>NW_004955480.1:5919221-5937595 GCF_000276665.1 Chinchilla lanigera | reverse complement strand
TTTTATATAGTGGAATATTATTCAGCTATAAAGAAAGATAAACTCGAGGCTTTTACAGGTAAATGTCACAACTAGAGACCATACTCATAAGTGAAATAAACCAGACCTCCACGTGTAAGCAATGTATTGTCTCACTAGTGTAAGAACCTGAAAGAGTGAATAAAAATTAGGAGGTATGATAGACATTGTGAAATGAAAGGAAAATGCTCAAATGTAAAGAGCAATGGTGATGAGGGAAACAGAAAAGAAAGAAGGAGAAATTATGTATGTATGTATATACAGGATAGCTAACATAGTTGTACTACTGCCTTCTATCACTTTACTGAATGAAACAGTTAATGATTACTTATTTGATCAATCTTGCATGTCTTTGTTTTCCTGAGAATGTACTTTGAAGATATCGATACACAATACAACAATCATTGTTAATTTCCTACCACTTTGTAGTTCTGTATTGCTTATATTGTTCTTATGTTATTTTGTAAATGGATGTCTGTTTGTTAAAAAAAAGTATGTATAATATATTCAGTGCAACAAAGCATTTCTAATGCATTCAGATAGGTTTGCCATGAATGACTATTTAGGCTAGGATTGCATTTCACAGCATGGTCAGTGCTAGGTGGTGAATGTACACAGTCACCCTGCTGAAGCTCTTAGCACATGTCCAGTGCAGAGAAAGCAGTCACTATTATTATCACTATTCCTTTCATGAAATGTATTTATTTATTAATTTGTTGGTACCAGGAATCAAACTCAGGACCTCATGCTTGCCAGGCAGGTGCTGCACCACTGAGCTGTATCTCCAGCTCCCTCTCCAATAAAATTTTTGTGCTGAACCCTCTCACTTTTTTGTTTCTGGTTATTGGATCTATTGAGTAATCTATTTAACTACCTTTTGTTTTCACCTGTCTAGACAGGCTTTGTCAATGATTCATCCCACGTTAGATGCAGCAACTTGTAGTTACATTCCTACCTGGATTCCTGGGATACATTTGCCTATCTTAGATCTGGACCTTAGCTTTTCCATTTTGCTGGGAAATAGAATCAGAGTTCATGGCAGAAGAAAAAACACGAGCTAGGTATAAGAGGAAGAGAATTTACTTTGGCGGGTGAAGGAGAGGGTTTTAGGCATTGGAACTAGAACCTGAAAATTGTGTTCACGTTGAACATCTGTTTCACAATCACAGATGTTCAAAAGGCCTTTGAATATGATTAGAAAATGTGTTCAAGAATCAACAGAATTCTGCGACTGGGGAATTGGTACCTCTTTAAAGAATATCTGAGGGAGGCACATTTTATAATTGGATCGTCAAATGTTAATAGCAATTTATGAATGCTAAACCTTAGGTGCAACCAAATCCCACTGTTGACTGCAGGGGAAGCATTTTGTGGACCTTAAACTGCATTGATTTTAAATAACTTGGAACCACACCTGCATTTTTAATGTGCTGATTTGCTCTCACATTATGAGGCGTCGATAACTAGTAGATGTGCTATTTGCTCCATTTCTTTAGAAGTACATCAGGGAAAAAGAAACAACAAAAATGGAAAATTACACCCATTTGGGAATAATAAAAAGGGTAAGGTTTTTAATCCTTCACTGTCAATGATTTTTCTGAAATAATTTTTTATAGGTTAAAATTGTGTAGTTCAAGAAAAGAGAAGTGGGTGAGGATGAAGACCAGAACAGTTAATGAATTTGAGGTCTGTTTGTGCCAAAGTCTTTGCATATTTATTTAATCCTTAGAACATCTCCATGAGGCTAGGATTACTGTGTTTCTTTACTGAGGAGGACAGCTGGCTGATGAGAGATAATTCACACATCATATCTGTAAGACCAGCAGGACTTAGATTCTTACCCATATTTCCTGATCCTAATCCAATTCTCTTTCCTTTAGAACAAGGTCAATGAGCAGTCTGAGGTAAAGGTGAGGGGAAATATTTTCAGCTTTGTGGGCCACATACTGTCTGTTGCAATTACTCAGGGTGCTGAGGTAGAGCAAAACAACCCATCAACAAAATGCAAACAAATGAGTGCTGCTGTGTTCCAATAAACTTAGTTTACATGGACAAGCAATAGGTGGGATTTGGTCTGTGAACCTCATTTGCCAGTCTTTGCTTTGGGTTTGTACAGTCTCTGAATAAACACCCACCCTTGAAAAAGAAAGAGACCTAAGAAAGAGCCAAATAAAGGTAAAATTTGTAGGTAGAAATTGCTTTGTAAAGGGCATCATAAGTGCTCTCTTTATAGATACACTCATACATTGAGGAGAAAGTCCATTTCAAATATATAATATGACTGCATCAGGCATATGACTATATCAGTTACTGGAGCAAATCTTTAAAAACATATACACGCTGAGAGTTTCAAGTATTACATCTTAACTGAACAAAAAGATTGGGTTACAGCATTCCCAACACAAACTGCTCAGTCCCTCTCCAGTTGGATGGGTTGTTTCTTTTGTTCTCATCTTTTAAATTTTAATGCCACCCTTACATTTCCATGCATAAGCAGATCTTCATATTATAGAAAAATTTCTTTTTTCATTGGCTTAGGTAGATGTACTTTTAAGACAAAACTGTGATTTTATTTTCTCTACTAAAGACATCACACACGATACATTTCTAAAAGGAAAATTTCTTTGCCATTTGTTTATTAATTTATTTTTATGTACTACACAGATACAGACTGAACAGTTCCAAAGAGAACGGTAACCAAAATAATTAAAATGTATTTCTTCACTAAAATCAATCTAAGTGTTGATGTGCATGAAGAAAATAAACCCTATCTTCTTCAGTTTTGTTAAATTTCATGGAAAATCACGAACTTGTTCTGTTGTAGAAAGGCATAGGATCTGATATTTGGAAATTGTCTAATGCAATAACTAAACCAAGTTGTGTAACCAAGGAATACTAAAGACCAGAAGCCAAATTGGAGTGGGGTTCATGTCCACTAGCTAATATTCCGTGTCAAAATCTTATCACAGTGGTTCATGCTGACAATGATGGAAGTCCAAGTTAAGACAGTCTAACAGTGGTACAAAAAAAAGGGATATATATGAAAAATTCTTACATTTAGAGCTGACAAAAATTTGGTGTAATAAAGTTAATCACAGATGATGATGATAATAAAGACCATACAGATTTTTGGTGGCAGATAACAGAGAATCTGCTGAATTTAAGAAAAGGAGACTTACTGGATGGATTCTTAGGTACCTCCTATCATTAAAATAAGGACCGAACAGTTAAATTTTGGGAAGGCAGAAATCAACAAATCTCCAGGGAACTCAGAAGTGAGTCTCCATATAACTTCTATCTAGGGTTTTACCATCAGAGTTCTTGACTTCCCATCTGTAGACTTTAGCTCCATTAATCCTTCCAGGTAAAGGCTTCAGTATGTCCATGTCATTTGCTTTATATCTCCACACGCCTTCCTGTTTCCTGGCTAAGCAGTATGCCAATCAATGAAATAGTAAGTTTTGCAAAAGGCTAATAGTTTGTTGTCTTAGCCACTTTCTTGGTCGCTGGGACACAATACCTGACACTCACAACTTGAAGAAAGATTTATTTTGGCTCACTACTTGTAGATTTTTCAGTCCATCATTAGGTTGTTCCAAGCAGGACAGCATGGCAGAACAGAGCTCTTCATAGCGTGGCCGTAGAAGCAGAGAGATCAAGGAAAGAGGGAAGGAAATACATTCTTCTGGCCATGACTCCAGTGACTCACCTCCTCTGACCAGACTCTACCTTCTAACATCACATGTAGCTATAAACTCATCAGTGGGCCAGTGCACTGAAGACTATCATGCCCATATGGTTCACTAGTGTCCTACCAGCCCTGCCTATGAGTGCTTGTGGCTTTTGGGGGACTTCTAGACATAAGACCTAACAGTGACCAAGCACATAGGTCAGAGAGGAAGGCACAAGTCTGCGTCACTGAGGATAGAGTTTAGGGCTATTTGTGGGATACAGAAACAGAGGGGTCTGAGGTGTGGGAAAAGGTGACTGGAGATAAGGAGGAATGAAGTAGTTGGTGACCTGTGCAGGTGTAATGAAACTTCACTGCCCTTCTTGGGACCCCTGCTCAGAAAATTATGGGGTAGCACCACTGGTGGGTTGAGCCTTGGGGATCCAAAGGTCATGCCTAGAACCCTGTGCAGGCCCAGCTATAGGGATAAGTACCTTCAGCTGGATTGAGCTGTACAAGGTTACCTCCAAATCCCCAGAGAAGCATCACCTGCCCAAGGAGTGAAACTAGAGTTTACTCAGGTTTCTCCTCTCATTCTTAGCCTGGAATTAGCTATGGAATGTATACACTTGAGTAAGCACTTGCGAGTCTTACTTCCTTGCTTTCTGTCTGTCTTTGCCATGAGGATGAGCCTGAGGTAGCGTATTGGAGGATGTGGCATGTGGCATAGAGCTAAGTTGTAGCATAGAGCATACATTATCCAAGCTGAGCCCTCAGCTAGGAGGGAAAGCCCCTGTGAGAACTGTGTGTCCGTTCTCCTGCAGAAATATGAAGAAGCCCCACAAACCCAGCTCAGATGAGCAGAGCATTCCAACTGACCCATGAACTAATGAGCAATAAAAAATGGCTGCTTTAAGTAAACATGGCATAGTTCCTGTAAAAAAATATAAATCTAAGGCCAGGTGTGGTGGTATATACTTCTAATCACAGCACTTGGGAGGCTGAGGCAGGAGGATCTTCATGAGTTCAAGGACAGCCTGGGCTACTAATGAACTCAAGGCCAATGTGGACTACATAGAGAGACCCTACCTCAAAAAATAATGTGTACTGTGTATATACCTTTGTGCCTAGCACAGATTATTTTAAAATAATATTTAAAATGATGAATGCAGATATCCCATTACCATGTAGTATTCTATTTACAACCAGTAGAATCTGATCCTTTCATTTTTAATATCAACATCAGATAGTCATTTTGGACAAGTTTTTTGATACTTTTCCTCATAGAAGGCATTTAGATCTGATATGTAGAGTTATAGTTACTATATTGTTATGTAGAGTTATAGTTACTATATTGTTCTAGTTACTGACATGAAATATCTCATTGATACTCTATACAGTAACTCTACAAAATAGATATCTTTATCCCTATTAGCGGGTCAAGGAAATAAGGCCCAGATAGTTGGGTAATTTTCTTGGTCACCATTCGGGGCACAGCAGAACTAGAATTTGAGTGCTGTTATGGGTGGGACTGCAAAATCTGTGTTCATTCCTCTGCACATTGTTATGGGTCTATCAGCTTTTGGCTGAATAAGCTCTCAAAATAAGGTCTATTTCCTGTATTATTATCTATCATTATTCTAATGCTACATAAAAATAAAATAACCCAAACTCACTGGGTGATAGTACCCAATACCTATTTTGCCCACTTGTGGACCTATAAGTTGGCCGGTATTCAGCTTAGCTCAGCTGGACCTGAATGGGTTCAGCTGCATTTGTCCCCCCCATGTAGGTTGGACACAGACATGTCTTCTCACTCTCCTTTCACTAGATAATTGGGCATCTTATAATAAGGGACAGAAGTAGAAGAAGGCAAGCTAACCCCTTCATCCCCTATAAATCCATGGCTCATTAACATTTTATTGTGTTCATTAACATTTCATTGGCCAAAGCAAGCCACGTGGCTTACTGAACTCATGAGAGCAAGGAATTATAATCCTCTGTAGTGGAAGAACTTAAAGTTATATAACAACATGGGTTGTTGTATAACAGAGCTGTTAGTCCATAACAAAGAGGGAGAGAAATATTGGGGGGGAAAAAAAACTAAAATAGTCTATCACATTCCTAAGACAGGAAGATGGGCAGGTAGGTGTTTGTTGGTAACTTATCCTTCAGTGGTGTTTAGAGTTTAGAGTCCTGGGGCTGGGGATTTAGCTCAGCGGCAAGCACCTGCCTGACCAGCACGAGGTCATGAGTTCAGTTCCTGGTACCAGAAAAAAAAAACAATAGTAATAATAATAATAGAGTTTAGAGTCCTGGGTATGAACACTGTCTTCATCACTTCCTGGCTATGAAGCACCTGACTCAGTATCCATCACTTCTGAGCCCTCACCCTTGATGGAATGTCCATGATAACTGCTGTCCTGTAGTCCTCAAGGGTTTGTTTTGTAGTTCTGAGAGAGCAAATGTGAATTGCTTTATAAACTTTACTGCAGTATTCAGAGTTATTTGTTAACACTATTATTTATTATTTTCAATCACTATTATTACCACTTCAATTAAAGTATTCTTGAAGTCTTACTGGGGACCACCTGGTAACCCACAATTGTGGAACCAGGTGGTCTGTGGGCTGCAGCAGCATGGCTTATTTATTGTGTGATAGCATCTATGGTTTGGTTTCTGGTCTTATTAAATTATTTGTTTATAATATTAAATAAAAGCAGGCACTGTCTAGTCGGCAGCCCTTTAGAAGCAGGACCAGCCTTTCCATTTCCTAGGGTGTGGTTTCATTTGGGGCAGTCCCAAGGGGGAATGAGGGTGGTTGGTGGTTCTGGGCATCATCTCTTTCACAAAGTGGTCTGTAGTCTGCAGAGCTTGAGAGCCCTACTTCCCATGAGGGCCCTGATTCTCAAGCTGAAAGCACTCACACCATTTCTACTGCTTCATAATGGCCTGAATTCTCCCTCCATCTGTCAAACACAAATAGTGCTTGAGGTGTGTGAAAAAGGGCAGGAAGTTCTCTGCTAGAACTAACTAGCTGTGTGTGTGAGTGCAAAATACTATCTCTCTGAAGAAAAAACTGTAACAACCAAAGGAGCAGAAAGCAGAAGTTGCTATTATAAAACACATATCAAACTCCTAAGTTAAAACTAAACATATTTTTACAAGGTTTGGTGTTTGCTCAGTTCAGCTCAAATCTATGAAATTTAATTCTCTACAAATCTATTCAATCAATAGTTCTTGAGACTAGTATCAATAATCCAGGGGTAGGCTTTAATTCAGAAATGAATACGATATAAACTCTGCCCTTAAGAAACTCCAGTAATGGGAAATACACATACACACACGCACACATACACATGCACACTCAAGTGCCCCAGCCACACCAAAGAAAGGTGAGAGGGCAGGAGTGAGGTAGATGTGGGTGATAATCCTAGGACGAGGTCACTTCCTTGGGTCTCAGTTTTCTCATCTGTAAAAAGAGGACAACATTGTGACTTCGTAGTTTATCTGATAGTAATTTATTTAAAAATTTTAAATTAATCCCTTGTGTTGAATTACGGGATGTGGCAGCCTTCAAGGATCCACTTGACTTACAGCAGAGCCAGACATAGAACAAATAAGCACACAGCAATGATTTATAGTAATTTTGAAACGCTCTGCCAAGACACGACCATCCGCAAGTGCTGTGAGGTATAAGATATTGCAATACAGGGTGAGGGAGGAGGAGCACACAGAGTAGTCTGTTCTTATGCTAGGCGATCAGGGAAGACTGTTTCCATTTTAAGCAGCAGTAAGAAAGATGGTGTAACTTTGGAAGGCACTCATGGATGTATGTACCATGGATAGAGCTTGGGTATGGGGGTTGGAGAAATGGGATGTTTCAGAGAGATGGAGCCACAAAAGCAAAACCTTTTTTGTGGGAAGGAGGATTGAACTGCAGGCAATGAAGAAGACAAGCATGGCAGGAGTAAAGTAAGAGGGCTGGAGACAGACAGGAGCCATGGTGGAGCAGTTATATCAAGAGTTTGGATTTTATTCTGAGACCATTGTGAAGCTCATATGGAGATTTCAAAGAAGTGATGGTGGCTAAAGCTTGATGTGGTGTGGTGTGGTGTGGGTAGTGACCAGGAGGAAGGTGAAGAGAGAGGAGGGGGAGCTGAGCATAAAGCTACTGTGGCCTCAAGAGAGAAGCCTGGCTTCCTTGTTGGCCTGAGTAAATATGAAGAAAAGATAATCTGCAAGTAATTTTCTAGAGATAATGATCTCCATGTTGCTAAATTCATTGGTCACTTCTCTCTTTCACCTTGTGCTACCTGTGACTCATACTGATCATACTGATCACGCACTGCTTGAAGCATTTTCTTCCTTTTGTTTCTGGGAAGCTGCTACTTCTTGCATCCTCAGTAAAGGCACTGGCTACTTCTTAGTCTTCTTCGCTGCATCTGTTTACTATGAAAGACTTATAAATTATTTCCTCTCCTTTGAGTCATTACCTTCTAAATGATCATTTGTAGCCTAACTGCTCCCTAATTTGTGTGTCCACTTGATACCTTCATTTAGATATCTCATAGTCTGGCAAGGTATCAAGTCTAAAATGGAACTGTTAATTCGACTCCTTGTCTCCTATGTCTTAGAATTCCATTCTTCCAGTTACTTAGGGAAAAAGCATTTGAAGTCAGCCTTGACTCCACTCTATTCTCATAATTCATATGCAGTTCCTTAGCACATCTTGAAAGTTTTTTGTAGGTCGGTTACCTCAACGATCTCATTAATGATGTCCCTGGATACAAATCTGTAGCAAGGTGCCTAGGTAGCTCTGCCTATCAAAATGTGGAGTGTGTTTCTTCACCTTTGAATGGGACATTTTTGTGACTTACTTTGCCAAAAGAATGAGAGACTGACCACAAATGGACAATGTATAAAAACAGAACTCTGACCCATAACCTGCAGCAAGTAGCCTAGGAAGTCAAATAATAACTTAGAAAACAACCAGCCTCAAGCACTTGGGACCTGACTGATAACAGCTTTCATAAGTTTTGCTCCTACTCCCAAATTAGGATCAATTGAAGAAAGCTAAATATGCCCCTTACTAGTCATATGGAATGTACCACTTCTAGTCTGCTCGCATGGAAAAAGCCCCCAATCTGGACCCTTGAATTCTTCTCTTTATTCCATTACTAAGCTTCTCTCTCCATTGTCTTCTTTTCAGTCTCTGCAAATAGAAAGTGACTGGCTATTTTCCTTGCTGTATCATGTTAGGCTTTGCTTGTTTTCTTTTGGTATGTCTTTATTTATTTTCATAACATTATGGTAGTAGCAGTGAACCTATTCTATGTTTAGCTCTCAAGAGACCTTCTACAGTTATCAGTTCTGCTGTCTCCTCTTGCTTTACTGCAATCAGCATGAAAATGAGCCTGCTCTGAGCTCCTGGAAGCCCAAGAGCCATATAGATTCCTAAGGACTCTGTGGATAGAACTCAGACGTTCTTTTGAAATAGAATATACTTTGTGGTGGAGCTGCCCAAAAGTAGGAAGCCAAAATAAGGAAGCAGAGAAACTTAGAAAATGATGTGGGGTAATTTGAGTGATGGAAAACATGCAGATGATTTAGCCTTCCAGTCAAATTTACAAGTGAACTTTCTGGGAATAGCCTTTTTTGTGTGGCTGTAATAAAATACCTGGCTATAGGTAGCACATAAAGAGTGAGCTTTAATTAGCTTACAATTTTGCACACAGTGTCCAAGACTGGCTGGCTCTCTCTGTCCTGTGGCGAGGATCTTCTTGTGCTCTCATAGCATGGTGGGTAGCATCAGGGTGAGAGCCATGTGAAAGGAGGGAGAATGTGCATGTGGAAGAAATCACCTGGCAAGAGATGGAATAAGAGAGGGGAGAAGGGGCCAAGTTACTCTCTTAAGAATGGCTTGCTTTCTTGGGCACTTATTTACTTGTATAAAAGTAGGATAAATGTGTCATGAAGTGGTTATGACCCAATTGCCTTCCACATTTGAAAGGTTCTACCGCTTTTCTATGCAGTTAGGGTGGGAACCAACCTTCCAGCACATGAGGCAAACCATCCACAGTGAGCTCTGTCCAGTTACTCTTTGGTGACCTTGGAAGGAGGCAAGCTCATTTTGGGAGGCTAGACCACAGCGCTCCCCCCAGTAATTATCAGGGCAAGAGCTACTGTTGCTGCTCTGAGTCAAAGATTCTAGTTTATGCTGATCTTTTGAGGTGAAAGGCAATGAGAGAGGAGCACGAGCAAAGCTGTCCTATTTTCTAGATCATTTAAAATATGGCTTTAAAATACTGATTTTGTTTTTATAAATGGAGTGTGAATAAAGACTGGGTTTATTAACGCTTAACAAGTATTAAGCAAAAGAAAAATGGATACACATTTAGCTGGAAGATCTGGCTGTGATGAGCATAACAATGTCCAGAGGTTGTATTTTCTGTTATGGAGTGGTTTTTTTGAGTCCTCAAAACTATGATTAGCAAATACCCACAGTGTGCGTTAACTAGACCACAGCTTACACTTTACTGAGCAAGAACAACTAAGGAAATGTGCATCAAATTAAGTATGAAGCCTGTGGTTTAAGCTTTCCGTTATCAGCACTTTTTCTTTCCCTTTTCCTTTGCAGTATCCAAGCACAGGACACTTATTTCTTCCATGAAATTTTATTTTCATTGTAAATTGCATCACACATAGGTACTCTGCACATGGACTATTTGGGATGATGGTGTTTCTATCATTTTTGCAAGTCAGATCCTGAGAACAGCAGTGAGCAAGCAGAAGCTGTCTTTTCCTTTGACAGTTCACTAAGAAGTACCCAAGGGGTTGTCTGAAGTTTGTCATTATCTAGCAGGGTCTGAGTGAGGGCCTTTTGCCTTTAACTGTGGATCCAGTTCCAGCATTGTTTTTATTGTATGAGCTCCCGACAACTTGAGGATCTTCTGTGTTAGTGAGGATCCTCAGAACTTTGCATTTAGTCTTTTATCTATAAAATAAGTAAAATAATCTTGATGTCCTGTGAAAGGCTTTGTATTAGTTTTTATCTTACTACTAAAGCAATTTAGCAATTTTCTCTGGGCTTACAAACAAAATAACTGAGGGCAGCCAATACATGTCAGTAATTCTGGATTAAAATCCTTACTGGGAGAATCAGACAAGTCATTACCCATAGCTGGGCTATGGTTTCTTCAAGTACAAAGAGCAATAGTCTCCAAAGTCTTACTACCTCTAACACTGGATGACATCAACCATATGAAAAGTCTAAATCCACGATTCAGCACAAATTGCAAATCCCATTTTTTGAATACTTATTGTAAGTCAAGTGATTTCAAGATATTCATTTGATGAATGCTAATTGCCTCCTCCCATGTGCTTGGTACACTTTCTGGTGCTGGGATAAAGCAATGAGCAAGACAGATATGGTCCCTGAAATCCTAGGCAAATGTTTTGTGGTGAAATTAGCCTTACATCTCACTATAATTAGGTAATGAACCTAGATTTGAACCGAGGTCTATGTGACTCTTGTGTGCTCATGGCTACTCTCAAAGATTTATTGTTTCCTCACCCGAGAAAGAGCCACACTACATGCTCCTGGCTTCTTGCAGGGACACACAAGTAGTAGTGGTGAGTAGGAGGAATTTTTTTTTTTTTTGTCATTTAGATCCACTGGACTCCAATATATTGATATAGCATTTTTTGACTGTGATCGTAATGCTTAGAAAATAGCAAATCATAGCATGATACTTTTCTTCATGCCTCCCTTGTAAAGGTGCAGAGATGGTATTGATCCTGGTTCTCTTAAAGCTTAGGGATGTTACCTTTGTAATGAGTTTATTGTCAGGAGAAGGGAGAATGTTGCAAATTCTATAAAATTAAGTAGTTCTTCTACATAGTGTTAGACCAACCTGGCCTTTAGCAAAGACTACAGCTTCATAATAAAAACCAACAACAAAAATATGAATAAACAGAACTCGGTAGTATAATTCACTAACCCTATGATTTTGTCTTGCTTAAATTGTCTGATTTTCTATCAAATGATTGTCTTTAGGTTGGCTCCTTTTTTGACATTGTAATTTTTTTCACTCTTTTTATTGGATATACAGATTTATGGGGTTCACTTTGGCAGAAGCTAGAGGAGTTTCATCTGTGTTGACAGCCTGTCCCCATTGCTTGCATTTCTACCTGAGCTCTATCTCTTATCAGATCAGTGGAGGCATTAGATTCTTACAGCAGCCGAAGCCTACTGTGAACTGTGCATAGAGGGGACCCAGCTGTTCTGCCCTCCATTATTCTAAACCTTCTCCCTCCATGAAAAACTCATCTTACCTAAAACCAACATCTAGTGACAAGAAACGCCTGGGAGTGCTGTGAAGAGAGGGACACACATAATAGAATCAATAATCTGCCCTCTCCAGTGGAGGATCAGCACCCAGAGAGCTGAGCTGTGTGACGTGTGCATCCTGAAGGAGGAGGCAGGTGAACTAAAAGCAGTTTCACTTTGGGACACTGATTTCCTAGCCACTCGTTGACATCTTTATTTTATACCCATTTTACAGATGAGGAAAACTCAGGAACAGAGGCATTTAATTTCCTGCTTAGGGCTTCAATTATTAAACCCTAGAAAAAATGAATATAGGATGAGAGGGGTTTATAGTCAACACTGCTGTATTCTTTATTTTATATAGACATGAACAAAGAAGAAAAATGTGGCAATCATGAGTTTTCTATCTCTCTCACATCATGGGAAAGTACAGCCCAAGGGCCTCAGATGATTACTCTGAGTGTAGTGCTACCACAGCAGGGCCAACTAGCTCTGTAATTGCAGGTGTTATGGCTTGTGTCTAGGGGTCCTCCCAAAGCCTCATGTAATCATAGGGTTTTTTTTGAGGTGGCTGAATCTAGAGTGTGTGATTAATTTGTAGTGTAATGTTGGGATTAAGGGTGCTGGGACTAAGGCTTGGTGATTGCTGGGTTAGCCCACTAACTGAATTGGCACCGCCCTAATCCTTGTAGACTGGATACAATGTAAGGAACAGAAAGAGGCTTGTCTCCCCTCCCTCCATTGTTGGTTTTGCTGTCTTCTGCCACCATAAACTATTGCCCCTTTGCCACGCCACCCTGCCTTGGAACCAGCCAATTATGGATTGAAGCCTTCACAAACTGAGTTAAATAAACCTTTCCTCCTTTAACTTTGGGTGTCAGGTATTTTGTCTCGGCAATGAGAAAAGTCACTAAGACAGGTGTGCTAGTCGTGATCTAGACATCAAGGTAAAGGTCCGTGGCATTGTGCAGGGACCGGGGGACTTCACTTCCCTGTACACATCATTGCCATGGATGGTTTGAGTGTGGAAGGAGGACATTTGACAAAAAATTGCTTGATGCATTTCATTTAGGATACACTAGAGCTGGGATGACAATGTCTGTCTTTCCATTGTTAGTCCAAGATTCCCTGGAGATCCTGGACACCAAAATATTCTTAACAGCTATCATTCAACCTGGTGCGTTCCTTTAAATCACTGTAAGCAATCTGTCAAAGTAAGGCAGGAAACAATCTGTTAATGTATGAAAAAAATACAAATTTAAAAGATTAGTTAGGTTGCTGCAGGTTGTCTACTTGGGAAAGTGGTGAGCAAGGTACTATGAACCTGCTTTTAATGAGTGAACTTATTTCAGAGGGCTCAGACAACCCATCCATGAAGTAAGACATGAGTTGTCCCTTAGGATGAAAAATCAAGTGTTTTTGCACTTTGCACAGGGAATAAAATCTGAAGCCTCCCCGTTTAGTCTATTGTCACATGTGGAAATCTGGCGGCTGAGATAGCTGAGCCACCACTCCTTCTGGTGAGCTCTGCGCCCCTCTAATTCCCCTTTAATTTGTGCTTGTGTGTGCAACCTTGTTCTTCTGTACAGTTGCTATGATTGCTCTGGTTGCAAGCTCACTCTTTTCATCCTCAGACACCTGTTAACTCTCTGACCTTCCTCCAGATTTGCTCCATGGATCACCTGCTGTCCAGACAATCTGTTTATAGAGTGGCCCATCTCATTGTTTGCTTCATGAACTGCCCTGCTGGCCACATCCCATCTTTCCTCACTTCTCATCTGTCATTCAGGCCTGTGTCAGAGGCAGGGTCAACTAACTTCCTACAGAGATGTTGACTTGTCAGACACAAATTGATTGATTGGTTTTAATCTGACCACTCTTTGTGATGAGCATTCCAGGTAGGAGGGATAGCCAAGCCCAGGAACTGGAGTACCTGTCAAGATTGATTACTCTTTTATTTTAGAAGGAACATGGAGTAAATAGTAGATGTGGGCAGGTGGCAGATTTGTCTGATAAATTGCTGTCATCCAAAGCCTGAATGGATGGCTACCTCCTTATAGTATTTGCACTTCACAGCTCCAACCTCGGCTTCCCCAAATCATCTTTCTCTTTCAGACAGAGCTTGCTCTGTCTTAGTTGCTGCTGTCCTTGCCATTCATCTAATGACTCAATCCAGCCATTAATTATTATCATTAGCAACCATCCTTTTATCAACCCCTTCACCTAACCTGGATGGCCATTACGTCATGTTTGTTCTACCTTGACATAGTCTCTGTTCAATGGCTTCTGCTACTCCTTCTCAGGTTAATCATATTTATTCCATTGATCATTGCTGTCACTTCTTAACAGGTTCTTCCTTCTCCAATCTATTTTGCAATTTGCTTTTGTTTGAGGGCAAATTTAATCGTGTAACTTTCCTGCTTAAAAGCCTCAGTGACTCACTACCTATAAAGTCTGAACACTTATACAAGCCCTCCACTGTACAAACTCTTTGTACCGCTCCATTCTTTTGTTCCTCCATTGCTTTCTTTAACCTAGGAGCTATTGCTTTTCCAAAAGAACATGCTACAATATTTTGTAGTATATAAATATAATGTTTTGTATAATTTTATCCTTGCCCATTGTTGTTAGGGTTTACAAGGAAACAGATTTACAGCAGGACACATAATTTGTAGCATTATTTTATAATATTCACTCAAAAAGTCAAATGCAGAAGAGTGTTAGAGATCTGTCATGAGGCCCTGAATCCCACGGCAATGCCCCACATGAGTCCAAACAAAGGCCTAGAGCCCCTGGCAATGTCTCATGCAAGTCCATATCCAGGATCTGCTCAACAACCAATAGTGGCAACTAGGAAATCTGCAGTGGTGGGATAAAGGCGCTCTACCTGAAGGTTGAAGGAACTGCGTTGGAGTCAGAAAGCAGTGCTTAGAGGCAAAACCAGAGCTCCCCTGAAGAGAACAGCAGCCATCCCCAGTGGCAGTAAAGACCCAAGAACAGCTGAGTTCATATCAGAAAAACCAACCACAGCGAGCTTCTCCAGGAAGATGAACAGCATGTTGTCTTCCCATCCCATTGCCTTTTGTGTCATTTTGGCAACAGTCCTTGGGTGGATCTTCCATGTCCAGGAACATGCTGACTCAGTTCATCTGGGCATTCCAAATTGACCATTACTTAACCCACCACACACATGATAAAGAGTCTTATCTGCAAGAATATTTCATTTTTGCCTTATGAAAAATTCTAATTCATCCAAGTTCAGGTATCATACTTTTAGCCTCATATTTCTTTACTTCCAGTTTGAATTCAATAGCATAATTCCACTTACATTCTGTTTCTGACATTTATTTATTCACGTTTCTCTGTTACTAGACTCAAATTATTTGGAAGGAGGAATCATGTCTTATGCATCGTTATTTCTCTATATTTTTGCAAGATATTGGTGTATAATAAAGTTTCAGCAAATGTTTTTAATTATATGTAATGATTAGCCCCCAAATCTTACTACCAGTAAATAGAGCTCTGAGGATACAGAGCTGTTACTCCTTTCTGCTATAATATTTTACATCTTTGATCTTTTGCACGTGCTTCTTCCGCTTGTGAACGTGCCACATCGTCATCTAAAAAACCTTCTGTACTCCTTAGCTCTCAGTACAAACACCTTTGTCTGCTTGAAGCTTTTCTCTACTTTTCCAGGTAAAAATTAACAATGTCATCCTTGAATCTCTCCCAATTGTATATCTATATATTTCATTCTTTTACTGTAGTTAGAAAATTTTTTTCTCAATCAACCTTTGAAAAATTATTCATAAGTGAATGCATGCCCCCAGTCTCCTCTGTATCAGGGTTAATTGTGGCTTTCTTTGTTTCTTCATGGTATTTATTTATAATTCTTCCATATTTGTCATAGAGTCTAATGGTTATTTCTGTAGCTGCAAAACCTTAAGCTCCTTGAGAAGAATTTGTTCTTTATTCATCGTGTACTTCCTATTGCCTAGCAGGAAGCCTGGCACAGTAGGGTTAAACAGTTGCATGAAAATTGGATGGAAATTAGGTAAACTGTAAATTTTTAAAGAATATTGATTTATCTTCTCAATTTTAACAAACTTGCCACCTGGTGGAAATGAGGTAAAACTAAACATTTTTGGTTGTGCTTCCACGATAACTTGAAAACATTTTTGAAATTTAAAAAATAGAGCCTATTTTATTGTTGATTTGTCACCAGGATGACCCTAAAGTTTCACTAGGAAATGTTTTACCCTCTACTAGGGCTCCTGTGCTGGAGCTATGTATACCCTGTGGTGGGCACTTACAGGTGGATCTGGCTTATAAAGTCTCATGAAGTGAGTCGATGTCCCTAAAAACACAATGTTGAATTCTTATATACCAAGACGCTCCTTTTAGATTGTAGAATACTCAAGATGTGATTTTAAGGTAAAAATAAACCTTCCACAGAATGTTCATTTGTCTCTTAAGGGGGTTCACTATTTTATGTGATGTTTTAAATCAAACTACCCTGTCTTTTTTCTTAACTGCAGGGTAGTCCAAATCACTTTACCAATCCAACAAAAACCGACATAATTTAAGGTGAAGGTATATAATTATAACATGTAGTTGCTACAACAGAGCAGTGTAGAGTAATGATTAAAAATGGCAGAAGCCCAGTGTTGAAATCTCAGTGTGGCTGTTCTCCGCCGAAGTGAACTTTCCAAGTCACTTAAGCATTTTTCCTCATCTCCAAAACCAGGCCTACTTTAGTAAGTTGTACAAGAAGCACAAGTCAGTTAACTTTTGTGAAGTTCTGAGGACAGTATCTTGTACATTTTAAGGTGATGTTAGTATTTATTTAAATTTTCCTACCCCAAAGTCTTTTATTGATATAGTTGTTTTTCTGAAATGTTTTTCATCCTCTCTCTCTACTTAAGGGTTTATTTCTAGTTCCATTTCTAGTTGAACCTTGATCACCTGTAATTGGTCATCAGTCCTGCCCTCAATCACATCCCATGCATTTGAATTTTTCCTGAAATAGATGGTAAATTCCTTGAGACTCTTCATCCCTTGGTATCCATTGAGTGTCAAACAGTGACTCAAGCCACAACCATTGGATGCTTAGTCGTGTGTGAAGACCAACACATGGAGTTTTCTAATTAAAGAACTTGTGAGCAGATATATTTTACAGGCAGATGGTCCAAACATAGAACTTGAAAAATACCACAAGAGAAATGAAAATAAAATATTAAGAATGCAGGTGTGCACTTAATTCCCCCATCAACAAATGTCTGGCAAGCAAAGGAATCTCTACAGTACTGGAGATAAGCTCATTAAAGTTACTTTGCAGTAAAAAAGGTTAATTCAGTATGTGGACTTTGTCTATGACAGGGATGAACAAACCAAACAATGAATTGCAAAGGATTGTGAGCAGGTTCAAGTGACCTACCACAGGAAGTAGAGCCATAGTTTAAATGTAGTAGAGTGACTTGGTGCCATGGACTGAATATGGGCAATGTTCTCCAAAGATCACGTGTTAAAGTCCTGTTCCCCTGGGTGGTGGTACTGGGAGGATCTGTGGACATTTAGGAGGTGGCACACTATGGAAGACTCTTATGTCACTTACAGGAATGCTGCTGAGGAGGACTGTGGGAACCTATTCTCTCACTTTCTCTTATCCTTGGTTTACTGTGTTAGAGTTCACTCTGACATGTGCTTCTGCCATAATATGATGCCTTCACCAGAGGCCCGCAGCAATGGAATGACAAATCTTGAATTTGAACCTTTAGAACTGTGAGCCAAAATAAGCCACTGCTTACTTCATAATTAGGCCATGATAGGTATTTCATTACAGTAATTGTCTTAGTTAACTTCCTCATTGCTGAGACATGATACCTAACACCCACAACTTGAAAGAGGAGAAGTTTATATTGGCTCCCGGTTTATACAAGTTTTAGTCTACACTCCTGTGGCTATGACGAAGGAAAACATGGCAGAGGGGCATGACAGAGGAATAGCTGCACAAGTCTTGGTGTTCAGGAAGCGGAGTGTGAAGGGAGGAGCCAGGGAGGGAGATAAACCCTTCCAGGATATGCCCCCAGTGACCCAGCTCTTCCTACCACACCCTGCTTCCTAAGAGTAAGTCCCCCCCTAATTCCATCACCTTTTAAAACCTTCATAATTATAAACCCCCATAATTCCATCACCTTTTAAAAGCCCCACCTTTGAGTACTTGAAGCTTCAGGGGGACATCCTGATATAAATTCTCTGTCCCATGAAAGACTCATGCCTGCTCTTTATTCAAAGTACATTTAGTCCATCTCTAAGTGTTCCACAAATCTCAAGAGGTCCAGCATTACTTAAAAG
>NW_004955480.1:5914808-5915471 GCF_000276665.1 Chinchilla lanigera | reverse complement strand
CACATGGAGTATTGTTTTTCATCCTTTAAGTTTCAGTCTTTAAATTTCCTTCTGAGTTAAATGTGTTTCTTGTATACAGCATATAGTTGGGTTTTATTTCTTAATCCACTCTGCAAGTCTGCTTCTTTTGGTTGGTGCATTGAAACCATTTACATTGATGGTTATAACTTATATGTACCGGCTTATCTTTGTCATGCTATTCTCCTGCTGTTGGATCCTCCTTTTTCCCTCTGTTTAATTGCTTGCTCTGCTTGGTGGTTCCTTTCTGTTCTTGTTCTTGAAGTTACAGTCTGTTTTATCTCTTTCTAGTATATCTTTTAGTTCTCTTTGTAGGATTGGTTTGGCATTCATGAATTTCTTCAGTTGTTCTTTATCATGAAAAAATATTATTTCTCCATTAAATTTGAAAGATAGCTTTGCAGGGTACATCAATCTGGGTTGAAGTTGTTTTCTCTCAGTACCTGAAATATTTCACTCCAAGCTCTTCTTGTCTTGATGGTTTATGTTGAGAAGTGTGCTGTGATTCTGATAGGCTTTCCTTTATAGGTGATCTGTTTCTTTTCTCTAACAGCTTTTAATATTCTGAGCTTTTGTTGAGTTTCTGGGATCTTGATCTCTATATGTCTGGGGGTAGATTTATTTTGGTTATGATTAACTGGAGTT
>NW_004955480.1:5864241-5914488 GCF_000276665.1 Chinchilla lanigera | reverse complement strand
TTCCTGGATATCTGTTTGCATCTGTTTCATACCTTCTAGTTCTTTTATATATTGTTCCCTGAAGATTTCATTGAGTTGTTTATGCTCTTCTGTTTTCTTGTCTATGTTATCTTTGAATATGCTGAGCATTTCTTTCATTATTGTTGTCATTTCTTTTCTCACCTGAGACATTATTTCTGATCTGATGTCTTCTATGGCCTGATGGAGTTGTTTCTTTACTTCTGTTGCTATCATTTCAGAAATTTCAGGTGTATGGCTTCCAGATTCTTCTGTGTTGATGCCTCCTGGACTTGTTTTGGGTGGTGTGGAGGTCAGGGATTGCATTTTGCTCCTTCATTTTTTCATTTTTGAATAACCGGAGACTCCCTGTAGTGCAGTCTCATTCTCCTTTTTGTGTGTGAGTGGCAGGGCAAGAATCTGAAGATCCCCAGTACTCAGTGTAGCTCCTGTGCTGGTGAGTGGTGGCAAGGAGAGTCCCAGATGCTCCCCACCTTCCTTACTTTCAGTTGGCTCCCAAGAGTGTGTGGGAAGGGCAGGGGAGGCTTGCCAGCCTTCCTGAGACTGTCTGTGGTTTGGCTCAGCTTCCACAAGAGAAGGGGGAGGATGCAGGCTGAGTTGACTGAGGCTTCAGGTATTGCCCAGAACAGAGCCTGCTTCCCACACTGAAAGGGGAGGGATGAGGGTGAGCTCCCCGAGGCCGCTGACTATGTTCAGGTTTCAGCTGAGCTACCAGGGTGGTGTGAGTTGTTCTGGCAGTGACCACCAAGGCCCCAGAAGTTGTCCAGGGATCCACGTGCCTCACACTCTAGTGGAGGAGGCTGCAGTGTAGTTCACTGGGTTCCTAAAGGTGTCACATTTGGCCCAGCCCGGGAAGACACATTATGGGTGTGGCGGGGAGCCACCTAGGCCCCAGAGGGTGCTGGAGGTTTTGCCTGCCTTGCACACTGGTCAGGGATGCAAAGCTGTGACTCACCAGGCTTTCTGAAGATGTCTGGGGTTCAGCCCAGCCCAGGCAGACACACTATGGGTTTGGTGGATAGCCATCGAGGCCCCAAAGAGTGCCTGAGGTTTCGCCTGCCTTGCAGGCTGGTCAGGGGGGCAGAGCCCAGACTCACCGGGCTTCCCAAAGATGTCTGGATCTAGCCCACCCCAGGCAGGCACACTATGGGTGAGGCGGGTAGCCACTAAGGCCCTAGAGCTCTAATTCGATTTTTCAGCCATGAGAATATTTTCCTTTTTCCTTTCACTATTTCTATGTTCTTATTCTAATACAGAGCCTGAAGATTTCTTTTTATGTTTTAACAAATAATTTTATTTAGTTGGAATTTTGCTAATGTTTCTGGCACTAAAATGCTAACTTGAGTTTAGCCATTTGTTTATTTATTAAAGTGGAAATGTGAATGTAACTACTACAGTGAAAAATATGTGTCCAGAAGAATGAATTTGAAAATAGTCACAGGATTCCAATGCACTGCCTGTGGTCACAGTAGGTTGTATTCTGAACTGGTGTTAAATTGTACTTCTGCCTGTGCCCCTTCATTCACAAGGTCATTATCACACATTCAAAAATTTAAGATCACACACAGCTGGAAGGAAAAGGAAATCTGTGGGCTATCAGATTAAGAATTTCAAAAGATCTTGACAAGCTGAAACAATGGATCCAAACCAGGATGACATTTTAAAATGCCGTTACTTCCTTCTCAAAAAAAAAAAAAAAAAAAGGAATTGGACAAGTATTCATTTGGAGAAAAGAGTCTTGAGTGCTGTATAAAAAGGAAAGCTACATATCCAAACCATGCAGTTAATGTGGAGATGGAAGCTTTAGATTAGTATCTTAAGACCCTGGTTGGTAAGGGAAAAGAAGAGGAAATAATCACTCATTCTCCTGTTTTACTGGCAAATCTAGAGCTCTACCCTTAGGCTGAAAAGCAAGAGTTGTTGGACAGCGTGAGATCACAGGTGCCTGAGAGAGATGGATCTGATTATTCTGTCAAAGGGTTGGGGGAAGGCCAGTGGTGATAGAAGAAAGTGAGATTAAGAGCGTAGTTGAAAGGATTATCTAGGAAGAAATATAGGAAGAAGTATATCCCTCTATATCTAGGAAGTATATCTCGGAAGAAGTATAGCCCTCTTTAACGCAAGGGAGGAGGAGGTTCTTAGTAAACACAAAACCTTTAAAAGTTGGGGCGATTGTGTTATAACACGAGGAGGGGAGATACAGAGTATAAAGCTGGGAAGCTTGATCTTCTTAATAGAGGAAGTAATCTTTTAATTGTGGAAAGGTTTGGGGCTAAAGAGCTTTGAGAAAAAGAACTGTGAATATGACAAAGGCCAAGGTGGAGTGAAGAGAATCTCGGAATATAAAGAAATGAGTCCTTGTTTTGACCCTGTTTGACATAAATTACATCTTGTCACTCCCTGGTTTAAATGTTATAGGAGCCACCCGTTGCTCTATGATATGAACATCAAAATTTTTAGCATAGTTCACACTCTCATTATTGGCTGCCTCAGTGGTATGCGCTGCATTAAGTGTCCTGTGTTAGTCCTGCTAACCCACCATGCTTCCTACTTTGGGGATCTGCAAGGGATGTGCTTCTCTCAACTCTTAGCCTAGTTAGTACCTACTCATCCTTCAGATCCCGGACAAAAAAATCTGACATTCTTAAGAAAGCTTCTCTAATCTGCCTGACTAGTTTGGTTCCTCACCTCGTAGCATTACACTTTTTCTTTTATATTTCATCCCAAGTATAATTAAATACACCGTTATAAAAACAAGTCAAGAGAAATCTGAAACAGAAGTCAGTGAATTTATGTGAGCTCAGATATTTATGTGAACTCAAGATAGGCAGTATAATTTGTAGGTCTCAGTGTAAAATAAAAATATATCTTATCAAAAATTATTAAGAATTTCAAGACAATGTCAGTAAAGCATTAAACCACCATAGGGCCCTTCTAAAATGGCACCTGTGTAATTGGATAGGTCATGAACACCCAAAGCTGGCTGCATGGGAGATTCCTGTGCAGAGAACAGGTATTGGGTACTCTGGATTTAACCCATGAATTGACCTTTTGCCCCAGTGGAAGTTTAAGAGGTAAGTGGTACACAGTACTAGTGAGGGCAGTGTTGAAAAAAGGAACCACAGTGGTTAGAACAGAATGGGTGTATTAGTCAGCTTTCCTGTCACTGAGACACAATACCTGACACCCATAATGACAGAAGGAGCAGTGTAATGGTTTATATCCTGATGTTCCCTTAAAGACTCTTGAAATCACAGGCAGAACTTTGCACGGTGATTAGATTAAATTATCAGAGTATTATTGCTGACTTGCTGGTAAGAACTGGGGCCTGGAAGGAAGAGGAAGGTCACTGTGAGGATAACCTTGGAAAGTATCTCCTTTCCTATCTCATCCCTTAACTTCCTGCTTCTTGTCCACCATGCTGTAAACAGTGTTTCTGCACCATGCCCATTGCTCACTACCTTGAGTGAGCAAATTTTGGACTGAAACATGAAGCAAAATAAACATCTCTTTTTTTAAATTGTGGGTGTTGAGCACTGTGTTCCAGTGACATGAAGGTAACTAAGACAAGAAGTTAATGTGGCTCATGGTTTCAGGAAATTCAGTCCAAGGTTGGCTGGCTCCAAAGCCAGAACATCACAGTAGAGCGGTATGGCAAAGCAAAGATGCTTAGTTTGTGGTGCTGGGAAACAGAACAGGGGAACAGCCATTGAAAAGAAGATGAGCAGGGATCAACTATATGTAGTACCGAAAGTCATACCCCCATGACCCAGCCATACATACTCAGAAGTGTGCTATACTCATGCCCTAGGCAGTTTCCAAGTCAATCATGTTGACAGTTAAGCTTAATCATCAGAATTGGCTAGAAGAAGAAATCAATAGAACAAGAAGTCAGAATGAAGTGGATAGACTTGCTGAGTGGGCAGCAGTAGAATGGCACTGCGGTGGAATTTTGGAGTGATGGACACAGTAAGATTCAGTGTCCAGAACTTATTTATGAATGCATTGAGGCACACTTTAATTTGTTAGCTACTACTTTGTGTTGGGGGCGGCAGTCGCTGACTTTTCCAGACCCCCCAAAATGGAAGACATAGACATTTTAGAGGAAGGTCTGAGATTTGACCTCCAAGTGTAGCAGTAATTATCTCTGTGATCTTGACAAGAAACTAACTTCTCCAGTAGTTTTTGTAGGTGATAGAGAATTGAGATACTGTTTAATCTCTCCTATGGTTGTTTTAAAAAACAAATGAGGGAACAAACAGTGACTGGTTTACAGGACATTCTTACAACTTTACATTAGTGTGTACTTTGTTTCTGCTTCAATAGCATTTTATTTCATAAGTTAGCTGAACTCAAATAATTAGCACATACTGTAAAGAGCTGAACTTCACTGTCAGACTTATATGGAGGGTATTCAGGTAATGAGATAACCTCCTTTGTGAATCTTGTGATGGTGTCCTTTTAAGCAAAAAGAACAAAATAAGCACATCAACTCATCTTCATGACAGTGCTCTAGGTACCAAACATATAGCATGTTGACAAATTGGTTTGTAATGTATTTCAATAACTCAAGCATTTATATTTTTATCTCTAAAGTCAGAGAACCTTCTCTTAAGCAGTTCGAGATGATGACCAAGTACTGAAAAATGTGAACAAGCCAGGTGCGGCAAAGCATGCCTATCATCACAGCATTTGGGAGGCTGGGGCAGGAGGAGTGCAGTGAGTTTGAAGCTAGCCTAGGCTACATAATGACTTTAAGGCTAGCCTGAGCTATATAGCAAGACTCTGTCTCAAAAAAATGTGAAAAACAAATATGGCTGAATGAACCACATATGGTTCTGTCTTCTGTTTTGGTAGTTCATATGAAATTAAATCAGTATGTGTTATTCACCCAGTATATAGTGTGTGGGGTTTCTTTTCCTGTTAGGATGTCATTTTACTTAAAGTTGCTCTTTTCTGGGAATAGTATGAGTATTTTCCGAATCACTTTGCCTAGGTCTGTTATTTATCGTTGTATGTAGGGACATCTACAAAGTCATCTGTGGGTGAGACATAAGACCACCAATGACTTTAAGTTTCAGCTTACCTGTGTTCTCTGTGAGTCTACAACTACTTGCTAAACGCTTTTACATGGATGTTCCTTGTAACCTTAAATTCTTCTTTTCCCAACTAAAATTAATTATCTTTTCTGCAAGTCCAATTATTTCTCCTGAACAATCTTTTTTTTTTGGAGGGACTCTCACTTCTGTAAAAAAAGATGGCCTAAATTTTTTCCCACACTATGGGTTGTCTCTTTACTCTGTTGGTGTTTTTTCTTGCTGTGCAAAAACTTTTTAATAAGGTGAGAGAAAACTTTTGTCAGTTGGTCCTCAGAAAAGAGACTACTATCTAGAATCTATAAAGAACTAAAAAAATCAGATGCCCCCAAATTTAAAGACCCGATTGAGAAATGGAAATCTGAAATAAAGATACTTCTCAGATGAAGAAGTAGAAACAGCAAATAAATATATGAAAAAATTTTCAACATCATTGATCATTTGAGAGATACATGTTAAAATGATGCTGAGATTCCATCTCACCTCAGAAAGAATGGCTACCATCAAGAAATTAACCAACAGGGCTGGGGATTTAGCTCAGCAGCAAAGTGCCTGCCTGGCAAGTGCAAGGTCGTGAGTTCGGTTCCTGGTACCGGAGAAAAACCAAAAAAAAAAAAAAAAAAAAAAAAGAAATTAACCAACAACAAATGCTGGCAGGGCTGTAGGACAAAGGGACCCCTTCTCCACTGTTGGCGGAAGTGTATATTGTTGTGACCACTGTGGAAATCAGTGTAGATTCCTCAAAAAATGAGGAGTAGAAGTTCCACTTGATCCACCTATTCTCCTTCTTGATATTTGCTTGAAAGAACTAAAACCATCATACCACAGCAATATATGCACATCCTGTTTTAGCAGCACAGTTTTTACTAGCTAAATCTTGGAAATAGCCCAAATGAAGGGCTGGGGATTTAGCTCAGTGGCAAAAGCGCCTGCCTGGCAAGCGCAAGGTCATGAGTTCAGTTCCCAGTACTGGAGAAAAACCAAAAAAAAAAAAGAAAAAAGAAAAAGGAAATAGCCCAAATGAATGATTAAAGAAGTTGTGGGTTTTTTTTTATACAATGGAGTACTACACTGCCATAAAGAAGGATAAACTTGAGTCATTTCTAGCTAAATGAATGCATCTTGAGACCATACTCTTAAGTGAAACAAATCAGGCACACATGTATAAATACTGCACGTTTTTCTGGTGGAGAAACCAAAAGTGTAAATAAGGACAAAAATGTGCAATAGATATTGTGAAATAGGAAGATGTTCAAATGGGAATGGGAACTGTGGAAGGGGGAGGAGAAAGGAAGAAAAGGAAAAGAAAAAAATGAGAAAAGCAGGAAAAAATGGAAACAAAGCTTTTGTAAGTGAAGAGTGGATGAGGGGTTGTATGGCAGGTAGTGGAATGGAAAAAAATAAAGAATCAAGTTATATCAGGTCCCAGTTTCCTTTGGTGAATATGATCATTACACATACCTAAAATGCACTAATAAATTTAATAAAAAATGGCCACGTGTTGTTGAATCCACCTTCTGTAAAATTCCTAAATCCATACTTATATTTTTATTTCTTTTCCCATTAACCTAGCTCAGATCCTCTTCATCTTTGGCCCGAGTGGTATCTTGATAACTGCCCCTTGCTTTCTCATCTTCCCTTCCTCAAATCAACTCTACTCACAGGTTAGTCAGACTTCTTTTTCTAAATTAAAAGCCTGACCACGCTTTCAGTTATTTCCCTGTTTTCCAACTAGGTAAGTGTCAGATGTTTTAGCGCACAATATAAAGATTTGTACAATCTATTTCCAGCAATTCCTTGCATCTGCATCTTCTGCCACTTCATGTTCTTGGAGAGACACATCAGATATCTCTAGAGGACATCAGAAGGGCATCTTGCCCCAGCGGCAAGAGCTAGGTCACATCATGCTGAAGTATCCAGGCAAACATTGGGACTGCCACTGTGAGATGTACACAATGAGTTATTATGATTTATTTACGTGGGCAAATAGCATCCACTACAGGAAGTCTCACTTTTCTAATCTTTTCTAAGTTTCATACATGTTCATTTTAGTTGCCTCTTTTTCTATCAATTTGCTCTGCCTCAGAAGTTTATTCCAGTCTAGTGGAACTGTCTTCATGATATAGAGATCTTTAATGGAAGAAAAGTCATCTATTCATTCCACATATGGCTGAGCATTTAAAGATGCCAAGCACTGTGCTACTTGCTGAGGGTATAATGAAGCATAACTCTGACATCATCCCTTCCCTAATGGAATTTATGTTGTATCTTGACCCTATCAATAAAAAAGTAAACAAAACTAAAGCAATTTAAAATTATAATAAAAAGAAAAAACTAGGTGTCTAAAAAAAACAGTAGGAGATAAATAAATAGGAGATTACAAACTTTCTCCTAACACTGGAGGAGGCTATGGAGACCAGACATGAACCTGAGATTTGAAAGATGAGAGTACTGTGTGAGGAAGAGCATTTCCACTGGAGGGACTGGCATAGATAAACGTTTCTGGGTGGGGGAAAGAATGTGGTGTGTTTGAGGAGGAATGGAAGGTGCTAGCGTGGTAGCATATAGTAGGAGGAGGCAGAGAGAGTTGGAAAATGAAGTTTTGGAGAAATATCCTGGCTGTAGACCATGGCATGGTAAGGAGTTTGGGCCTTGCTCCCAGAAAAATGGAGAGGCAAGGAGGTCTGAGCAAGCATGATGGTTCAGGCAGAGAGGAAAAGGAATGTGTAGTAGGAAGGCTTGGTGGGGTGATCTGTAGTTTGAGAAGGATTTTCTTGCTGCTGCATCCAGAATAAGTGAGTGGAGGGTGAGCATGATCACAGGAGGATCCGAGGCTGCGTTGGGATGGTCTAAGCCAGAGTTTAGAGACCTGGACTCTTTAGTCAATAATAAAACACTTGGCATGTATTGTGGGCAGGATTTTTTCTAGGGATTCAGATGTGATAAAGTATCATCACTACACCTGAAGATCAAATCCTTTAGTGGGGGAGAGAGTTTTGAAAATATCTCTTGCAAGACTGCTGCATACTATGCTACCATCATGAAAGATGAGGATATACAGCTCAGAAGGTAGTGATCAACCTTATGTAGTAACAATTAGAAGGCTTCATAGAAGACAGCAATTACCCAGATCATGGCCTCCAAAGGTTGGGAAGAGCTGACAGGCGGATAAGGGGTATAAAGAACATGCTCTGCTATTTTTCTCCATGGTAGATCACTGTAATTGAAGTCTGGTTTTCAGATCTTGGTTCTGGACTGAAAAAGTAGGAAGAGAGAAAAAACATCCGCATCTCTCCCATTCCAGTTCTTATCAGAGTCAAAAGTACCAGTCTTGTCTGCCTTCTGACCTTTTCCATTTTCCTTACTCAACAAGCACTGGCAAAAAATGCTAAGGATGCTGACCAGGCTGCAGAATCTCTGATGATTTGCCACACTGCTCTGTGGCTAAAGTTTTCACTTTGATTGGATGAGACCCAAACAAGACAGTTGACTACTTCTGGTGATTAAAAGCTCCCCTGATGATTTTTTAAAGGGATTGTTCAAAGCTTTTAGTGCTGCCGAGTAGGGAATTACACTTCCCTAAAACTCTCCCAGCAACTGTATGTGGACGTGGTAGACTTTCTTTCCTCCCGCACAACACTTCAGAGAATTTCCTTTTAAGTAACAGCCTTTTAGTAGGAGGTTAAGTGATTTCTGAATATATAATTTATGAAGCACTGGGAACTTTTTGTGTGAAAGCTCATTGGAAAAGTAAAATTATTATTACCTTTATTATTATTAGCTGATGTTATCCTGGTGTCATGTGACATATATGTTTCTGTGCTAAGAATTCAAGGTAAGAACTGTTGGTCATAAAAGATAGAAGAATCATTTGGACAGTCATGGAAATTAGGATAAACAGACAAACGAGATAAGAATGAAAACATCTGTTTTTTCTTGAGATAATATTGCTTGGTAAGTGTTCAGGCATATTTTTTTAAAGTCCCTGTATAGAAAGGATTTTGAGAATGGTGGTTTGATGGTGTTATTGAACTTGGGCATGTGAATACACACATGCGTGCACACACACACACACACACACACACACACACGATCTACACCTACAGATTATTTGAAGCATCTATTTTATTTCTGCCTCCATGCATTTGACAGTCAAAATATTGAGATTGTGATACTTTCAAATTATGACTTAGAAGAGAAAATAATGAACTTTTGTCGTCTGCTTCTCATTAAAGGGCTTGCTCTGAGTACTGATACCTTGTCAGGATTTAGACATTTATTTTACCCAGGAAGCAGGAATGAGAACGGAAGCATAACATAAAGTTAGATTAATGTTCCAATCCCCTTAGGATAAAAAATTCATAGGTTAAATCAAACATACTCCATTATTAAGTCACATTGATTAAAATGCTGTAAGGACTTCTAGATAATAAACTTTGAATACATTTATATTAGTGGACTTATATTAATCTAATGACTTGCTTGCTTACTACAGAAAAAACATCAAAACTGGGGGGATTCAGTGTATTATAAAAAAAAGAACATCTTCCTTTCTCAGTGTTGGATGCAGGTAGAGCCAGAGGGGGTTGTCCTTGGCTATTAGAAACCCAGGCTGCTTCTATCCTATTGCTCCACCATACCTAGCAAGTTGCCTCTTGGTCCAAAATGGATAGTAGGGTTTCTGCCAGCATATTAGCATCCCTGGTAAAAGGAAGGAGGAGGGGAAGAAAAAAATGTAGACAGCTTTTTTTAAAGTAGACTTACTAGACATTTCACTAACTCCACCTCTTTGTATTTCATTGGCCACAAATGAGTCCGATAGTCTAAGTGGAAAAGAGACTGTCAAATGTGATTTTTATGAGACTCTATCCAGCTAAATACTTAAGGTTCTTTTGCAAAGGAGAATAGGGAGAATGAATCCCGGAAGACAATTTGTAACTTCTGCCGTAGTGCCTACTTTAGGTCGATTTGAAATAATTTCTTGAGAAGATGGAGAACTTGATTTAATTTAAAGCCAGTTAATGTTTTGGTGTATGGTTGGTGCAGTGGAATGATTACTGGATAACTGGATTCTAATTTCAAGTTATTATGTTTGGTCTCATTATCTTTAGTTTTAAATAGGAAATTTGCATTATAAGTTCTCTATGAATTTTTTTCAATTCATATTGCCTTATCTAGTTCTTGGGGTTTCACAATAGAGGTAAAACCTGTATTTCTATAGGAATGGAAGATTTATACATACAACCACATTAGTGAAGATTAGTCAACTGCATTAATATTTCTCAAGTTTCATATTTCATGCTCTTAATAAAAACATTTGTAACTCCTGTGGAAGCTGAAACATTGAGAGATGAAAGTGGGGCATAATTTTCTTCCTTTATACTAGAAGTCAACTTTTCATTACAAATAATGGGACTTTCTTCTATTTTTTTTGTTTCTAGTTTTTTTTTGTGTGTGTATTTTACTCATCACATTCTGTAGGAACCCTAGACCTGGAACAGTTGAAGTTCTGTCCCTTAATAGACGGCATGACAAATTCATGGCCTTTTGGGGGAAGTTGGGCATATTAATGCTGGTGTTCCTAGAAAATAATGATATGGACAATTGCATTCCTCTCTCTTCCCTATTTCCCGCTGCTTCAGTTTGTTTCTTTTGTTTGCTCTGGGACAACTGTTATGAAGCACAAGGTAGAAAACTTCCTGGGACTTGCTTTGTGCTGCTTGGTGGCTGTGCTAGAGACGATACCATGCATCTCTCTTCAGAACAATGGGCGGCTATACACTTTCTAAACCACTTAATAGGTTTTAACGGGTAGAATTACTCTAAAGACTCTTGGATAAGAACTAGTAAACAAACCAAAACAAAACAATGAAACATCAACAAAATAAAAATATTACTTTATTTCTTCTTAACTAATATAATTTTTAACCTTAAGGGGCAACAAGATTATACAATGACCTCATCTCTTTTAAGTTCCATATGGAATAAAGTGAAGGTAAAAACAACCAAAATTATAGATATGGCCTTTATATATTATTGAATCAAAGTGATTATCGATCAGTTAAATGTCATAAGTTGGATTACATGTAATTGCTGTGTAGGTAAATAAACAATGTTTAATTATAAGCAATTTTTAATGATTCAACCTAATGGCAGCAGTTTCTATTCTAGATAAAGAAGATATATTTGGTTTTAAAGGTAATACCAGTTGAAGTTTTCCCTTAGCTGCACAGTTTCATTAGTTTTTGCATATTTCATTAGAGTTTGATTATTAGATGACATTCTAAAATTCAAGGACATATGCGTTATTGTTGCTATTAAAGCAATGCCATTTTTAAAAATCCATCATTTTGAAGGTGAAAAATTAAAAATATTTAAATTGTACTTTCAAAAAAGCCTACATAGAATTCTTTTTCATTTGCAGAAATTTATTGAGTCAAAGATAATATTCAATCTTCTATCCCATAAACATCACCCTAGGTGTACACAGACTGTAAAAAAATAAACTAACCAAATGAAACTTTCTTGGTCATTGAATTTCTAAATACAGAAATGAAAGCATTATAGGGTGGAGTTGAAACAAAGCCTTTACAGCACGAAATGTGGAGAATTTTGTTGTGGAAGAGGATATGCTCTAACAGCCTTCAGGGCTCTCCAAAGGCAAAAATATCTTTGCACAAACTGTTTTAGTGAGGTGAGGAACATAGGCTTCCACCAGGAATGATTCAGCACCCATACCCACAATACAAGAAGAAACAGAATTTCTTCCCCTATCGCTGATTGCAGCTGACTCACTCTAGCACCTTTATCCAGGGTATAAAAGTTCCCAAGCATTTCTTTAGTGTGAGTCAGCTCTCCTAGGTCAAAGAAGAGAGGGGGCATTATGCAAAAAGTGCTGAATAGGGTAAAGATGGAGTTAATTGTAGATATCACTGTGTCTTGTTATTTATTCACACTCTTGGGAACAAGACTGTCAGCTCAAGGAGGTCCTGATTTCTTTTAGCTGTGGAAGTGCTGAAAACCAATGTCTTACTACCTATCTGCTATAGGGCTTGAAACCTTATAAGGTAAATGCCAAGTGCCCTAGGTAGAAGATGCATTATCTACACTGTTACTAAGGAACAATTTTCCCAGCTGGTTACTAAGATGAAAGAGGAAAAAGAGGAGGAGCTCCAGCACAGGTCAGAGTACCTCCCCCTTCACCCTGGCTTCATTATGCTTTCAAATTTTAGACCCTGATTACCAACCTGAGAAAAGAAGCTATTCCCTACAAACTGGAAATCCTCCGGATGTAAATAAAAGGTCCTGAATAGCATTTTATTTTTTTCCTCTGAATTGATATGCAAATTTCTAATTTACTTAAAGCACACTGTCATGCATTATAATAATGTCTAATAATGCTTCCATATAATTATGTGTAATAACCAGTGATCAGTGGGAGGAGGGCAGGGGAGAAGGGAATTGTGTTTCCAGCTGGCCCTCCACACCTGCAAATAACAGACAACTCTCTTTCAGTGTAGAGGAAACAAGATAATGACAGTATGATATTGAATGCAAACATTAATTCTGGGGAACAAAACATAAGGAAGAGCTCTATCAATTAAGATGTGTGATAGTGAGCAACTTAAATTACATTCCACATTATCTTAAAGAAAAAATAAGGACCAAGCAGAATGAAAACCTTAATTTGCCATTTACTCCAATACTGCTGGTGCCATTAATCTTACTTTTTTAAAGAAAGATTTATCTGGGCCACTTGAACCCTTTGTGGCGGCCCACTCTTCATATTCATTTGATTTGATGTAAGAACTAAGTTGCAATAGTAATCTCTCTGTCTTTAAAGGACAAGTCATATCCTAGAGGGAGAAAATCTTAGCGACCCACAGGAACCTCAAGTTTTGAGGAACAAAAACAGTATGAGGAAACGCTTTGTGAGCAGGAACGTGTAATCCTAATTTAAAAACTGTTATTGTCCTGGATTCTGTCATTGCAGGTTTTGTGAGCAGTGCGTTCCTGTAGTTTTCTGCGGAAAGAATTTATTGACATTTAAGCAAGCATTTCTATGTGGGAGACAGTAGTCAGGCTGACTTGGTTTTGCTTCCTGTCTATTAATTGTTAGCTGTGTGCTCTTGGAAAAGTTACTTAAATTCCTCAAAGCTTGAGTTTCCTCTTCTATAAAGTGGGAATAAAACTAACCAATTCAAACAACTTGATAGCATATTTATGAGAATCAAATGAAATAACATCTATTATATATTAGACTATTTGGTGCTTGCAAACAAATAAACAAAAACATCTATCTTACAGCAATAATCATTTACATCAAAACACAATTTCTGTAGAATAGTTTATATTTGTCAAAAGAAGCTATGAGCCACAAATGCTCAGGACCTATGGACTATAGAAGTTCATAATGAAAGTTTTACATGTATTATAGTTTAGAGTAGTCAGTAATTGGTGTTCATTGAAGGCAAGGAAAGAGCCAGTCAATTCCAGCTTTTCTACTTCTAATATTATAAACACTGAGTGGGTGGATTAACTTCTTTGGATTACTTAGGGAAGACTATTTCTTTGGGATATATAGCTGATACTAAACAAATTATATCCACAAGGACTTCACCCTTAATGTCTTGGCCTCCACATAAATTTATTGCTCCATTGTTGTGCTTCAAGTCCTGTTCCAGAAGCTTTTGATGATGGAATGAAGTAACATCTCAGCACCCAGGACACTGGACAGCTCCTTGCCATTTGAAAAACAGATGGAAGGGGAAAGATGAGCTGTAGTGTATCAGTGGATCTCATAAAGGAAATGGACACATTATTGTAATAATACAGTGATCAACTCTGTGAAATTAACTCATTTCTTAAAGCTTATTTTCAACCAGATTTTTAAAGTACAAGTCACAAAAATCTCTGTTACGTGCTTATATTTCTAGCAATGTACCAACAGCTGAGAATACAAGTATGATTATGTCACCACGCCTGCCTATCTAGCCCTCAATATTTCAGGAAGGAGGCTGAAATGCAAATAGACAGTTTTATGTAAGGTGGTATGTGTTGCGACAGAAGAAGGTGCTAATAGAAGCCCTTGGCCAACCTTGCTATACCAGAGAAGGCTGATAGAAGCATGTGACAACTGAAGTGGGACATGAGGCAGGAGCAAAGTGCGTGTCTTAGTTATGTTTCTCTCATTGCTGAGACAAAATACCCAATGCCTAAAATAAAGGAAGGAAAAGTTTAGCTCACAGTTTGTGGAGGTCTCAGTCCATAATCAACTGGCTCCAAAGAAGGGTGGCGTGGCACAGGGGCAACAGTTCATGGCAGCAGAAGACAGCAGAAGAAAAGAGCAAAAGGGAGGAAACAAGCCTCTTTTCCTCGCTCATATTGTATGCAGGCCACCCTCTTTAGGATGGTTATTTTACAGCCACACCATCTCCCTTCCTACCTCTGGAACAGGCTCAGGATGTTTACAAAGTGAGAGCCTTGGCTCCCTGCTGGGTCATTTAGTTGAACTTCTAAACTTCTCAAGTTGACACAGTGAATCAACCATTACAACATCCAGAAGCACAAACAGTCCACCTGGGGCAGGTCCTCTACACCCCAGGATGTAGTTGCTGAGTTACTTAGTGAAGCTTCTAAACTTCTCAAGTTGGAACAATGTATCAATCATCACAGTGGGCTAGATAAAGAATTAGGAAGGGTTTTCTATATTTGGGAAATACACAACCTAGAGCATGGCTCGAGGACATTGAAGTAATTTTGGTAAGGATGCTGGTAGTGGATGTATTTGGGGAAGTATGGTGGAGATATTTCCTAGCCTACAGTGATAGGTAACTTTTGCAGGTAGTGCTTCAGTATTGGAAAACATGGTTTTTGTCTCACCTACTCAGTTTTGGAGTTATAATTTAAAAGCTTTCACAAGCAATACAACAAATGGACTTGACCAGATTTGACCTACCTACCATATACCAGTAACCTGGCAAATCCACTCATTTATTACATTGTTATAAATAATCTATAAAATTTTTTATCTCATATTTTAATTTTATCAGGTCTTTCTTCTATGCTTAAGATTGTCTGGGTCAAAGTATAAAATAAAATAAAAGGTAAAACTGAGTCCTCCTGAGTCTTCTTAGTATGTATTTATTCGTATAGCTGTGTATGGGATTTTCTACTTTGTGTGAAGCAAAACAGATGCATGTTTAGGCCAGTAAATATAGAATTGGTTTCTGGTCACTTAGAGGTGAGTAGCATTAAACTAACATTTGATGAATGAAGATTTTATGGTGGAGAGTGTTTGCCAATCTCCAAAATTTGGATATTGAATGACTCCCAAAAGTCCATGTATTAACAACCTGGTTCCCCAGTATGGTGATATTAGGAGGTACTGTGTATCCTTAGGAAGCTGGGCCTTGTGGGGACTCCTTAGGTCATTGAAAACATATCCTTGAAGGAGATTGGGGGACCCCAACTCTTCATTCTCTTTTGTACTTCTTGGTCATGAAGTGGGCAATTTTTTCTAACATAGTCTCCTACTATTGCCATCTAGCATTCCCACCCGAAACCTAAAATCAACATGTCTCCCCAGTTATCCACTGGAACTTCTAAAACTATGAGCCAGGGGCTGGGGATTTAGCTCAGCGGCAAAGCGCCTGCCTGGCAAGCACAAGGTCGTGAGTTCGGTTCCCGGTACCGGAGAAAAACCAAAAAAAAATAAATAAATAAAAAAAATAAAACTATGAGCCAGAATAACCCTTTTTTCTTTGTAAGCTAATGATCTCAGGTATTTTGATATAGTAAGGGAAAGCTGATTAACAGACTATACTAGGTACTTTTATATATATTAATCTCATTTTGTAAACTCAGATAAATAACCAACACGGTGCTTTATCCTGACATTTTTGCTTTCTAATTTTAAAGATTCAGTCTATTTATTCATCATTTATCCAACATTTGTTTACTGAATTGTGCTTTCAGGAAAGATGAAATTAGATACCAGGTTTTTCTTATCAAATTTGACAAATTAAAACACTATGAAAAGGACAAACAGTAATTTTTCAGAGATTGTAAAATAAGCAGTGCATGACAGTGTTACTCGAGAGGGAAGAAACCTAAGGAGAGCCTAATGGGGATTTAAGAGAGAGTTTCAAGTCTAGATTAAATGGAGATAAAACCAAGGAGAATCTCTAGTTGAAGAGAAGTGCAGAGTTTAGAGGAGAAATGGTGGCTGGTCAAAGAGAAAATTTAGGAGTAGGGGAAGGCTGCTAAAGAGAGAGGCACAGAAATCTGCAAAAGGTCTCCCACTGAGTGTTCAGATGAGTATCAACACATGGAAAAAACTACTCAAAATATAATTAGTTTAGTAGGATAAAAGGAATAATCCTGGAGGTCATACAAGATCAGGAAGAGTTTGTGTACCAGCCAGAATGGAAAAAGTTTAGTGCTATGCTCGTTTCTAAAAAAGGTTTTGCAATTGTTGTGGGGACAAATTTGCCCTAGATGCGTCTTTAGCATTGTGAAATAAAATTTGAAGCAAGACTTTAAAGGTTCAAAGAATTTTATTATGACTTATTTGTGCCCCAAAGAGAGCCTCAAGAATTTAAAGAAGAAAAGAACACCCATTACTTAACAATGCAAAATTCACGAAGTATGACATCCAATAAAAATTACATGGGATGGAAAGGAATATGAAATATAAACCAAAAGGAGGAGGAAAAAATCCACGAGTCAAAATGTGCCCTCACATTATATGGATGACAAGATTAGTAAGTTAGGATATTAGTCACAGTTAAGATATTAGTTACAATATTTGTTACAATTTTTTCCTTTTCAAGAATGTAGACCAACCCCTGTACATGTTAAGAAAATAAAGACATTAAAAAGGCCCATATCAAACTTCTAGGAATGGTAAAATCATGTCTGAGGTTAAAATTGCACTGGATAGAATTAATGGAATATCAGAAACAACAGATTTTTTTTTAGAAAACCTGATGCCATGGAATAGAAATCATCTAAAACAAAACACCAAGAAAGGAGGGTTGAATGAAATTAATGGTATATCGATGATTTTTTAGTGGAAATTGTAAGCAACCTAATAAATACAAACTTGAATTCCCAAAAGAGAAGAGACATAAGAAGGATGAGAGAAAAACATTTATTACAAGCCTTGATTTCTTTGTAAATGTACTGAAAAATACAAGATGTGATAAAAATACAAAGAATGTTTAATTTAAAAAATTGTGACAGTAATAGACAAATTGTCACTAATGTCCCTCAAAACATTTCCCTGGTCTTTGAACACACATGCGAACATTCTCACAACTTTCTGAAGCATTTCTGGTAGTCCTGTTTAGTAAGTGTCTTCAGTTGTGTTGTTTTAGCTTCTTTAACATCCTGAGTTAGTTTGAAATATTTACCTTTTATGGTCATTTTGACTTTCAGGAAAAACCAGACATCACTCAGTGAATAAGGTGGCTAAGAATGCAGCAGTATTTTTATCAGCCTATCTTTCTATCAAATGGCACTCAGCAGTAGCATTCACTGCATTTTTTTTATCACACCTCTCAAAGACATTTGCAAATGAGGATTTCCAGAACTTCTCAATCAAGTGAAAGAATGATGGGCTGAATGATAGAAGAATGATGTTTGAAGTGAGTGGAAGCATTTGTAGGGGGATTAATGGCAATGTGTCTTTTATTGCAATCAAATTTTTTGAATCTAAACATTTACTGCACATGCGAACACCCCTTTGGGAAGGCTAAACTGCTACTATCATTTCCAGCACAAGGAACATTAGCAAAAATTCAATTCCCTTGTATAAACTTGAAGATCTAAGAATATTAATAAACCTCAAAGAAAAAGCACACCAAGACACATTATAATCAAATTAAAACCAATAATAAGGAGGAAAATCTTAAAGCTGTCATAGAATGAAAGAGTATGTGCAGAAAAGCCAATATAAGAGTTACAACAGACTTCACAGTGGAAATAACCAAGACATGAAGGCGTGGGACAAGCATTGCTTTTTTAAAAAATTTTTATTTTAAAGAGAGTAGTAAATAAGAAAAAAACAAACAAAAAATAGAGCAGTAGCAGTATACCAGTATCACAAACATGAACAAATCAAAACAAGAACATTAAAATGATACAGGGTTTCAAGACAAAATAATATAAATTAACAGTGATTGTTATATTGCATATCGGTATTCTCAACTACGTTGCTCAGATTACCAGATGTAAGAATGGAATATTGTTCAAACCATGAAAGAGAATAAGAAAATATTTAGTAGATAAAACATTAGAGATCATACAGAGTTTCACTAGACAAGCTGTTAGGGAGAAGCATTGTTAGGTACTAAAAGGAAGCAGCTATTGAGCTAGAATTCTTACCCAATGGAATGTTCTTCCAAATGAGAATAACATAGTGTGTGTTTCACAAAGTTTAAAGAAAGGATTCTGAATATGCTCAACATAAATAAATGATAAATGATGGAAGAGACAGCTATGTTTACCCTGGTTTAAGCATTACTCAGTGTATACGTGTACAGAAATAGCACATGGTACAATTATGTACAATCTTCATTATTTTACGGATCAGTGAAAACTAAATTGCAAAAAAAATCCCAAAAGTAAGAAGATGAAGACTCTTTGGTAATGCTAAAAATAAAAGAATTCAATAAGCAATAATCTTGTATTATAATTCATATTAAAGAAACTCAGACATAAAGAAAAAATATTTAGGGAAGTCAATTTATACTACACAGTGCAGAGATCCTTAAATAGTAAATATGTCAGTACCTATATTTTCCTCTCATTTTTGAAATTACTTTAAAACATAATTTATTGTTTTAAGAAAAAGTCATTGCTACTATTGTTGCTTTGAAGCAAATGTAGGGGTTGGGGATATAGCTTAGCGGCACAAGTGCCTGCCTGGCAGGTGGAAGGTCCTCAGTTCAATTTCTGGTATCCCCCACCAAAAAAAGCAAATGTAAAAGTAAAATATATAGCAAATTTATAAATTCAGAAAACCTGAAGGGATATAGAAGCATAGTATTGTATGGTTGTAATATTTTACATAGTATTGCATAATATTTGGAGCAACATGGTGATAGGCTAAATTTGTATAAAAACACTAAATGACTAATAAAAATGTGTAGTTCCTGTGCCAAAAAAGATGCAAAAATGGAATCATAACAATTATACAATCAACAGGATATACAAAAATAGAAAAGTGCAAAAATAGATGGGGTAAATAGAAAATAATTATCAGGACTAGCTATAAATATATAGCTATGAATATAACTATATCAATAATCATAGCAAATTTAAATGAATTAAACACTTCAATTGAAAAACAAATATTTCATTTTGCATAAAAGGTAGGACTCAACTATGTATTATCTACAAGGTAGATAGTATAAAGACACAAGTAGGTTAATATAATAAAGATGGAAATGCATATACCATGTTAAAATAATCAAAATAAAGCTGAAGTGCTTATGTTAATATTAGACTAAGTAGACTTCACAACAAATAAAATGACCAGAGATAAAAAGTTTGAATTCCTAAACATAAAAATATCAATTTATCAAGAGGACATAGACATATTAAAAATATTACATCTATTAACAGAGGTTCAAATTCAAAATATATGAAGCAAAAGTGATAAAATTACAAAAAGAAATACTCAAATTCACAAGTGTAATGAAGGACATCCATGCCTTGCCTCAGTAATAGACATATGTCTATAAATTAATAAGCATACGGAAACTTTCACTATCAGTGACATGATTATATTGATATTTATAAAATACCTATTACAAATTCAAGATATACATATTTTTCAAGTACATATGAAACATTTACTAAAATAGAACATATTATGGCCTGTAAACTAAGTCTTAATGAATTTAAAAGTACTCATTTCATAAAGTATGTTTTCAGATAACATAGGACTTACAAGTAAAATCCATAATAATGTTTGGAAGATCCTCAAATATTTTAAAACTTATTGACACATTTTTTACATAACCTATAAGCAAAATTGAAAACATTTTCAATTAGATGGAAATAAGTCCCCAAATTTCACAATTTGCAAGCATCACTAAATATACAGTAAAATTAGAGAAGATTTCAGATAAGTGACCCAAGCCTCCACACTAAGACACTACAAAACAAAGAGCAAATTAAGCCCAAAGTACACAGAAGACAAACCCCAACTAAAATAAACAGAAGTCAGTAAAATTGAAATAAAAGTTACAGAAAAATCAATGAAGCCATAAGGTGGGTTTTTGAGATCAATAAAATTGATCAACTCTAGCTCTACTGATTAGGAAAAAAACAGAAAACCTCAAGAATGAGGAGGGATATCAGAACAAATACTATGGACACAAAAAGAATAAAAATTGTTGTTTATTCCAAAAAAACCAACAATTTAGATGAAGTGATCAAACTACTTGAAAAGACACAAACTTCCCAAGCTCATTCAATAATTATATAGGAAATAATGTGTATTTATTGTTAAAATCTTCCCAGAAAGAAAATTCATTCTCAGTTGATTTCATTAGTGAATTTGACTAAACATTTAAGTAAGACATAATAAAAAGTATAAATAAAGTCTCCCTCCACAAAAAAGAGGGGACACTCACCCACATATTCTGTGGGGACATCATTCCCATGACACCAGTACTAGGCAAAGATATTATATGAAAAGAAAATCAATCTTTTTAATAAACACAGGCATGCCAAACACTGTTTACAAATTGAATCTGGTGATACAGAGAAAGTATAACTTCAAAACCAAGTGAAGTTTAAAGCCAGGAAAGTCACACTGTTTCCATATTTTGGAAGAATTGAGTATACTCTGTGTCAGTTGGTAGAGGAAAAACACCCATATGACCTCAAGACATGCATGAAAAATCACTTAATGTAATCAACGTCCATTCATGAAGTAGGAATACAATTTCCTTAACCTGATTTAGATCACTAAATGTGGAAAGTGTAAGTGCATTTCACCCTATGAAAACCCAAGGAAAACAAGAATATCTGCTCTTGCTGCTCCTATTCCATATGATACTGGAGGTGTCAGTATAGTAAGCAAGAGAAAGAAATACGGTCTGTGGATTGAATGTGTGACTGTCTCCAAGATTTGCTTAATCCTAATGCCCAATGTGACGGTTTTTGGAAGGGAAACATTTGGGAGGTGACTATGGCTTGAGGGTGGATCCCTCATGAATCTGTTTAGTGTCCTAAGAGTTCTCAGAGACGCATTTATCCCTTCTTTGTGACACCTTTGTAACTTTAAAGTTACAGTAAAGGTCATGTGTGCTTCAGGAAATGGGCCCTCACCAGAGAATCTGTTGGTTCCTTGGCCTTCCTACCTTCCTAAAATGTGCAAAAACACATTTCTGTTATTCATAATCCACTCAGTATTTTGCTGTAGCAACTTGACAATGAACCACAAAAGACAGATGTAAAATAAGGGTGTGAAAAACTCAACATTAATTACTACAGACATGCGAATTAAAAAGAATGATATGATACCTCTATTGACATACTGGGATGGAGAAAATTTTTTAAAGAAAACAAAAATTCCAAGTATTGGTGAGACTCTATTGTCTGTGGGATTGCAAAAAGATACAACCCCTCTGAAATGCTGAAAAACAGTTCAGCCAATGTTTTATGAAGTAAATTTTGATGAAGTATAACTTACATTTATCATGGGGGCCCAATGATCACATTCTTAGGCATTTGCCCCAGTGGAATAAAAATTTATCTTCATGTAAGAACATCTTTATTCATAATTGCCTCAAATGGAAAATAACCCAAATGATTATACAATTATTGAGACAATTTCCTGTTTATTAAAAAGAAGCAGCAAAGGCCATATTTAAAGTAGTTGTAGGGGTGGTATTACAGGGACACAGGGAGTAGGTTTCCTGAAAGACAATGCATGCTTTCAAAATACTTCCTTGTCATTGAGCTCTTTAAGATACTATGGCTTATTCTTCACTACTGGCCAGAAAATAAATAAAGTTTACAATGCCATTGTATGGATGAAGAAAGTGGATTTCTCTTTATCATTTTCTGAAGGTTTCTGGCTCTACTCCATCCAGTCTGTCCCAGTGTTTTCATAAAGGGAGGTGCCAGAAACAGCTGAAAGATCGTGAAACAGTATGCTGAAATTGGTAAAGAGTGATTTTGACATATTCTTCTGACAACCTTTTGATTAATTTTCTGCTTCATTAAAACCCTCAATTGAATTAACATGGAGTGTAGCAATATCCTTGACATATTTTGTGTATTAGCAAACAAGGCCTCAGATTTCAAAGAGCATGGCAAGGAAGAAAATGAAAGGTCTCCTGAAGCCAGGTCAATAGGTTACAGGAGATGGTGGCCGTGGATAGCTCGGGTTGTTCAAAAGCCAGGTAGATCTGGGCAGGTGCTTAATAAGACCATGAAAGAAGTCTTGTTGGGACGGCTGCCCTCCCTTGCCCTGGTTTGGTCCAGCACAGGCAAGACATCACAACTGAAAATGGTTAAACTCCTGAGCAGATCATTTGCCCCACTATGCTTTATCTTTGATTTGTTCCCTTAGCATTTACAGATATAGCTTTGTAAGCATGCTTTTTTATGAATGTCAAAAACGAGTTGCCAGGACTTATATTTTGAAAAATTCTAAAAATGATAAATTGATCATTTTTAAAGTTCCTCTTTCACCTCTTCCCATATGTTGAATTTAGCAGCACATATGCTACTGTTGGCATGATATGTATCCCTGCATTGTGTGGAACTTAAAATATAGGAGTGGGGGAAGGTAATAAAAATAAAAATAATATAAAAATTATTAAAACATAAATCCATAAGTGTATTGCATCTAGTCAAATTATTTTTAAATGATGTTCAAATTTTGTTGAAAAATTAACTTATACCAGGATCTTTTCTGGTATAACAACGTTATAGAGACAGATTGTAGGTTTGATCACACTCTTCTATAGTATTCATGTGTGAATGGGACTAACATCTTTTCTACCATTGTATTCGTTGACACGATAAATGCAGGTTACAGATGTCTTGCTAAAAGTAAAATTTTACCAATTTTCTTCAGCTGTTAGCTCAAAAATACTCTGTTTCCTACTTTTTGGAAGAAGGTCATTTGAATTAGTTTATGTATTTTTATAGAAGCCTCTCTGTGTCAAATGAGAATTTGATATTCATCTGTCTGTCTGTCTGTGTGTCCATCCACCCATCCATCCATTCATCCATCCATCTATCCATTGATTCATTCAATATAGGAGAATTTATTGCCTACTGTGTGTCAAGCATGCCCTGGAAATACAGAGATGAAAACCACAGTTTCTGGCTTCAAAGATATCACAGGTCAACATAGCAGGAGTAGTGATTGAGGTTAGAACATGGAGATATGGACAAACCAAATTCAAAAGAGTTGGAGAAATGGTCACAAGAGTCTTTCTGGTATCAGCAGGGCTTATGCTGCATCTTGAGTGAGGAGACATTCAGTTTAAGGGCTACAGTGAAGTACTGAGGGAGGTGAGATTGACAGAAGAACAGAGACAACTGTATATTCAAAGCACAAATACATAAAACAGCAAGGAAAGAGCAGGGACGGAAAAGGTCACAAATTTCAGTGTGATCAAGGTCCTGGAGATCAGGGGAGTAGTTTGAAATGATGCTAAGAGGAAAGAAAGAAACACTTGATGACGATTTGTGTGCAGCAAACTAAGAAATGTGAGATAAGTCCTGGAACTGTGAGAAGCTACTGGAATAATTTAAAGAAGTATGTGATGTGGATGGATTTTACCTGCCATACATAAGTATCACCAGCAGGAATGTAGAAAGAAGAAATGAATTTTGGAATGGGGTTAACGGCAAGACGAAATGGAGTGGGGGTGAAAAAATCCAAGTTGGAAACAACGAGAGCTTGAATTAAGGGAAGAAGAATGGAAAGTAATGTTCAATAAAAGCAACAGTGTACTGGATAAACAAAAGCAGAGCCACTGTTACGGATAGTCAAGGATACATATCTCATGGATGGCTTTTAAAAAACGGTACCTCTTAAAGATAACATATAAAACTATCTCCATGGTTACAGCACATAGCCTTGTATTGGGGGATCCACATTGCTGCACATATTGTTTTACCAGGAACATTTTATTATTACAAAGACGAGTTGTTTGATAGGACAGACAACAATATCATCTCCAGAAGAGACCTAAAGAATGTTCGGCTCCTGTGTGTGGGATGTGGGTGCTATGCTAGGTGGAGGAGAGTAGGAGTTAATTCCTTTAGTCCTTTGACACAGTACTGTAATAAATAGCATGCAACATTTGAAGCGACTCGGGCATAGAAAGATTAAATAACTCTACTGGGATCACACAGGGGAGATGTGAAATACATCTGACAATGCTCAATACACAGTGGACATTTACCTAGCATTAGGAACTATTATTTCATTATCACTCAGCTGTTATTCATTGCAGCGCTGATCTGTGCTTGACATCTAGGAGGACAACTATGCCCTAAGAAAGGTCCCTAGAGAGCACTGAAGCCCAATATTCTGCAGTAGGAAGACCAGGATTGTGTAGTTAGCCTTTGTGCTATTCTGCTTAGAAGCTATGTGACTTTGGGCAAGAAACTATGTAAGTCTCTCTAAGCCTACATTTTCTTAACCTTCAGAAGATATTTGGATATTTGGGTTTATGAAGATTTAAAAATAAACCATTAACCTTTGTCCTAGAAGTTCTAGAACTGAAAGAGACTCCAGATGTTCTCAGGTGAAAAAATTTTTCATTAAGGGTGGAGAGATTGTAAAAACAGTCTTTTGAACTGTTTTTCTACTCTACTCCCTACCAAGTATGGCTCTCGTAATGAGCCACTGATTCTGATCAGAGAATGGTGTCAACCTCAGGCATGCAGGATTGGGAGTAAGGTAGAAAAGCACAGCTTTACCCCAGCACCTTCACTTTGCACATGAGAAAAGAGATGCAGAGAGTTGCAGTACATTACAAGGCCACGGAGCTGATAAGTGGTAGAATTGGGGCTGGTTCTTTGAAACCTACTGTTTCTTTCACTGTGTCATGTTGCTTCTCTTTTCTGGATCAATCTTTCTAAAATTCCCAGTTGCCTTAATTTAAAGAAATAAGTTAGTGTAAATAAATATTTCTTTGACCAAGGCATTTGACAGAAAACAAAAGATTAGAGCCAAATTAAACTCATAAAGGGTCTAAACTCTAAACAGATTATATTACCACCTCCTCCCTATAAATATTTTTAGCAAATCAATATTAAATCACAATATACATGTGAGGAAATTCAACAATTTGTGATTACAAATGATGATAACTTTAATGAATCTTGAATACAACATCCACATACCTATGAAAAATTCAATATTTTTAAAAATATAGGAATTCCTCAGATATGCTATTCCTCCAAATATGCCTGTACTTTTAAATCAGATCATTATTTTTTACATAAATGGTATATTTGTGTTGGTTTCCAGGTTATTTCTTTACTGCAAGCTGAAATTTGTTAGCCCTAAATCCCACTGGCTTCAACAAAATTTTATACATTCAACATTTTATAAATATAGCCTAAACAGCATAATTTTAGCCTACATGTTTGGCATAGTCTATAAAACTTCACCTAATAGCTGTTATTTATCAATAAGACAGAACTTTGCACGTACCAAGCTCCAAGCTCCAGGCACCCCTACAAATGGGAACTCTATGACTGGAAACTTTTCTGCTGTGAGATGAATTATGCTTGTTAAAGCTCTTCATATGATCTGCCACCTTTTCCCATGGGGAGTTCCCTGTCTCTCTTCCTAAGTCTCATGATGATGGACTCATATTATGAAACACTTAGCCAATTATGTAACCCTGCTCACCCCAAAGGAAAGAGGTATAATCTTCTCACGAACCCTAAACACTGAACATGAATTAGTCATGTTGACATGACCGTTTCTGATACCGCACACTAACAATGTCCAGCTCAGAGATCCTGATCAATGCATTAAACTTTACCACATCTTTTAGAAACTTCCTTAGTTACATTTCTGGACAGCTCAGAAGGGCCACGCTCCCATGATTCACTCTCAGAGTGGTAAGATGGCCAAAGGAGCTTGATTCACAACCAAGGAAGACATTTCAAAGAAACTCTGAATCCTAATTAGGTTCCTCAGCACCTATAAATCAGCTAGGAGAAACTCTCCACATTGCATTTTATCTTATTTTTTGAAATCTATTTCTCCTCACATATACTGACTGCCTTCTTCTTTGGGTCCCCTGAAATACCATGAGGAATTTCAGCTCAGCATTAGCTTATATACACTAACCCCTGCCACACACACACCATTTCTATCTGATCCCTGCAGGATGAAGTTCAAGAGAAGCCTCTTGGCAAAAATGACTTTCCTGAGAAGCTGGAGAGGGAAAGAATTCAGCATAGAGGGATAGATACCCTTTCAGTTTACATGGAGAGGAATCCTGGGGAATGGTCACACATTAACGATGATTGTTCCACACCATTGTCACTTCCTTTTTGTTTAGATTCACAGCAAGATGCTGACGATCTCTGTAGCATTGCATTTCACCTTCTTATTTGTGTTACCTTTTGGCCCCTAACTACAGGTTCCATTTCCATGGAGCTTTCAGCAGTTCTTAACTACTTGAGCAGGAAGCTCTTGAGGAAACCTATATACTAGTATGGATACCTGGTGGTGCCTTATTTTGATATTGAAAACTTCCAGCTTGTCTTAGGCCAATTTGCCTCCCATATCCTGAAGGGAAAGTAGCAAAATGTAGACCGTGAGAGGCTGCACTCTTGACCTTGAACTCAGTGTGAATGGCCACTTGTTTTACAGTGTATGTTCTGCAGCTTCACAAATGATTCTGGCTCCAGTCTTTGGTAAAATACAAAGGAACTCCTTTGGAAATAAGTTTCCTTGATTAAAAATACTGTGATAGAAATGATTCTCACTGACAGCCAGGTTACATTGTTTAGGGTCAGACTACTGAAATCTGAACTGAGAGGAGCAGAAGTTTCAGGGAAAGCTCACTTCAACTTCTGCATTTGAGAAAATTAACTTTTTATTCTGAAAGAAGCACTAGGCTTACATTTCCAATGCTGGGAAGCATTTAAAATAGCTTTTGTGCTGGATTTATGGCCTGATCTCTCCATAAATTGACCTGTCTTTGCAAATGTGTTTTTGTAAGTTTGCATGTAATTCAAACTTGTTGACAACACAAACATTTTGAAGTGATCATTACATTCTTTTTTCTTCTTTTGCGGTACTCGGGATTGAACCCTCCTGTCTGGTAGACTCTGCCACTGAGCTACACCATCACCCCTTATTACATTCTTAAAAATGTAAGTATATTCACTGTTGTGAAATCGATTATGTATGGTGATTGGAAGAATTCATTGTTTACAGCAATGCTGTGATCAAGTCATTGACAATGTGACGAAGTCTTCAATATTTTAAATATTTACTCTCTGCTTAGCAAAATGGCATTGAATACTGAGGCAATCATACCTCTGCCCCTTAGCAGCCCCATCATTGTTGGAAAATTATAACTATGGAGTCTAATAAAATTTGGAGGTCTTGATCTTGTAATAAAGCACCATCTTGCATCACTCCAAATTGCTGACCTGAATAAAGTACAAAAAATATCATCCAACAATGGAATGCCATTGGGGAAAGCAGGATGATAGACAAAGGAAGAGACTGAGAGTGAGGCACTTTCAAAGTCTATGCCATGTACTAGATATATGGATTCAGATGTGATTAATTTATTTAATCTCCAAAATTGTTTCATTACAAAGCTTTGTGAATAAGGAGGGGAAGAGGGGTTGAAGAGAGAGGTGGAGATTGGGAAAAAAAGAGGAATCAAGGTGTATCATATACAGGTAAAAATTCCCCATGATGAGTATGATCATTATGTGTATCTAAATTGTACCAATAAACTTAATAAAATAAAAAACCCACAAAATTGTTGTATTATCTGAAAAGTAGGAGCTAATGATACTTTTCCTTATAGGATTGGTGTGAACTATAAATGAGACAGAATGCAAAATGCCAGGCATAGGGCCCAACACTACTTACCCTTCTGCTGCCCCTACATAAAACTTTACTTCTACCAGGGTTGTCTTCTTTCCTAACAAGACATCATTCTACCTTCTGTTTGCCTTTTTTTCATTATTCATCTTGGCTGAAGCATGCTATCTCACTTTTCCACAGACTCAAGTATTTGAGGTTCAGTTTGCTTTCTATCTTTTCACTAATCAAAAGTTTGGGAGTTTGCCACAACCCAAAGAATTCTTTCTTTTAGAACAAATGACAGACAAACCTAACCATTGCTCTTTGAATGCTTTGCATGTTGGATATGCCCCATATATATTATCTCAGAAAAACTGCACCAAATTTATATTACCTATATACATAGTTTAAAACCTGAAGTTCTGAGAGGTTCGGTAGTTGGTCATCTGCATGTTGGGGATTTAAACCCAGATCTTCTTGACTCCAAAGTTTATGATCAATCTTGATTACACTAATTGAAAGACATGAGTACCACTCACATTTATAAACATTTTCAGCATGAAAGAAAATCTTCCTACATGTGTTAGGTCATCTCAAAGTGGAGAAGACTGGGAACACAAGCTACTGATTCACTTGGTTGGAGCTCAAAGCCCTCACAAGCAACAATGAAATCAAGTAATGTCACCCTGTGGGACTTAACATATTGTGAACATAAAAATTCAGAGTTTTATTGACTAGTGCTTTTGTTTGTTTTTCAAGATGTGCTAATCTTTTTTTTTTTTCTTTTTTTTTTTTTTTGAGACAGGGTCTTGCCATACAGTTCAGGCTGGCCTTGAGCTCACTTTGTAGCCCAGGCTGGCCTCAAACTCACAACGATCCTTCTGCCTCAACCTCCTGAGTGCTAGGATTACAGGCATGTGCCACCATGCCTGGTTCTAATCTTTCTAGAATAGGTTCAAAAGACAAATTGCTAAATAAAGGAGCATATCTTTAGTAGAAATTAACCTCATTTGCTCATTGGTAAGCTCTCTTGGTCCTATTGTATCTAAACAGGATTCTACAATTTTAAATCATTTTATGCAACACAGAACACAATGTACTATATCTTTGGACTATTGAATAGGGACCTGAAAAATCATCTGGTTTAGTATTTTCATTTTGTCAACTATGACATGAAGTCCACAATGAATAAATGACTCACTTTAACTTATACATGCAGTAAATTATGTATATTTTCCCTTGTGGCTTAGTTTTTTAAAAAAATAATACCCAATATCTTCTCCCCATGACCAGCTGACACAATACTTAAAGACCGACTACACCATAGGCTTTGTTTTATATCACACTCTGATCTTATGGTAAATATATAATATGAAATAGTGATGTGTACTATGAAGTATACAGATGAATGGTGAATACTTTAGGTACTTTTTTTGATGATAGGCAAGAGAAAGAAAAAAATACTGTTCAACAAGTTGACTTTGCCAATGCATGCTGATATAGTTATGACTTGACTTACAGGAAAACTCTATGAAGTATGTTGATTGTTGCTCTAAGCCATCAAAAGCCATGTTTAAGGGAATGTTATGAGTAGGTTATATTCTCAGCCTAGTAAATGTCTTGCAACTTTTGTGTCTGTTTTTGAGGTCAGATGATTGTATAGAATCCATGACCTCTACTATGTATCCATCAGAATATTGCCTCCCTTCTGATGGCTGACATGTTTCACTCTTTGCCCCTAGCCCATGTTCTCACACACTGCTGATACATCACTCTTCCCTATAGCAACCAGCTGGTGCTTTGTTTCTGACTTAACCTTGACAACTGCTGCAGCCCTGCTTCACAGACTAACCAACCAGTGACTAGGATGGGAATGGCCATAGTCCTAGGCTGAGCAGCTGAAAGGGCTGCAATGATAAAAGAAATAACTTTTCTAATAAATTAAAACACAAGTTGACAAATATTTCCTCAGAGATTTTAGAAAGAATAGCCCAGAGCATATATTTATAAGAAGGGCACAGATATAAGTAGATAGGGGTAAATGTTTTCATTAATTTATTCAAATATTTGATACCTATAGTTACTGTTGGCCATAAGTTGGTGAAGTTGATAAGGCAGTGCCAGTTCACAAGGAAAAGAGACTACAGTGAGCAAAATATGGAAGAGATTGGCGAGGTGCTCAGCAATCCACTTGCCTTTACTGGGCACATGGAGAGACAATTCTCAGCTTTCTTTACATTACTGGGTTAGGACTACATGGCTAGTTCCGGCCAATGCAATATCAGCAGAGAGGATTTCTGGCCTCAAAACATAGCTCTGTCTTGACAGTTCCTGGAGGTGATCATGTTATGATGAACTCACATGGTGGGAGGTACTTTGGTCCTTGAGTCATTGTCTGGAAGGATGTGAGCTGCCCAGAAAAGCCAGCCAATTTTTGTTGGACTGATTCGAGTGAGAAGGGAAACACTGCCATACTAAGCCACTGAAATCTGAGTTTGCTTATTAGTAAACTACTCCATTCCATGCATGATTTTAAAACAATGGATTTGTTTATCACTGAATTTTTTTCCCAACATGCTGCCACTAAGGAGAGTATTTTTGTTATTCTGGTGAATTATGAGATGCTTTGTGTAAAAACAGATGTGTAAAGTAAGTCTTAAAAGATTCCATCCGCTTCCATTTTCACTTTTTTCTTCTGGCTTTGTCCAAAGTTCCTGTTATTGAAATAGAAAACGGGATGTTAAAACTAGGAAAATAGGGGCTGGGGATTTAGCTCAGCGGCAAAGCGTCTGCCTGGCAAGCGCAAGGTTGTGAGTTCAGTTCCCGGTACCGGAGAAAAACCAAAAAAAAAAAAAAAACCTAGGAAAAGATTTGCATGTGAATTAAACTCTTTGACCTTGTTTCAGAAACAAGTTCAGGAAACTTAAGAGTTCACTTTCTTTATTGAATGCATTTTTTATTAGCACAGCTTTGTGATACATATTGAATACCTTCATCATGGGGAGCTGCTGCAGATACATATTGCACTTTAGTCCTTTGTGCTTCCTTTCCCCTCTCCTTCCTCCCTTTTCCTCTGTTCCTAGATCACCTTCTCATTCTTTTGTTTTTGTTTTTGTTTTTTTTTTTTTTTGTTTTTCTTCTGGTACCAGGAATTGAACTCATGACCTTGCACTTGCCAGGCAGGCGCTTTGCTGCTGACCTAAATCCCCAGCCCCCTAGATCACCTTCTTATCTGTGAAAGTCCTACCTGCCTATTTCCCATTGTCTATCTTTCATTTTGCTCTTTAAATTATTTACACTTTAGATTTCTTATCCATATGTTCACTTTCATGTTTAAAGGAGTTAGATTATATGGAGATGTAAACTGAGAAGGAAGGGAACGAGACAGAGCAACTTTGCAATTACACCTGTTCTATGGAGCTGAAGTAAGGTTAGAATAGGATAAAAAAAAAATCTGTGCTTTGTCAACTTATATTTGATCTGGTTGTTATTTTTTTTTCAAGGATATTTATACATGAGACACAATCTTCAGTGTGCTGGCCGTGGGACCATTTCATTGGGGCAGACCTGCTGTTATATCAATTGGATGGTCCAGTTTAGATTACTCAGTTTTGGTTTGTTTCTAGAAATTTTCAATTTTTTTCAATGAAAGAAAGACAAAATTGCATGTATTTACTGTGTATAGCATGATTCTTTGGTAGTGCAGTGTACATACACTGCAGAAGGTTAAATCTAACTAATTAACAAAGGTATTACCTCACAGAGTTATCAGTTTTGTGTTAAGAACACTTGATGTTGACTCTCTTAGTAATTTTTAAGAATACCATATACCCATATAGTATTAATTATAGACACTATGTTGTATAACACAGCATAATAATATCTGTTGAATTTATTCCTTCTTGCTATAAATATATATATTTGATGCTCAGCATTTCTCCAAAACTTCACCCCCAAAGCATCAGAGCATCTGGTAACCACCAGTCTACCTTTTACTTTGGTGAGATCAACTTCCTTTGGATTACGCATATGAGTGAGACTGCACTGTATTTGTCTTTCTGTGGCTGGCTTATTTTACTTCACATAGTGTCCTCCAAGGGCATCCGTGTTGTCACAAGGGTCACAAAAATTTCTTTCTTTTTATGGCTGAACTGCATTCCCTTGGGTATACTATCATATTTCTGTATTCATTCATCCTTGGATACACTTAAGTTGCTTCCATATCTTGGTTACTCTGAATAATGTTGAGAGTGATGAGACCCCTTCAGGATATACTGATCTTTTTTCCCTTCAATATACCTAGTAGTAAATAGTAAAATTACTAGATCATATGGTAGTCTTATTTTCAATTTTTGAAGATTTTCCACATAGTTTTCCATGACGGTAATGATAAGTTACATTTGCACCAACAGTATGCCAGAGTTCTCTGTACATCTTTACCAGTACTAACTATATAGTACCCTTTTGATAGTAACCATTCTAGCAAAAGTGAAGTTATATTTCAGTGTAATTTTGATTTGCATTTCCCTGGTGATTGGCTATGTTGACTATTTCTCATATAGCTGTTGTTCATTTGAATACTTTCCTTTGAAAAATATCTACTCAGGTATTTTGTCTATTTTTAAATCAGGTTGTTTTCCTGCTGCTGGGTTGTTTAAGCTTCTTATATATTTTGGATAGTAACCCCTTACCATATATATGGTTTCCAAACATTTTCTCTCATTCTGCAGGTGACTTTTTATTCTGTTGTTTCCTTTGCTGTGCAGAAGCTTTTTAATTTGACATAGTCCCTTTTTTGCTTTTGTGGCTTATGTTTTTTAGGGTCATAAATTGTTCAGTTTTAGTTCTTAAGGATGTCACTGTTTGGCTGTATGGTGTGGTTTTTGCTCATTAGTAAGAGTACCAAGCAACAACATATACGCTAGACACTACTATAACTTAACTATAGGTATTGTCTTTGCAGTGTGCAAAATCATACTATGAGTGATACTACTATTACTGTCATTGTACAGATAGGGAAACAGAGCAAGGAAAAAATACATTTCACAATAAGCAGAGCCAGGAACTGTGTCAGAACTCATACAGATGCGAATGCAAAGCCAGGAGTTTGCTGCTGAAGAACATGTCCTCTCAGTAGTTGAGGTATAGGATTTTTCTGGCCATGAACAGCAGAAAATTCCCTTGAAACCAGCAACTAAGGGTCCTATGCCCTTGCTTCTTTCTTGTACATCAGTTAGAAAGGTAGAAAGGTAGAAGTATTGGCTACCTTCTGCTCCAGAACAATTTTCTCTTTTTACTCACTGAAGCTCTTGGTAATGACTGAAGCATAGGTAGAAGTCCAACTCCAAAGCCACCTTTTTCAGTAAAAATATTTTAATTTCCCAACAACACACTGAATTTCCTTTCTCTTGTGTTTCACTGAAAAATTCCCAAAGTATTTATTCTTAAGAATGCTTCATTGGAATAAGCTTTTAGAAGGTAACATGATAGCTCCCTTCTCTTTTGCATTGTGGTCTTGTTTTTGAAGTTTTTGCTGCAAAAGATATCTTTAAACAGCTTGCATTTTGTAGCAAATATCTGATAATACAAGCAGAACATGGGACTTAGAAATTCTCATAATGATTTTTAACCCAGAGATGGAAAGAAAACATTAGAAGCATTATGCATTTAAATTAAGTTACTGTAGATACCACATTCATTACATCTCAGTACTGTACATACTTTTCTCTAAAAATTACTTAATTGTGTTTGTGAATATTTGTAGTTTTAGCAGTTTTTCTTTGTTGGAATTTAATAAGGATTTTTGAAAAATGCATGAATTCATCATATATGATAATTTCCTAAAATATACTAAAGCCCATAATAGAACAATGCAGACAACGCACACAATTCAGAATCTTGCTTACTTAAAAAATTTATAGAAACGTCTGTGGTATCATTTATTCTCATTATAACTCTGGATAATTCATTCAACTTCTTCCAGCCTGTTTTTTCTCCTATAAAACGGAGGAAATAAGTCTCATTTAGCAAAGATTAGATGAAATTATCTACATAAAAACATTATGCAAGGTAATATTGATGACATAAAGAGCTTTATTTAACTTTCGTCCTTCCTTTCTTCCATTCCATTTTATTTTTTCCCTCTTTTTCTTTTTTTATTCCTCTCTGTGCCTACTTCTTCAGCACACATTTCAGAGCAGAGAGAAGAAAAACGGAGGAGGAGAAATGAATTTTAGTGTGACAAGACTGGAATAACCCTGGAAATGGACTTCTTCAGGGATGTCCTTTTCCCATCTTAGACCTCAAAGGAGAGATGAGAAGTCTTACAAGGGACATGACCCAGCGCTCAGTGTTCTGTGTAGTGGTGGATTTAGTCTCAGCTTGCTTTCCTAGTGAGAAGCAACTCTCCCTGACAAAGATAGTGTAAAGTATACTTCCTCTAATTATAAAGGTGTACTAATACAAGTAGTGCCAGAAAAAACACAGATCAAATCAAATGGGATATATCTCTAGCAATAAGGCAGCAGTTCAAGAGAAGTAGGATGCGGGGTGAGGGAGAGGGGAAGGGGAAATAAGAACAATAAAGATATGACATACACGAACCTGATAACTTCAGCTAATGTGAAGACTATATGCTATAACATGAGCTAAGAAAAATGATACCAAGGATGAAAAGGGGGGCAGGGAACCATTGCGGGAGGGGAAGCAGGGAAGGAAAAGAGGGGGAGAAGAAGCTGCGATATGTACATGTGACCGTACCTGAAATGATTGTAAACTGCATGAATTGCAAATATGCACTAATAAAATTGAAAACAAAACAAAACAACAACAAAAACACACCAAAATTATAGGTGGAAGTAGAACAATGATTCTTACAGCCATTTTTACTAAGACATGAGGAAGGGGGTCAGCACATTAACTGACACATATTGGAAGGATGCAAAATCTTCCACAGAAATTTAAAAGACTCAGAACCCCAAGATTATTTGCAGCAGGAACATGATAAAAATCATAGACTTTCTATTAGTAGGAACTACAGGAAAATGTGGACATCCCAGCAAATGACAGTTGGACACAGTGAAGCCTAGGCTAGAATTATTCCCCAAATCATTACATTAGCTTTTAAAATTTATGTTAGAAATTACTACAAACATAATGACTTAAAACAGTACACATTTATGATTTTGAAGTTTCCATGGGGCATGAGTCTGGGCACTTCACTGGGTGTTCTGCTTAGGATCTCCCACGGCTGCCCACAGGTGTAAGTTGGCAGCATTCTCATGTGGAGGTCATATGGGAATAATCCACTTCTTATCTCATTTATGTGAGCAGAATTCATTTTTTTGAACAAGAAGCTGTATTTTTTTGCCAGGTGTAGGTTCTCTCAGTCCCTGGAGGAAGTTCCTGTTGTATTTTCTTAACATGACATCTTACTTCAAGGTAGTGAGGAAAGTCTCTCACCTGAGGTAGCGCTCAGTCTCTCTTCCAAGGCTTTTACTAACTTAAATCAGGGCCACCCATGATAGTTTCCCTCTGATTAACTCAAACTTGACTTATATCAGATATTAGTTACATCTATGATTACCTTCACTTTTGCCATATAATATAACCTATCCAAGGGAGTAACATCTCATCACCTTTGTCATATTGCCTGAGTTAGAAGCAAATCATAAATCCTACCCATTTCCAGAAGGAAGGGATTAGATAGGGTGAACTTATTCAACAATAACTGAATTTGTTGGGATTTACTGCTGGCTTAATTGGAAATTAAATTGGAATAAGAATTTCTCTGTATTCTTTACATTTATATAATTTCATTTAATACGCTTATTTTTTGTTATTTTACTCATGAACTGTATTTGGTAAGTGACATACACAATAAATTGCTCATTATAAACGAACCCTTTTCCCACCCTTACTCAGACTTAAGTAAATTAAACCCACTAAAGACCTGTTTGTATTCATTTATTCATTCATTTGACAAATATTTATTGATGAAAAACTATGAGACAGGGATTCTTTAGGTTCTAAGATATTGCAAAGAGAAGCAGTGGTTATCAGTGAGTGGCAATGTTGAGTGTAGATGAAAGGAAGTGAAGGATGATGCAAATCAATATGTAGATACTATATGCAGGTGAGGAATCCTAATGACTAAATAAAGGTGCTAAAATGCATTTATTTGAAGAAAAAAATGAAAGAATTCCTTGGCATTTTGGATACAGATTCTGAGAGAAAGGAAGTCAAGAGAGCTAAGACTTTATTGCCATTTATAAGTGGATTTATAATTTACCCCTTATCCACCTAACTACTACATATCTTACCTGAATGAATGTGTATACACAGGAATATAGAATGAGTTTGCATTGAATTTATATTAATGCAGCTGTATTTGGTAGGTGAAATAAAGAAAACATATGAAATAATATTTTTACATGTTTCTTATATAAAGTACAACCTTATACAGTCACATGTACATATTATTTAGTGAATTTAATATATAAAATGTGTGGGCAACTGTGTTGTGTGGGCAGTTTTAAAAAGAACCCTGGTATAATTTTTATTATATAGACTCCCCCAAAACAGATCCATGGTGCACCAATGTTGAGGAAATCAAAAGCAACACAGCTGAATTATTTGAAATGATAAAAGACAAGATAAAAAATTCAATAAGGTACAAAAGTGTTTGGGGAGCTAACATAGGACATACCGAAGTAGATAACAGATGTAATAAATAAAATAATCAGTGAGTTTACAAAAGAAACTAATAAAAAGCTATCTGAGCTAAACAAAATGATAAAAACCATAAATGACCAGTTTAGCAAATAAGGGGAGTTCATGAAAAGACACCTAATATTAATTCAAGAAAGCAAAACATTCCATTCAAAGTGTGAGCAAGAGAAGTGACAATGTGAGGACAGCATTTCAGAAACAGAAGCTAGGATTGATGTTAGTGAGTATATACATAGCAATACCTTAAAAACAATAAGAGAATGTGAAAAATGGATCTAAAATTTGCTAGATGATTCAAAGAGGGACTAACCTAAAATTAATTAGAGGGCTGGGCCTGGAGATACACACCTGTAATCCCAGAACTCAGAAAGTTGAGACAGGAGGATTGCTGTGAGTTTGAGGTCACCTGGGCTATACAGTGATTTTAAGGCTAGTCTGAACTGCACAGCAAGACCCTGTCCCAAAAATATTAATTTGAATTAGTGAAAAATCAGAAGACAGCACAAGTGGCATAAGAAACCTGGTTACAGAAACAATATCAGAACACTTTCCAAATATGGGGAAAGAATTTAACATATAGCTAAGTGAGGCATACAGAATCCCGAATACACATAATCAGAATAAAACTTCTCCACAACACAAGATAATCAAAATCCCAGAAGTCCAACATAAGAACAGAATCTTAAAAGCTGTTACAGAAAAGCAACAAATCACTTCTATAAGTACACCCACTTCAATTACAGCAGACTTCTCAACACAAACCTTAAAGGCCAAGAGAGCTTGGAGTGAAGTGTTTCAAGCCCTAAAAGAAATAACCTTCCAACCCAGAGTGATTTATCCTGCAAAATGGCTCCCAAAATTGATTGAGATTGGGCTGGGGTTATAGCTCAGCACCACAAGTGCCTGCCTGGCAAGCATAAGTTCCTGAGTTTAATTCCCAGTACCCCCCCCCAATCAAAATTGATGGATAAATAAGGTATTTCCATGACAAAAAGCACCTTAAGAAATTCATGACCTCCAAACCAGAACAGCAAAAGCTTCTCAAGATTATCCTAGAAAGAGAAAATGAAACCAATATTGCCAAAATATCTAATACCATGAATACACCAGGTATAATAAACAGACAGAAGGGGACTAAAGGAATCAACAACAGAAAAATAATGCATTAACAGGAAAAATCAACACTTTTCAGTAACTACTTTCAGGGTCAGTGGTTTTAACTCTCCAATCAAAATACAGATTTGCTTAATGGATCAAAACCAAAACACACTAATATGCTGTATACAAGAAACATATTTAGTCTAGAAAGAAATGTATAGACTAAAAATCAAATGATGGAAAACTATATTCCATGCAATGGCAACCTCTAAACAAGCAGAAGTAGCTATCTATTTGCAAATAAACTGCACTTCAAGCCAAAACTTATCAGAAGAGGCTAAGAAGGTCACTACATACTGGTTAAGGGAACAATTCAACAGGAAGATGTAATGAATATAAACATATGTGCACATAGTTGCAAAAATCCTCAACAAGATACTGGCAGATAGAATGCAATAAATCATCAAAAAGTCATATATCATGACCAAATAGGCTTCGTGCATAGGTTCAAAGGTGTTTCAACATACACAAGCTAATAAATGTAATATATCACATAAACAGGACAAAACTCACATGATGATTTTAATAGATGCAGAAAAAGTCTTTAACAAAATCTCACATCTGGTCATGATAAAAACCCTGAAAAAATAGCTATAGAAGTTCTTTATCTCAATCTGATAAAAGCCATCTATGATGAATGTACTATTAATATCATATTCAATTGGGAAAAGCTTAATACTTTCCCTCTAAAATCAAAACAAGACAAGGATGTCCAGTATCACCACCCCTGTTCAACATAGTATGTAAAGCAAAGGCAGAACAATCAGCCAAGAGAAAGAAGTAAAAAGCATGTGTATCAGAAATAAAGACAAATTATCATTATTTGCAAATGACATGATCCTCTCTACAGAAGGCCCCAAAATTCCACCATAAGACTCCTAGAATTAATTACCAAATCTAGAAACATAGCTGTATACGGAATCTACATGCAAAAATCAATAGCATTCTTACATATGAATAATAAAATTATCCAGAAAGAAATTAGAGAAATAATGATACTCATAATGTTATCAAGAAAAATTAAATATTTAATTAAACCCAAGGAATGAAAAACCTCTATAACAAAAACTAATCTGAAAAAAAGAGATGGAAGAGGACATCAGACAACAGAAAGACAACCTGTTCCTGGGTAGGCAGAGCTATCATTGTCAAAATGGCCTTAATTCCAAGACTGATATACAGATTTAATGCAAACCCAATCAAAATACCAACAGCATTCCTTGTAGAAATAGATAAAACAATCTTAAAATTCATATGGAAAAAGAAGAGAGCAATACTGGGTAACAAGAACAAAACAGGAAGCACAATAATCTTGAACTTCAAGTTTTATTACAAAGCTTCAATGATCAAAAGAAAAACAAAACAAGTGTTGGCACAAAAACAGACATGCAGATCAATGGAACAGAGTAGAGGATGCAGAAACAACCCCAGGCACATTTAGCCATCTCATCTTTGACAAGGGGGCCAAACACATATGCTGGAAGTCAGAGAACCTCTTCAACAAATGGTTGAGAAAACTAACTATCCATATGTTTAAGATTGAAGCTAGACTCATATTTCTCACCATATACTAAACTAAATTCTGAATGGATAGAAGATCTAAGTGTTAAAACAGAAACACGGAATCTACTGGAAGAGAAAAAAGGTAAAACCCTTGAAGACAGAGGCATGGGAAAGAATTTTCTGAACAAAATCCACAAATACCATCAAGAATCAACAAATGAGGTCACATTAAGTTAAAAATCTTCTGCACAGCAAAGGAAACAATGAACAGATGAAGAGACAACCTACAGATTGGCATTGTTGGCAGAAGCATGCTCCTTGTAGTTCTGGGATGATGGCCCCAGATTTTAGAGGCCATCCCATTTCCTCCTACCTTTTCACAAGACCATCAATACAGTAGCAGTGCAAATACTTCTCAAATCACATTTCTGACCTGATATGGAAAGCTTCGTTGCTTTTAAGGACTCATGTGCTTAGACAAGACTCAATCAAGTAATATAGGGCAATCTTGCCCTTTCGGTGGTTGGCTGATTAGCAACACTAATTCTATCTCCAACTGAAAAAACAGAATTACTTAATAAAATTTTGCCACACAAAATTTCCATGCTTTGGAGACATAGGCTATGAGTATTTTGAGGTGTCATTATTCTTCCTACTCAAACCTCCTCTATATAATTGGCTTATGTTCATTTTTCTTTTACCTCTTTTTCAGGTAATTAAATTATTAAAAGGGAAACAGAAGCCCTGATTTTTCTTCATTCTCACACAGAACACTTCTGACATCAAATGTGTGGGGTTTTCCCCCCACGTTCTAAGCTCTAAGTTGGATTTAAATCACAGTGTATCTCCTGACTCTAAGTTAAAATCTAACTCAATTGCTTAAAGGGAAGAAAATGTTTCTTTAAGCTGCTTGAACCATCAGTAATCTTTGACCAATAGCCAGTATATTAAAAATACCATTAAAGTATATTAAAAATCCATTAAAGTATATTAAAAATCCATTAAAAATGGATAACTTTATTCATTGGAGATAATAATCATCAATGTTTTAAAGACAGTAACAGTGTACTGTATATTTTATATAAGTTTCTACTTAAGCCAGGCATGGTGGCACATGCCTGTAATCCCAACACTTAGGAAGCTAAGGCAGGAGGATCGCTGTGAGTTCGAGGCCAGCCTGGGCTACAAAATGAGATCAAGGCCAGCCTGAACTGCATAGTGAGACCCTGTTAAAAAAGACAAAAAAAAATTTCTGTTTGAATTTCCATAATGTCTCTATGGGGTTATGTGTTAGAGTCAGTTTTATTTTGTCTATGAGAAAAACATGAGGACAAAACATGAGGACTTGCCAAGGCTATATAGCTATGAAGTGTCAGCACTGAAACTTTAGTTTACAGACAAGACTGTCTTTGCCCTTAACCACTAGGCTATGAATTTACCATGAAATTTACTACTTTTTAAAGTAACTATCTTGCCATTGCTATGGGGAACATATATGGATCAAATATTACCATTTCTCTAACTGACAGGAAATTGAGTAAGCTGGTTGCCCTAGTCTGATGTGTAATATTCAGAAGTGCATAACTGTCTTCTCATTTCCTCCTTCTATAAAAGCTGTAAGATGGCAGGTAACCAATTTTCATAGATTATTATAGCCCACACGTTTTGTTTCTGCTAATAGTTGTTTTGCTCAATTAGATAAACCTTTAGAGTATTTCTTATTGTTGAGAGGGGAAAATGTTCTTCTGCTTCCTTCAGAAAATTAGGAATGGCACTGGGAACTATTAGGAAGATATGTAAATGAATTTAATATGTAAGACAGATCTTTTCTAATGAAATTAAATTAATCATCTTTGCCACAATCTAGTGTCTTATGTAAACAGTCGCAGAACACATTCATTTAGAACCAATCTTAAAGCTAAGACATTGGTAAAAGTAATAAGAATAGCAAATGAGTTTTATTTCCTTCTTTCTAGTTTAGCCAAAAAGTAAGCCATATTAACTACTATGATATTTATATACAAATCCTCAGTTCCTACAAATAGATGCCAAGACTTCATTGTATGTGTCAGAGAAGAGGGTTGAAGATTATTAGATCACTGGTCTGCCAGTGGGTATCTACCCTGATTTTCATTATAGTTGCTATGATTTTACCCCAGCTCCCAGGGAGAAACTGTTGACTAATGCATGTTTTAGTCCATAGGAATAAGAAATAAAAGATATCACAGAGAAATCATAAAATGTGAAAGGAGATCGAGTCCCAGAACAAAAGTCAGAAAAAGAACATGTAGTGTAACAAAAAAGATATGAAATTGATGGAACACACAGATAAAGACTTCAAAGAAATATATTCTGTGCCATTGTGGGGATCCATGAGAACATTAGAAACTTGAAGTAGATCAGGTAGTCATGAACAAATGACTGGAAGTATTAAATCTGAAAAATAATCCAAAACTAAACTTTTGCAAGGATGTGTTGAATCATAGAACTAAGACAGCAAGGAACAAACAAGTGAGCTGGAAGATCAGGTCTTGGAACTCTCCCAGAACACATCAGGAAATGAAAAATTAATGGAAAGGATAAAAAGATTAAGAAATAGAGTAAAAGTGTCAATAGCTACCAAAATGAACTTTTAGAAGCAGAGATTATTAGTCAGCCTTCTATTGTTATGATGATGACTACCTGAGAAAGTCGAGGCATAACAAAGAAAGGTTTCTCTTACTTCACAGTTCTGGAAATTCCAGCCTATGATTCATAGGTTCTGGGCCTGTGGTGAGGCAGTATAGCAGGGCAAGAGGGTATAGTGCAGCTTATTTCGTGCCCCTGACTCAAAAAATAAAGAGGAAGGAAGGGTCAGGTTTCCACCAGGATTCCTTATAAATTCTCAGTAGGTCTCGCTTCTTAAAGGCTCCACTACTATCACTATGGGAACTCAGTCCTTAACACATGGGCCTTTGGGCCTGTTCAAGATCCAAATGAAGACACACACACACACACACACACACACACACACACACACACACACAGATAGGAAACAGCTGAAGAAATAATATGCAAGATATGAATTTTTAAGAAATGGTAAAGTATCACTGATAGCATTGATAAGAAAAAAATCCATCTTGACCCATGATAGTGATATCTGGGGACAGGAACAATAGCAGAAACATATATGTTCCAGAGAGGAAAATGAAATACAAACTTTGAAAGTGTTGATGTCAATCTTCTCAGCAGTAACACTGGCTATAAGGAGACGTGAACAGAACATCCAGTTGGTGGAAAACGACTTTGAGCCTATTGAAGTTGTTATTGAGCATATCAAGATCTCAGATAGTTAACAAGATGGTCTTATTAAATTCCAAAAACATAATGGCATTTGTTGGAGCTCAGAAAAATGATACCACAAAATATGCTGTTTTGGTATGCTGAGTACTTGAGCTAAAGAGCTATTGGAAGTCCTGAGAAGCTGTTTCAGAATCACATTCTCTCTGATCTTCTGTTCTTCTCTCTCGCCCCTCTGAAATTCCTTTATCTGACTAAAGTCAGAAGGTATAAAATTGTCATGAGTCCCTTCATGATGAAACTCAGTAAACAAAGAAAATTTGTATCATAGAAGAGATAGAAGGTTGATACTATCCCTAGGCAAACTTCAGCACAGGCTAATAACTCTTCCTCAGAGAGCTCATTCCCTAAGTTGCCTACATCCCTTCACTGTTCTCCTCTAGTTAAGTAAGTTCTTAGATCATTAGGTTTTTGGATATTCAGTGAGCAAATAGAAATGATGCTCTTCCCAAGTTCAGTAAGCAAATTTTCCTCTTTGGAACAGATTAGAAATTTTGTGAAAACTCTTTTCCTATTAGTTTCAAAGACCACTGTTATTCTCTTTAGAACCATCATCCAGAAGAAATGAAATCCTCATGAGAAGTAGCTGACTACATAAAGATCTTAGGAATACTTCATAGACATGCTTTGCTCTTATTGAACTTTTTCCTAAGGAGTTAGCTTTTGCTGGATAGCATTTCCCCCCACTTGACCTAGGTCATCACTCTCTCCAAAACAGATATAAAGGACTAGGAACAACTGTGCTAAGATAAAATGTACACGATTTAAGGAAAAGTGGGTCAATTAAAATGCTCATCTTTCTAAAGCCTATAAAGTATCATGTACTTGAGGGAAAATCATTTCTTGTAATTCTGTTTTGGGACTAATAACTCTCTTTTGCAAATAACCACAGATGTTCTAAAATGGAACTGTTATATAAATTTCAAATGAATGCAAGAATTTAAAGAGTTTTCCTTAGATTGTTATTCTGTTATATATGGGGTCAAAGAGAAGTCAACTCAAGAAGGGTAAAACATTTTATGTAATGCATATTATGTGAACTTTTTTATTTTATTCATTACCTACAGCAAACTCTGGCTGCCCAACAAGTTTAAATAATTTACATATTTATTCCAGTTAACTGAATTATTAAATGGGGGAGTCAGATACCCCAATCCACTTAACAACTACATTGTTCTTTCTGTTCAGTCAGGCTTATACAGGTTTATTTCACAAGCCCCTTCATCCTTTGAGGTAGATTCATTTATTTTCTCTACAGACATTTTTTGAGAACTGCCCCTGTGTCAACCCAAACAGACCCTGACCCATTAAGTGTCACAAGGTACTTCACAGGGAACATCCATTATATTTCCAGGATCATGTTTCATGAAGGAGATTCATTGATTTTATTTGATTTTTTTATAAGGTGTGAGACAGTTTAAATTTCATTGCTTTGTCTTATGAATGGCTAGTGCTTTAACCCTATTTGGTGAAAAGGCTACCTTCTCTCCACTAAATTGCTTTTGTTTTGGTATCAAATTAGTGGGGCTGATTTCTGAGTTTTGTGTTCTGTTTCATTGATCTATGTATCTATTCTTCCCCCAGTAGCCCAGTCTACTTAACTCTAGCTATGCAGTAAATCTTGATATGGAATAGATTGATTTCTTCTACTTTATTATTTTTCAAAACAATGTAGATATTCTAGTTCCTTTGCCTTTCCACATAAATTTTAGAATAAACTTAACAAATATCCAAAAAACCTTGCTGTATATTTAATAAGAATTGCATTAAATTTGGATATCAATTGGATGAAAGTTGACATCTTTATAGTATGGAGTTTTCCTATCCATGAATGTAATATGTCGATCAATTTATTTATATCTTCTTTGATTTCTTTACTTCCAATGCTGTAGTTTTTGGCCAACAAATATACATGTTTTGTAAAATTTTCATGTGGCTATCTCATTTCTTAGGAGCTGTAAGTGATATTACTACATTTTAAATTCTGGTCCTTACTGGTAATATATAAAAATACAATTAATTTTTCATATTTTTCTTAATGAGCTCTTTTAATAGTCCTAGGATCTTTTCTTGGTAGATTTCTTTGATTCTTTATGAAAAAACTCATGTAATCTGCAAACAGGGACAGCTTTTTACTTCTCCTTTGATATATATGCATTTTATTTTCTTTGTTGTCCTTGGTGGAACTCCTAGCACTATATTGAATAGCATAATAGTTGTAAGAACTGATTTCCCTGATTTGTTCTCCATCTTAAAAAGAAAGAGTCAGTCATTTAGTTTTTTCAGAATATATTTTTATCATATTGAACACAGGCCCATCTATTCCTATTTTTCTGAGAGATTTTGAAGTGGCTGTTGAGTTATATGAACTACTTTTCCTGCATTGGTTTATATAATTATTTGATTTTCTTTCTCAACCTGTTAATTGATTGATTTTTTCAATATTGAACTAACCTTGCATCCCTTGAATAAATACTATGTGTTCATTGTTTATAATTATCAGAATTATAATCAAAACTGATTTATGATGGGGTTACATTTGATAAACCCATAGTAAGTAGAAAATATTATTCAGTAAAAAATGCAATTAATATGCTCAGTCTACTAAGCATCGTAGCTTAACCAAACCTATATTAAATATGCTCAGAATATTTATATTACCCTGTAGGTGGACAAACCTATTTATCATAAAGTATATTATACAATACAGTGCTGAATATATTACTTATCGAAATCATGTATGTAGAGTTATTCATAGTTTTCTTGTATTTTCCTTTTTTATCTGCAGGCTATTTAGTGATGTTACATTCTTGATTCTGCAACTTTTGTATTCCTTTTTTCTCCCCTTGCCTGTGTTGCTAAAGATTTGGCAATTGATCTTACAAATTTCTAGCTCTCGTTATTATTGAGTTTTTTACTTATTTCCTGTTTTCAATGCAGCTGACTTACTGTCTTGTCCTTATCGTTCCCTAACCTCTGCTTGCTTTGGGTTTATTTTGCTTTTTTCTTAGGACAATGAGGGAGAGGCTTAGATTGTTAATGTGAGACTTTTCTTCTTGCATTTAATGCTATAATCTTCTCTCTCAGCATGAACTGTGTTGCACAAATTGTGGCATATTATATTTTAATTTTCATTCTGCTCAATGTATTTTTGATATACTTTTAGAATTCTTTTGACCTCTGGATTATTTAGAGTTGTGTTATTTAGTTTTCATGTGTGCACAGATTTTCTTTTATTAATATTTGTGGTCAGTGAATACTGAGTTAATTGTCTGAGTTAATTATTTAAAATTCATGGAGGTTTAATTTATAGCTCAATATGTGTCTATTTTAGTATATGCATAATCTTCTGTTGTTGAGAAGGGTATTCTACAAATGTTCATTATATCCTTTGAGTCAGTGATACTAGGTTTCTCTCTATCCTGCTGATTTTTATCTAGTTACTTTGTCTTGTTGAGAAAGGTATAGAATAATTCAACTATAATTGAAGAGTGCTTTAGTTGTACTTACAATTATATCAAGGTTTATTTCACGTAACATGTAGCTCTGTTGTTTGGATACACATTTAGAATTGTTATGTCATCTTTGTGTAATGACCCTTTTGTCATTATATAATGTCCTTTTCTATCCCTGGTAATTTTCTTTGATCTGAAGTCTACCACACATGATATTAATATAGCTCCTTTTGCCTTCATTGATTAATGTTATATATATATATATATATAGTGATTTTACTTTTGACCTTCCTATATCTTTATATCCAAGGTTCTTTGTCTCACTATCTAGTTTGAGTTCATTTTAAAATATTTCAGCTAGAGTTTGCAGTATAGTTCTCTGATACAGTGAATGGTTAGCCTATGTGAGGCATGGTTCTTTGATTTTATTTTCTATTTATTTTGTCTTTTGTTTCTTCATTTTATTTTTTCTTCTTTCTTGTGGATTTCTTGAAACAACTTGTACAGTTTCATTTTAAATTGTCTATTGTGCTTTTGAATGTTGTCTCTTTTATAGTTGTTTTACGGCCACAAGTTATTATATTCTCACACTGTGTAAAGGTTTATTGATGTTAGCATTTTAGTCATTTTAATGGAATACAGAAATCTTACACTCTGTATGTAAATTTACTCTCTCCCTTTTTATAGTACAGTTGTCTTTTTTAGAATTTATTTTAAGAATAAAAGAAGGAGAACGTATTAACAAACAGCCATTTAAAAAAACAGCATAAGAACAATACATGCAATACAGAGTTACAGACAAAGTGGTAGGAAATTAACAATGGTTGTTGTATTACATATTGATATCTTCAAAGTAGTTTCTCAGGAAAACAAATAGAGACATGCAAGACTGATCAAATAATTAATCATTGACTGTTCCTTTCAGTAAAGTGATAGAAGGCAGTAGTACAACTATGTTAGCTATCCTGTATATACATACATACATAATTTCCCCTTCTTTCTTTTCTCTGTTCCCTCACCCTAGCTGCTCTTTACTTTTGAATATTATCCTTTTGTTTCACAATGTCCATCATATCTGCTAATTTTTATTCACTCTTTCAGGTTCTTACACTTACAGCTAGAGTTTTTTTAATTTGCTCTTATTCTACACAATGTGTAAGAACACATTGCTTACACATGGAGGTCTGGTTTATTTCACTTATGAGTATGGTATCTAGTAGTGACCATTTACCTGTAAAAGCCTCGAGTTTATCTTTCTTTATAGCTGAGTAATATTCCATTATATAAAAGTACTACAATTTTTTATCCATTCCTCAGTGGATGGACATTTGGGTTGCTTCCACAATTTAGCAATTACAAATTGCACTACTATGGACATGGGTGCACATATATAGCTCTGATAAGATGTTTTCAGATCTTCTGGGAAAATACCCAGAAAGGGAATAGCTTGGTTGAATGGGAGCTGTAGACCTAGTTTCCTGAGGAGTCTCCAAACTGATTTCCACAGTGATTTCACTAGTCTGCATTCCCACCAGCAGTGGAGAAGAGTCCTTATTTCTCCACAGCCTGGCCGGATTTGTTATTGGTTGATTTCTTAAAGATAGCCATTCTTCCTGGGGTGAGATGAAATCTCAATGTTGTTTTAATTTGCATTTCTCAAATGACTAATGATGTTGAACATTTTCTCATGTATTTATTTGCCATTTGTATTTCTTTATCTGAGAAGTGTGTGTTCATCTCAGCTGCCCATTTTTGGATTGGGTCTTTGACTTGAGGAGGGGGTTAATGTTTTAATTCTTTATATGTTCTAGATAAAAGACCTTTGTCTGAGTGATGGCTAAAATTTTTTCCCAATTTGTGGGTTTTCTTTTTACTCTGCTGGCGATTTCTTTAGATGTGCAGAAACTTTTCAGTAGGATGAGATCCCAGTTGTTGATTCTTTGAAGTATTTCATGTGCAATTTGGTTTTTTTCATGAAATCTCTGCCTACCCCTTTATTTTCAAGATTTTTACCTACTTTCTCTTCCAATAGATTTAATGTTTCTGTTTTAACATTGAGATCTGTGATCCATTTTGACTTTAATTTGGTGCATGGTGATAGACGTGGGTCTATTTTCAGTCTTTGGCAGGTGGCAAGCCAATTTTTCCAGCACCATTTATTAAAGAAGCTATCATTCTTCCAATGAGTTTGTTTGGCCCCTTTGTCAAAGACTAAGTGGCTAAGTGTGTTTGTGGTTGGGGCTGTTTCTTCCAGTCTATCCCATTGATCCTCTGGTCTGTTTTTTAGCCAGTACCATGTTGATTTTATTACAGTAGCTTTGTAGTATAATTTCAGGTCAGGCATTGTGATTCCACCTGCTTTGTCTTTGTTGCCCAGGATTGCTTTTGCTCTTCTGGGTCTCTTCTGCTTCCAGATGAATTTAAGGAATGTTTTCTCTAGATCTGTGAGGTATGCTAATGGTAGTGTAATGGGAATTGCACTGAATCTGTACAACAATTTTGGTAGTATGGCCATTTTCACAATGTTGGTTCTTCTTATCCATGAGCAAGGAATGTTCTTCCATTTACTGAAATCCTCCACAATCCCTTGTTTCAGAGTACTTTAGTTTCCAATGAATAAATCTTTTACTTCTTTTGTTAGATTGATTCCTCAATATTTCAATTTCTTGGATGCTATTGTGAAAGGTATGGTTTTCTTAATTTCTCTTTCCATCTGTGTGTTTGTGTATAGGAATACTATTGATTTTTTGGTGTCAACTTTGTATCCAGCTACACTGCTGAATTTGTTGATTATTTCAAGGACTCCTCTTGTGGAGTTTTTGGGGTCTTCCATGTAAAGTATCATGTCATCTGTAGATAGTGATAATTTTACTTCTTCCTTTCCTATCTTTATTCCATTTATTTTTCTCTCTTGTCTAATTGCTCTAGCTAATGCTTCCAGAACTATGTTGAATAGGAGTGGTGACAGTGGACATCCTTTTCTTGTTCCTGATTTTAAAGTAAAAGCTTTCAGTTTTTTTCCATTTCATATGATATTGCCTGTTGGTTTGTCATAGATGGCTTTGATCAGGTTGAGGTATTCCTAATTTCTGTAGGGTTTTTATCATGAATGCATGTTGGACTTTGTCAAAAGCATTCTCTGCTTCTATTGAGATGATCATGTGATTTTGTCTTTGTGTCTATTGATATGGTGTGTAACATTTATTGATTTGCAAATATTGAACCATCCCTGCATTTCTTGAATGAATCCGACTTGGTCATGGTGCATGGTTTTCTTGATGATTTGCTGCATTCTTTTTGCTAGTATTTTATTGAGTATCTTTGCATCTATATTCATTAGGGAGATTGGTCTGTAGTTCTCTTTCTTGGTTGGGTCTTTCTCTGGTTTTGGTATAAGTATGATACTTTCCTCCAGAAACAAGTTAGGGAGAATTGCTTCCTTTTCAATTTTGTTGAAGAGTTTGAGGAGTGTTGGTATTAAATCTTCTCTGAATTTCTTGTAAAATTCTGCTGTGAATTCATCAGGACATGGGCTTTTCTTTGTCAGTAAGTTTTTAAGCACGTTTTCAATCTCATTAATTGATATTGGGTTGTTCAGGATTTTTATAACTTTTTAATTCAACTTTGGTAATTCATACATATCTAGGAGTCTGTCCCTTTCTTCTGGGTTTTCTATTCTATCAGAGTAAATATTTTAAAAGTAGGTATTAATGATTTTCTGCATTTCTGTACGATATGTTGTGATTTCATTCTTTTCATTCCTTAGTGCATGAATATGAGATTTTTTCTTTCTTTTTTGATATGGTTGGCTAGGGCTTTATCAATTTATTTACTCTTTCAAAGAATGAACTCTTTGATGCATTTATTTTTTGTTTGTCTCAATTGCATT
>NW_004955480.1:5841234-5862704 GCF_000276665.1 Chinchilla lanigera | reverse complement strand
AAAAAAAAGGTTTATCTTATATAGTTTGGTGTTCCAATATTTGGTGCATACATGTTTATGATTGTTATCTCTTCTATATCTTTTGATTATTCTCAATTTGAAATTTACATTGTCTGCAAACATAATATCTACACTGGCTTTTTTCTGGGTTCCTGTTTCGTGGAGAATTATTTTCCATCTTTTGACTTTCAGTCTATGGATTTCTTTTTGAGTAAACTGTGCTTGCTATATACAGCATATTGTTTGATTTTGTTTCTTAATCCACTCTGCCAGTCTGTTTCTTTTGACTGGTGAATTGAAGCCATTTACATTTATGATTCAAACTGATATGTGTTGGCTTATCATTGTCATATTATTTACTTCCTGTTGGTTTCCTAGTTTTTTAAACCTGTTTAATTGCTTGCTCTGCTTGAGGGTTCCTTTCTATTGTTGCTTTTGAAATTGTGGTCATTTTTTCTCTGTCTAGAATATCTTTTAGTACTCTTTGTTAGGATGGTTTGGCACTCATGAAGTTCTTCAGTTTTTCTTTGTAATGGAAATATTTTATTTCTCCATTGAATTTGAAGGATAGTTTGACATCAATCTTGATTGGAAGCTGTTTTTTTCTCAGGACCTGTAATATTTCACTCCAAGCTCTTCTTGATTGGTTGGTTTTTGTTGGGAAGTTTACCATGATTCTGATGGGCTTTCCTTAATAGGTGATCTGTTTCTTTTCTCTAGCAGCTTTTAATATTCTGCTCTTTTGCTGGAGATCTGGGATCTTGATTATTATATGTCTTGGTGTAGTTTTATTTTGGTTATGACTAGTGGGAGTTGTATATGCCTCATTTAGCTGTATATCAGATTCTGTTTCCACGCTTGGGAAATATTTTGCTATTTCTTCTGCAAATAATCTTTTTATGTCATTTGTGTTGTCTCCTGCTGTTTCATTGACTCCTATTATTCTTACATTATTCCTCTTTGCCTCATCTTGCAGCTGTTGAATTGATTTTTCCTGAATCTTTGTTAATTTTAAGATATCTCTTCTTTCACAATCACTAGCTGCCATGCAGTCTTCAAGATCTGAAATTCTATGTTTGGCTTCATTCAGGTGGTTTGGGCAGCTTTCAGTGGAAGTTTTGATTGCTTGGATGTCTCTTTGATTCTATTTCATGCATTCTAGCTCATTCCTATATTGTTCATGTTACATTTGCATAGTTGCCTATGTTCATCTATTTTTTTATATATTTCTTCTCTAGATGTGCTGAGCAATTCTTTCATTACTATTATCATTTCATGTTTTGTGTGAGAGATTATTTCTGATCTGATCTCTTCTATGGCTTGATGGAAATGTTTCTTTTCTTCCATTGCAATCATTTCATCCATTTCAGGTGTGTGTTTACCAAGTTCTCCTATTTCGATGACTCCTGGACTTGTTCAGAGTGGGGTGGTGTTCTGAGATTGCATTTTAGTTCTTCGTTTTGTCATGTTTGATGCTGCAGGCAGAAGGCTCCATCTCCCTCTTCCCTGGCAGCTCAGCCAATGTCACTAGTGTCCCTAGTTTTCCTCGTGGTCAGGCTTGCTCTTCAGTGACTGCTGAGATGCACTGTTTAGTCTGGGGTGTTCCGGCAGATGGTGAAGTGTACCTAGTTCTCCCAGGTCTCAGACACAAACTGTGATGTCAGCCGATGGCAGGCCATCTGAACCAGTGTCCCCTTGCAGCTCAAAGCACACGTATGACTCAAAAGTGAGCTGCACTCGTGGCACAATCACAGATCAGTGGTCCTGTGTCCCCAGGCAGTTTAGGGCATAGGCACAACCCAGACATGAATTGCAAGGTCAACAGTTTGTGCCCCACCTGATTCTATGTTTCCAGGCAGCTCAGGGCTTGCACAGGAGCCAGACATGCACTGCCCTGGCTGTGATCACGGACTGCTGGTGTCTGTGAGCTCTGGGAGGCCAGGGTGCTAGTAAAGCCCAGAAGCAAACCGTGGTGCTAGCAGTTCATGTACTGCCTGCTGTAGTACCTCAGGTGGTGCAGGGCATGTGCAAGGAGGGCCTAAACACAAACCCCTGTGTTAGCAGTTCATGGGCCTTCTGAGTCAGTATCTCCTATCTGCACTGGGTGCACACAGGGCAGAGACTCAGACTGTAATGGTGGCGGGGTCACGAGTCGCCTGCTGTGCCTTCAGGAAGTAGATGGGAAATACCTGGTTCTCTGGGTGTTCAGCTGCGAACTGTGATGTCAGCGGGTCGCAGATGGCCTGATTCCGTGTCTCCAGTTAGCTCAGCGTGTGCAAAGGGGCCAGATGTGGGCTGCACTGGTGGTGATCACAGACTGCCTCTAATTGTCTTAAATAGTCTCATGCATATGTTTAGAATCACATATATATTCCAGTTTTTGCTTCAAATATCAAACATACTTTAGAAAAGAGATACAAAAGGCTCTTTTCTCTTTTTTCCTTAATTCTTTCCTCCTTCCCTCCCTTCTGTCCCTCTTTCCTTGATGTTCCCAAATTCCTTCTTTTACTCTTTTAATTTTCCTTTATCTGAGGATGGCTTAATTTCCTCTTCATTTCTAAAGGATGTTTGTGCTAAATATGTGATTCTCATTTCACAGATTTTATCATTCAGCATTTGAAAAATACTGTGTTATTTTCTCCAGACTTCATGGTTGTTGATGAGAAATCTGTTGTCATTTTAGTTACTTTACGCTTTCAAGTAAGTTGTCATTTATTTTTTGATACTTTCAATATTTTTTATTTATTTTCAGTTTACAAATTTTGATTGTGCTGTGTCATGGTGTAAATTCCTTTGAGTTTTTTTTTTTTTTTTTCTGTTTAGGATGTCCTCAAATTCTTGAATTTGTAATTTTACATATTTTTCTATATTTGGGTAGTTTCAGCCAGTATTTTTTTTCTTTTCTTTTTTTGTCCTTTTGAAACAGGGTCTCACTGTGTACTTCAGGCTGGTCTTGAACTCACTTTGTAGCCCAGGATGGCCTCAAACTCACAATGATCCTCCTGCCTCAGCCTCCTGAATGCTGGGATTACACATGTGCACCACCATGCCTGGCTTCAGCCAGTATTTTTCAAAGTATTTTTTTTTTTAGCTCTCTTCCTCCTCTCCCTTTGGAACTCTGATGAGTATTCAGTCCAAGGTAGAAACGACAGCATGGCGGAAGAGTACAGTGGATGAAAGCTGCTCACTTCATGGTGGCTTGAAACAGAGCCAGGGAGAAGAAGCCAGTGATAAGGCTGTGTCCTTCCAGGCTGTGTCTTTCCAGGCTGTGCTCCCAGTGATTGATGTTCTCAGACATCAACCTATGGAAGCCCCACAACAGTTCATTCAGCTATGAATTCAGTAACAGATTACTGTACGATGATACAGCACCCCATGATCCAATCACCTTCCAAAACCCCATGTCTGAACACAGGGGACTTTGGAGGCATATTTAAGACACAACCCACTGTAGAGGATAGGAGTGCCCATGTGAGTCTATGACTGTTTTATACTGAAAATCTTTATTGCTGTTGAAGGTATCCTTTCAACAAAGAGGAGCGGGAGGGAAAGTATAGGATTTCCACTGACACAGCTGGAAAAGCTTACAAACACTTTAAGGAGCAAAACCCCAGTTCTTTACCTGGTCTTCTCTGGTACCACCCCTGTAGAGGTACTTGCTACAGCCATGTGCTGGAAATCTAGGATCCCAACTTGGTTTCTGCCAGTATGGCTAAGGCTACAGTCTTTCTTATAGTGTTTTGTGGGGTGCAAACTTTATTTTCTAAAAGTGTGTCTTCGCAGTCCTCTTTCTACTTCTGTTCTTCTTGGTTCTTTGGCCAGACAGGACAATTTTTGTTGGAGATTTTATTATCTGCTTCTATTGGTATTATTTGTTTGCAAATTTCATCTTAAAATGAGCAATATTTGAGACAAAATTGTATTCATGGAGATTCATTAAGTCACTTTTAATTTTTGTCTTATGCATAATGCCCAGAACTCTCAATCTTACTTGGTAGAAGGAACACTGTTCTCAGAAGCACAATTTTCCTAATATGTTTTTCATGCTTAGTGTTAAGTGTTTGAAAGTTCCTTTTTCACAATACATAGCCATTTTCTGCCTCTGCTTATGCAATTCCTTACTTGTGTTGCTTTTCTACTGCTTAAGCTCTATGCATTTTTTAATTCTCTGCTAAAATATCACCTCTGCTTCTTGAACTCTCATTCAGAACAGTAACTTTCTCCTGTCCTGCTAGGGTAGCCTAGTTGTTATGTGTTCTTGTTTTTCAAATGTACCTTGTATCAGAAATATCTGTTTATGTATTAGTTTTCTCTACTAGTCTCCAGGAATACTGATAATGTGGGGAGAATCTTTCATCTACTCTGTGTCTGGCATTTATTTTTGTTGTCTCTGAAAACATATAAAGTTATTGTGTCTTTTATTTGGAGTCTATTACCTGAATATACTGTTGCTACCACATTTTGCCTGATCAGTTTCTGCACATTTTTACTTTTAACCTTTCTTCATATATTAGTGTTGTGTAAGTAGCATCTACATTTGTATTTAGGTATGAAATAATCTTCCTATTACATTTTATGTTCTTTATGCCTTTATACTTTCTATGTTTCTTCTACCCACTTAATTTATCTTTCTAACTTCTTTGGGATCTTTTATCCCTCAAGCTTTTTGTTTTTGTTTGTTTGTTTTGGTTTGTGTCTTTTCTTATGGTCTCCATCAACCTGAAGTGGGCCTGCTATTTCAAATTTTACTGTTGCTTACAATTTTAAAATCTGTATTTCATCAACTGTAGTAGTCAAGAAAAAATGGATTTTTAAATTTCTTTCTGTTTAAGCCATGACTCTTTTGATTTCAAGTTGAAACAAAATTAAATTAACTCTGAAGCATAAGTGGGAAGGGCAAGGATAGAGTCAGCCTCAAGGTTCACCGGGACCAAGGTTCATTGCTGTTGGAGCTCTCCCGCTTTTGCTTCTGTCTTCATTCCATGTGGTACTGTATCTCTCAGTGGCCTATGCACCAGCTCTCATCTGTTTCTTTTGGTTAGTTTCATGCTGTCCTATGGCATATGGGCTTTGTCTACCCAATGGGCAGCATGATTACAAAAAGCTCTGAACTTACAGTATTAATGTTGTGAAGCCATAAAAGTCCTAGGGAGATTCTTATTACCTTAGGTGGATAAACATTTCCATCCTGTGACCAGTTCCTTCTGCAGAATAATGAAAATATTGAGACTGTGGTCTCACAAGGAAAGAGAGAAGGGAAGAAGGAGAGAAGGAAAGAAGGAAAGAGTGCAGTGGAGCTTGCAAATGCAGCAAACAAAAGAACTGTCGACCTGGGCTAAAGAAATAAAGGGAGGCACCTTCAGGCAACATTAAAATTATTTGACTGAAATCAAGTGGCTTAAAAGTGCCTTAACTAACAAGTGTGGAAACTGAACCGGGAACAAACTCAGCTCCACCAAAGTTGGAGGTTTCCTAATCAGCCAATGTTCAATATTTAGGTTTATTTTATTATAGCTAACAGATGAAACCCCATTAAACAAAGGCAGCAGAAATATCTACTTACCTACCTCATCAAATATTTTTTCTGAATGTTTTCTTTAGTTTTTAAATGTTTTTTCCACTTTTCTAATTCCAGTGGTGACTGGAACTTACTTTGGCAGATTGGTGTATGAACATAATGCACTTTGATCATTTTCCTCTTCTAATTCTATCTTGCCCTGAGGTCCCTCACCTGCAGTTTCACATGTTTGGGGGTGGGGGTTCAATGTGTTTTGCTTATATACATCCCTTATATTACCTACCCTTACATCTCCCGTTTTAAAAATACTTTACTAGTCACTTTGCAAAAGATTTAGCATTAGCCACATTTGTCAGACTCTATTGTGATCAAGCCTGCCTAGTTTTATTTGATAAGTTATCTGTTTGACCATCTGTGTGCACACACTGGTGGCGTTATATGATGATCATATATGTGTATGTCCTCTTTTATCAGAAAAAGTGTCCCTATGTATGCTGAGGCAGAGCTTCCAGCTGTATAGAGCAATGATTTTGACTGGAATGCCAGTGGGATAGGTGAGTTTTGCATGTTAGTACTAATCATATAATATTATTGCTGTTTGATGATGGGATCCTGTATCCTCCTTTTCAAAGTTACTGTGTTTAATTAACAGTAATTGCTTCTGTCTTTTGGCCTTTACTGACCCCTTTCACCACCCCCATTTAGTTTAGGCTGGAGAATAGCATAACAAAGTCCTTTTCCTTATATCTCCCTTCTTACTGTAGTCAGAAAGTGACAAGGTGTAAAAAGATTTAATGAGCAGAAGGGAGCAATTTTGTAATGTTTTCTTTGTGTTCTTAGTCATTAATGAAGCATCCTTCCTCATAGAAAGTATAGATGTATGGTTTGCTAGGAAAAATAAATTATGATTACAACCACTCATTGAGAAAGTGCTCTGTACAAACACTGTAATTTCACTGCTGCATTTAACTTTTGAAACAATTGAATCAGACGTTATTACCCCTAGTTTACAGATGAGAAGATTGAGACTCACAGAGGTTAAGTTTCTTAACCCAGGTTGTACTACAGATTAGTGATTTTTCCCTTGTTGTAAAATTTTAGACTCTTAGTCATTGTACTGTATCAGCTCTCTAAATCCTACATCTTTATTTAAATACATGAGAGAACAGCCATGAGGTATTGACTAAGTTACTCGATGTCCCAGCAATAAGTCATCCATTTATTTACTTGATAAATGTTCAATACAAATATTATTTGCAAAGGATAGTATGAATCACTGAAATAATGGAGACAAGGAGGAATAAAATAGGGTCTCGTTCTTGTATGAACACTGACTTAGAATTTTATTGAGGGCAGAGAATGTGTACAGAGTTAGAGAGCAGAAGTAAATGAAGTGGGAGAAGAGGAGAAATTCCCAGCGTGGGTTGAATATGGCAGTAACACAACTTTCAAGATTAGAAAAGCAGTCCATTTTATAATTCATATTGTAATTCCAATTACAATGGTATCACTGTGGCAGTCTTAGGAGTTATCCCAGATTGGGGCCAGCTAAGCCTGCAGATGAAGGAGTCTGCCTTATATCTATGGTTAGTAACCTAATGAGCTGTTAAAGTCAAATAGTGCCTGGGAAGTTAATTTCAAGATTAGCTGTCAGGAAAAAGAAAGAAGCAAGAGGAGAAAAAATATGTATATGTACACACAGGATAGCTAGGATAATTGTACTACTAACATCTGCTGGCTTATTGAAAGGAACGGTAAATGTGTAATTGTTTAATCAATCTTGCATGCCTATGTCTGATTATATGTGCAACTATTTTGAAGATGACATTAGGTAATATAACAACCATTGTTAATATCCTATCACAATGTTTTGAAATTCTGCATTATTGTTCTCTATGCTGTTTAGTTTATATTTGTTTTGTTATTTTAGTTTGTTTTTTAATGAAAAACAAAATTTATATGTATATACAAGGATAGCTGGGATAGGTGTATTGCTGATTTCTGTGGTTTATTGAGAAGAACAGTCAATGCTTAAACTTTCCTTTTTTCTTGACCAATGTTTCATGCTTGAATTTGGTAATCAGAATGACTGATCTGAAAACAACAATGTACAGTATAAGAACTATTGTTGAACTCCTACCATCTTGTATGCTGAAGCACTGCATCATTTCCAATGTTGTTTTTTTATTCCTTGTTACTATCTTTGATTGATTAATCAAGTTTACATTCTTATGTCTGGTGGACTGAGCAACTTCATTGAAGATAACAGTATGTAATGTAGCAACCATTGTTAATTCCTATCATTTTGTTTTGAGGTCATGTATCATTTTTGTTGTTTTTGTGCTGTTTTGATTTTGTCTTCATTGTTGCTTTGTTAGTTTTTTAAATTTTTAAAATAAAGAAAATAAAGAAAAAAAAAAAGATTAGCTCTCAAACCCCGGCTCACGGAAATCATTCTTATACTTTAAAATTATGTGTTCTTACTGCAACGTGCAAGACATTAGCTAGCAGGCAACTCTAACTGTAATAAGAGCTTGAGAAATTTGGAATCATTTCCCAAACATGTCAAAAAATCTGCCAAATTATGAATTAAAATCATGAGAAAATATCCTTGTGGGTAGAAAAATAATAAATTTCCCCTAAGGGGATATTAGTGATCAAATTCATCTCTGCTAACAATTGCTGAGCTGAACTGTTTGATCTCTCAGATTACAAGCTATTTTCTCTTAGTTGGAACAATGAAAACATTAGGCATGAATTCAAAAGAGTCAGGGTATAGTTTCAGAGAGTTTGCTCCATTAGGAGTTTAATTCTATCCATCAAATTCATTTTCTCAGCTTTCACATGTTTTGCTGTCTGCGAGTTCCTTTGTGTAGCTGCACTTGATTTTGTACAGACACCAAAACAGTTCATTTTTCAGTCCTGTCAGAAGGACTCCCAAATCCCATTCTCAGCACACTGCACTGCGTGGTCTCATCCCATGAATGGTAGGCGTTCTGCCTACTTGCAGCATTCCACGTTTGTGGGGCTACGAGGGCAAGGAGAATTTTGTCAAAGCACAGCCTCTCCCAGACCAGCTTACTCGTGCTACTTTTTTTTTCTGGTGGCTGAAAGGCTCTTTCCTACCAAAATCGATAAGAAGGTGCTTGAAAAGTCAATCTTATGAATAATTCCATTTTCATATGTGTGTTGAAGGGGCTCCTGGCATTTCTGTGCAGGATCAGGTGTTGACCCTACTTCCATTTCCTGAAAAATTATCTTTGCTACATGTTTTGATCTTTGTAGCCTTGATAGCAAGAAATCCTCATAGCAAAGCATACTCTCACACTAGATGCTGGTTTAATTTGAAGTTTCTGTGAAGGTTTATTTTTTTTTAATCTTTTTATTGAGGTGGGGCTCTTGTGACTTCCTATTCCTGGTTGCCCTGTATGGTCTCTTTTAGAACCCTTGAATGGCAGGGAGAATTGGTGACCTAGAGAAAATGTTTTAAAATGTTTCCATAAAGTAACACTGAAGAGTTTAAGGCAACTGACAATAAAACACTGTGTAGTGATTTCCAGAAACTGAATCATTCAAATGTTTGCTTGAATGGCATCAGTGCAACTGATTCTGCAACTCACCAGGTATGTGACTTTGGGCAAATCACTTCACTTCTTTGAACCTTAGAGATAACTGAAATAGAAGTACTTGACTGACCAAACTTAGGAGGTAGCTGAGAGGTTCAGATGAGATAATAAATGAGAGAATGTTGAATTAAATATGAATTGCTCTGAAAAAAAAGAGGAGGATTAATATGAAATTTAAATGTAAATACATTAGCTGCACCAATGTGATACCTAAACAGAATAATTTAGAAGCAGTAATAATGATGGTAATTCTGTCAGGGTAATGATGTTTAGGCTGAACATTATTGAGATGATAGCAACTCTCTCTTTTCTTTCATATTGTTCTTTGGCAAATGGATCTTTTAGTAACTGACATTTCCTTTAGGCTATGGATACCCTTATTCATCTTTTGACTTAAACCTCTATTGCTCATAAAGATGGGAAAGGGCGAAGACAGCCTAATTTTGAAACTCAACCTTAGGACAGAAGAGGCAGAAACAGGTGACAAGGACAAAAGGTAATGGATCCAGGGCCCAGAGTTTTTATTATACCCTAAACAAACATGAAGTCTTTGGAATGATTTTAAACATTAACAGAAAAAAACAGGTGTTTCAATTTGATAAGCCGCAGACTAGGTAAGTTAATTATTAGCCTGGGAATGGTTTTTAATATTTTGAGTCATGCCAGCCTCCAACAGCTGAATTATATGCAACTGGACTGCTCCCCAAAACTGCAAGAATAATTTTTAAAAATGTGATCAGTATGATTTTTAGAGCAATTTTAAATCCTCATTTTACTTACTCTTCATAGCAATATTATAAATTGTACCGAGAAGTGAAGCTGGGCAGAAATTAATTGACTTCATACAGAAGACAGATATCTGATGGGCTGTTTGTAGAAAGAACAGATTTTTTTTATTTTAAAGAGAAAAGAACAAAACAAAATAACAAAAACACAGACAAAACTGCATAAAACAGTAAAAATGATAGAGAATTTCAACACAAGATGATAGGAAATAAACAATGGTTGTTATATTACATGCTGTTATCTTCAAAGTGATTACTCAGATAACCAGATATAAGCATGTAAGACTGATCAAACTGTTCCAGAAAGAACAGATATTGCATTATTGATCCAAGTAGGGCATAAGAATAGCAGGCAGCTGAACATGTTTACTTGCCTTTGTCTTGTTTTCAAAGAAATGTGTCTGAAGTTATACAAATCACATGAATAAAAAAAATTCCACAAATGCCATATATCAAGAACTTAGAAAGAAAGGCCAAATCCATTGACCGGGAGTTTTGATTATAAACAGATTTATGAAGTTTCAGTGGTCCATTTTGCTCATTTGGTTCCTACAAATAAATTCTCCACCTATCTTTCCTATTTATTCTGAATTTAGCTTCATCCAACAGCTTGAAAATATTTATTGAACATCAAATATTTGTGAAAGACCTTGCTAGGTTTTGTGAGTTCATAATGACCTGCATTTCCATAGATCTTTACACAGTGAGAGAAATGTATGAATCCAATATGGCAGCCACTAGTCATAGATGGTTAAAGAGCATTTGAAGACTGTGGGAGTTGGAATGACCAAATTAACACTTTAATTTTACTTGACTTAAATATAAATAGGTGTATGTGCCTAGCGATAGTATATTTGGTGTGTGATTCTAGTTTGAAATCATGAAATCTGTCCTGGTGATATTTTTGTAAAGACCTTGGAGAAGCTCCATTTTTACACGGATTCCATATAGAAATTCAGGCAGTTAAAATGTTTCCCCACTTCTTCCTCCAGCTCTCACATTCCTGCTTTGACTGTGTTACTGCCGAGCCTTTTTCTTTCTTCTATTTCTTTTTTTTAATAAACTTTGCATGTGTGCTGATCTGGTTTGGTACTGCGTTCAGTGTTTGCTCTGTTAATGTTCTGTTCACTCGTTTTTCCTTCACCAGGTTCACAGCTTTTAGCAGGAGGAGTCTTTTTACCTCTTGGAACTCAGTGAAGAAATGTGCTTATGTGAGACGAATGACATCGTGTTTCACTGTAATTCTTCCTGCTCCAGGCATGTATCACCAACCCTATTTTATCAAAGTTTTCTGATTGCCCTACGAGCATGCTACCTTTTTTCAAAATGCAGACATAAAGATTAATATAAGTTCCTGTGGTCATGATAAAAGTGGTATGATTAACATCATTTCAGACCTTCTGTCTTTGCTCACTGGGCACAAGCTTTAGAGTTTTCTCACAATTCCTATAACACCTGAATATCCTCCTCTGGAAGAGTCTTGCACTTGCCTTGTCTCATGCTCCAGTTTCATCATCATCTCATTACAGAGGCTGTTTTTGCTGTCTTTGTCTAAAAAAGTCCATAATACTGTCTAGAAAGAAAGTTCAATGAGGGCAGGCATGTTGCCTTTTTCTCTATTCCTAAGTACATCTCCACTGTCTCAATAGGGAATGAAAACTAGTAATTGTTAAGACATTTTCATCGAGTCAATAAATAAATTAATCCAAAGATTCATAAAATTTAATTCATAACAGGTGTTGAGTGTGCTTATATAAAATCAATGGACAATCTTGTAGATTTAACTTTTTTCCATTTGGGGGGTAGATGATGGCTCAAAACTCAAACACTTCTGAGTGTTTTACATGGTAAGGTATTTGCAAATAAGAATAATGTAGTATTGTTTGGACCCTGAGAAGTATCTTATTTATTGGGAGTGGCAGACATGTAAATAATTAACTGCAATACTGAGGGATAAATTCATCAACAGAGGAACATACTTCCTGCATCTCCTAGAGAAGGAGAACTAGGGTGTCAAGGGGAAGCACATCCACTGTGATGTCAAGGCACCACATTTTTGGCATTACAACAAAATGTAACACAGGGATATAGAAAAAGCCTAGGTTCTGAAGTTTGAGGGGCTTTTGGTCCAGGTTTCACTATTTCTCACCCAGGTGATTGGGGCTAACTATACAAACTCAGGAGGCCTTACTTTCCTTCCTGTGAAATGGGAAAGGCAAACAAGACCATTACCACAGGATGGTGTGGGAATTAAGGACCACACATGGCTTGTAGGGCCCACAGTGACTTTTCCTGTGTCTTCCCCTCCTCAGTTTAACATATCGTGTCAGCTAGGAAGGAGATAATTTTGCATCATTTAGAGAAGCTCCAAATGCAATTCTACTAAAATGTTTTTTTTTCCAGAGTAAATTGAAAATCTGCACTGTTTCACAAAAAATGTTTATCTGGTTCATACTAACTTTCAGAAAATAGGGTAATTACTCCATATAGGGTCTCCCAGGGCTTAGGATACTTTGATCCTAGGAGATGTCAATATTTAGTGAGGTCAAATCAGTGAGAGTATTACTATCTGTCTTAGACTGTGGCTTCCAAGGAACTAAACTAAGCATTGTAGTGGTCTCTCTACAGATGTTTCATACCCAAATAAGATGTTATTTCTTCAAATACACTCTTTTCTGCCCTTGGAAATGTAAGTTTATGATGCTCAGATCTCCATCAACAGTAAGATAATGAGTTTTACAGGATAACTACAATTACAGACACAACGTACTTGGGTTATTGATCTATTTTTGACTCCTGGTTTATGCCCTGGTTGACATGCTTATATTTAAATGGTTTATTAGGTGCTGTATTTTTATGTATATCTGTATAGTACTTTTTTAATTTTAGTGATTTCTCACATATATCCTCCTTGCCTAGGATGTGCTTCTCTTTAATGTCCACAAGATAAGCTCTCCACCACCTTTGTGTCACTTAAAAGTTTTTCTCCTATACTGGAGTTTCAAACCTGCAAATCCTCTTATCCTTATAACATTCTAAGGGCACTTATGGCATAACATTTTCCTTGTGACTCTGCTAATGCCCCATACTACAATTGAAAATACTGTACCTTCTAATTTATTTGTATACAGTTTTAAATTCCTTTTGAATACATTTGAAGATATTGTTTAATTCTATCAAAATTATACATGTGCATATATGTATATATGTACACACAATATTTGGAAAATGCAAATGTTATGGCTTGTGTCTAGATGCCCCTCCAAAGCCTCATGCAGTCATAGATGGGGCTTTTCAGAGGTGGCTGGATCCAGAGTGTGTGATGCTATGATTAAGAATGTGTGATTACTAAATTAGTTTGCTGTTTGGTTTGGCATGGTTCTGGGTGTGAATGATGCAAAGACCTACCCTGGGTGTGAGTGCTACCCACTCTCAGGGTGTGTAGCTTAGATAGAATATAAAGTACAGAAAGAGGGCTGCTGTCACCACTTTCTCTTGCTGCTTTCTGCTTGTTACTTTGCTGCTTTGCTACCTTCCTGCCTTCTGCCCACCATGGACTATTTCTCCTCTGTGATGCTCCTCTGCCATGCCACCCTGCCTTGGACCCAGCCAACCATAAACTGAAAACTCTATAAACTGTGAATCAAAATAAACCTTTTCTCCTTTAACTTTGGATGTAAGGTATTTTGTCTCAGCAATAACAAAAATAATGAAAACAGCAAGCAAAAACAATAATATATAAAAGAAAGTTGTAGCAAATTCACACTACCAAGAGATGACCACAATTAAGATTCTTCCCGTTCTCTCCTGCTCTCCATTTATGTATGTGTACTGCAGGTATTTTAGTCAATAAATATTCACTGATTATTCTTTTGCTCTAGCACCATTGTTCTAGCTAATTCAGTGATAGTCGTGACATTCTTTCATATTTGATAATATAAGAATATGTTATCTATCTGAGTTTTAGACTGTTTTTTAGAAATTATGTTTATAGAGTGACCATCTCATATAATTAGCTGTTTTCCCATTTCAATTTAAAAGATGTATTATTGAATTCATGGTATAATAGCCCAGATTTGCAAGAAATTATTCAATCAGCTTGCATATTTTGGTTATTTCTGAGTACATGTAGCTTTACATGGGGCACTGATCTTATATCCTCTATGATTTTCCATTTTATTTTCTCCCAACTAGACTAAAAGCCTACAGACAGTGCCTTAGCAATTTGGATCTAGATTTTTACACGCACCCTTCCCAGATTTTTTGTAATTGTTTTGATGGAAAATATTTTTATTAATTGGCTTCTTATCACATTCTGTCAGTTTATACAACCATTTTAATAAGTTATACAATTTGAAATAATAAATATAGCCACGAATTATGGACAAGTATGATACCTCTGAAGAGCATGTCATATCAATAATGGCAAAAGTGTCTGTGTAGTTGAGTGGACGGTAGGCTCTGGATGCTGGTGCCACAGCCTCCCTTAGTTTATGGATGAAATTAGTATCATTTTTGCTCTATTTGAAGCATCATAAATAGTTACTCCTTAAAAGAAAATTCTTGTAGCATCATTAAACTGAATTCAAGCATACCTCATATCCTATAATTTTATTATATTAAAATTATGATAAGAGAACTCAGAAGGTACTAGAGACAGAGATAGGAGTTTTTGTAAAGACACAGTTACAGAATTAGATTGATTCAATATTCATGCCAAGAGACCTTCTACTGAAATGGTTCAGATGTTTCCCAATGTAACTAGAGAGGCTATATTCATATCCCTGATCTCCTACTGAGCTTTATGCAAATGTCTTTCTCTGTTCCTCAGTTTACTTACCTAAAGATTGGAAATGACAGGAAAATCCATATCACAAGGTTGTTAGGAACCTGAAGTGAGTTAATTCTGAGAAAGCACCTAAAAAAGTGCCCGGTTTCAGTCATCCAGCACTAAGTGGTAGTAGCTATCAGTGTTAACTAAGCTGATGTCAATGATGTTTATTGGATGTTAGAGTTGCAAAAAATATTATGAATATATAAACCCCCCAAAGAGTCTATATTCTTATCTTATAGAAAATTGAGTTCTTTGGCTATCACAGGACATAAGCCATTTAAATTTATGAAAAATACAAATGTTACTGTGGTGAACTAACTAATGGTCAACTTGAGTGGGAACACCCAGCTGATCTGAGTCAGAGTGGTTCTGAGGCAGCATGGAAGACCCACCTGAGGACTGTTGCTGGAATGGCATAAAGGGAAAACAGGGGGGAAGACTGATGTTGCCAGTTTTCCCGAAGAAGCTGCTTTGCTTGGGGTGCTTGTGGTGGATTGACAACTGGTGGTCAACTTGTAACACCCATCTAAACTGAACTATTGTGGTGGTGGCTGTGGGAGACCCACCTGAGCATTGCTGGCAGCAGCCTAGGAAGCAAAACTGGAGAGGAAGTTCAGAGGCTGTTGGGAGCTGGTGGAAGCTGTTGCTGGAAACTGTTAGAGAACTGTTGGTTCTCTTGGGCTATTCTGCTGGAAGACCTTGTCTTTCTAGCTTTTCTAATGAATTTAGCCATTCTCATTGGAGGAGGAGCTCAGGACCTCACTATCGCTGCGAGTGGCTACGGTTCCCTTTGGGGGAGCTCTGGTCCTCGCTTTGAGCATCCCTTCCTGTCGTCAGAGGGGAAGATGGTGCACTGCTCAGTCTCCTGGAGAAGGTTGTCGCATTGGCTTTCCTGATGGGAACTCAGCTTTCCTCGTCACTGGAGGAGCTCGGGACCTCACTGTTGCTGAGGATGACTGTGGTACTTTCCAGTGGAGCTCTGGTTCTTACCTTGAGCATTGCTTTCTGGCTGCAAGGTCCCTCAGCCTGCTAGCGCAGATCCTTTATCCCACTGGCATAGACTTTTAGCTTTCACCACTGAATTTGGGCCTTCCCAGCACAGATCAGTGAAATAGGGCTGCATGAGATGTTGTCATGGGCTCTAGGCCTCCAGTTGGACTCATGGGAGGCATTGTTATGGGCTCTAGGTCTTTAGCTGGACTCATAAAAGACATTACTGTGGGATCCCGGCCTTCAACTGTATTCTTTGGTCTTTAGTGTGTAGACAGATTTCCTATACTCTCTTTTTGTATGTGATTCTTTTGGTGACTATTATAAATACTTTTATAAAATATGTGTCCTATATTATATTGTTTCCCTTGCAAAACCCCGGAGTATAACAGTGCTGTTTTCCTTTGGGAAAGTTCAACTCTCATCTTCATCTTGGAAGTGCTCTGCTGGCTCCAGTGCAGATCGCTCAGCCTTGTGGCACAGATCCTTCACCCTGCCGGCACAGACTTTCCAACTTGTACCACTGGCCCTTGAGCCTTTTTAGTGCACAACCTTATATAGACTTTCATGCAGCCTTGCCCTGAGCTCCAAGCCCTTGACCGGATCCTTCAGGTCTCCAACACACAGGCAGATGTCTGTATTCTTTTACATCTGGCTCTAGTAAGCATTAACTAATACTGATTCTATAGGCATAAAAGGGGCCATAAGTAATATTTTTTGTGAGCACTTCAGGTCCCTCTGGAGTTCACAGATCTGGTCATCCACAGATTAAAGTTGAACTCTACAGTTTGTGTGCTCATTTTTCATGTATGTGTGTATTTCCATTTCTGTAGAGGATGTGGTTAGTAGTGGCAGTCTAATGTCCTCAGTACATCAACTGTAAAAGCCAAAGACTTAGAGAGTGGAGGAAGAATCAAGAAATAAGTTAATTATAATTCCAGAAAGAGGTAATTACTCCAATGTGAGATGAACCATTTTTCCTTTGGAACGTTTTCCAAATTTTAATGTGTGAGGATTAGTAGGCTTGGCCAGATTGCCAGGAAGCCTTTGATAAGGGGGAAAAAAGACCAGGTAAGTGTTTGGGTCATGCAGAGCAGGAGCCTGGAACACCTACCAAGTTGTAGGGGTATGTGGACAGCAGAGGGAGAATGAATGATGGAAAGGTCCAAAACTCATGAAGGAAGAATGAAACTTTCTGCAGTATCTCAGTGCTTGGGAGGATCATATCCAAATATATAACTGGTCTCATTACAGCAGCTGCTTGGTGAGGGAGTATAAACTCTCTAAAGTGCAGAATTATTTTTTCCACTCAGTTTTTCACACGTAGATAAGTAGAGATAGAGATTGGAATCCATGAGAAATGAATTCTAGGACCCTCTTCAGATATCCAAATCCGTAGATGCTTGTATACTTTATATAAAATGGTGTCCATAAAATGCTGTAACATTTGCGTAAAACCTACACACATCCTCCCATGCACTTTAAATTGCAGATGTTATGTAAATGGCTGTTATGCTATGTTGTTTAGGGGATAATTGCACGAAAAAGATCTTTACATGTTTTATACAGAAATATGTTTTTGAATATTTTGATCAGTGACTGGCTGAATTTGCTGACATATTTGGAAGGTGGGGCTGAGATAAAGAATGCATTTTCAAGAAAAAGTTTTCAAAATGCATTTTCCCTGTACAAACACTAAAGTAAAATGATAAAAAACTATAGAACATACAAACATTGCCTAAATGAAAGCTGATGTAGTTATAAAAATATTAAGCTAGAGGCAAGAATCAATACTAGTGATAAGAATATTTCAAAATGGAAATGGAGTCAATCCAGTAGTATATCAGTATAAATCTGTATATACCAATCATACAACCTTAAATCATGTGGGACAAAAATTAATAGAACTAGAAGAAACAGGTATGCAGTCACAACTAATATTGTAATAGATTTCCCTTAATAGTTGGTTTAAAATAAAATCCAAGTTATACTCTGCATAAATCCATTTTTTAGTGTATAATTGTCTGGACATGCTCACTCGGCTTCTTGTTCAATAGTTTTTATGACAAGACACTCACTGCTCTTTTGAGATGGGCGAATCCAGTTTCAGAGTGTTCTAGTCCAACTAGTTCGATTTGGTTAGTTAGTTCTTTCTGACAACTAAAGCACAACAATAATATATGTGTTGTGGAAGAGTATCTAGGATAGTTGGGTATAACTTGGTTCATGAATCCTGGTCTCCAGACTCAATTAGATTTTCTTTGAATTAATTATACTTATGATCTGACTGGATTAAAAACTTTTTGAGGACAGGGACTTGCTCTTGTGCGGAACTTCTTGGTGGAGTAGGGAGTGGTGATGGTGGGAAAAGATGTAACAATTAAAAAAGGGCCGCCTTTACCTTGTGTGGAGTTTTCAACCCTGTGTCCCCAAGAGACCAACTCCAAATCACCTTTCTGAAGTTTGACGTAAGGCTGAAAATGTGTGTAGATTTAAAGAGGCTGAATGACATAGGGATATACTATGTGTTAATTACATAGTTCCTGATAAATATTTACTGTTTAATTAAGAGGTTTATGACAGATTACCAATGTGATTATCAAATAAAAATATTTTAAAATCCTTCTGTGAAGAAGATTCTGTAAGCATATAGAGCAGTCCAAACTAGACTAATATTAAATTCAATACTTTGTTACAGAATAGCTCTCAGCTTTGTTGCAGTAGCCTATTAAAAACACAAGGCACTTTTTATTGAATTCATTTTTAGGCAGACCTTTGTTTTTAATGTTTCAAAGTGCTACTCTTATTCAAAGTTTAAAATGCCTTGCTATGAGACCAATAATAAATATTTCCTTCTATTAGAGTGTTTTTTTTTCAGCTATTCTTCTCTAGAAAACAGAGACCAAAATGATAATAAATAGGAGCACAAACATATTCTCGGTAAGATATCTCTGGTCATAGGACAGGCTCATTAATGTTGTCATGGCAACCATCCCCTCACAGGTTACATGCTTGTGAGCTTCTACTAAGATGCAAATTCTAGCTTAAACAAAGCAAGCTTATTCCAAATGACATGTCAACTTTCAAGAGGGAATGAAGTGATCCTAATCATTTTATTTTTTTCCATATGCAACGTTTTATTTAGAAAGCTTACTTTTTTTTTGTATTACACGTTCATTTTTATTTTGTTCACAAGATGTTTTTGTCCAAAAGAGAAGGAAGATTGACTGAAATGAGATCTTATAGAAGCTCTCCCTTCACATTTAGTATTTGCTTTCTGATTTCATCTACCTTATTAATTCCTTGCTGAGGCAACGCAGATTACAATATCTCCAAGTCGGTTTGAAAAATCTTCAATATAAACTTACTTTTGAAGGCATCTTCTCATCTTGGATTTACCCTTTTCTCTTGTCTATCCCCTACTTATATGTTATGAAGACTGTAGTTTAGAAATTGAGAGAGATGGGTGAGAAAGCCAGGTTGACTGGGTACCTTAGGTTTAGAAGTGGAGGTGGATTCTCTGTCCTCTAATTTATGCATCTTGACCTTGGTCCATGAAGATGCTGCAGTTCTGTTCCCATTGATATGCAGTGCAGTTTATTGGTTTACTTTTACCCCTGAAAAGAAGATTAAGTAATTCATTCAGTGACTACCAGATCTCCACTGGGACTATTTTCCTAGATATGCTCATAGATGTTTCCTGAAGCAAGACACAGTCACACACCTCACTTTGATTTCCTCCACTGAGGTGTAAGAAGTATTCTGTCCTTTTGCCTGCACCTTTTTCCCTGCCTCCACATATGCAAATTCCTTTTTATCATATTCCTGTGTCAGACCAATCAACATTCACAATGTCCATGGTCTGGTCTCCTAACTGGATTTTATCTGTCCTACATGGCAGTGTGTAAGACAGATCTATGTTAGCCATGTATAAAACTGGCTGGATATGGAGACTTTTCTGAAAGTTTGAGATTTGGGTTAGAAAGGAGTCTGGTCTTAAGATAAAGCCACATTTTTAAGCACTACTTAGTAAACCAGGGAGTGAACAATACTTGATTTGGCAGGCTGTGTGTCAAATGCAGGGGACAGAAAGAGTCCTACCATCAATGAACTTGTTCTTAGTCTGAGAAGAAAGAACCATGCAAACAAGTAAATAGGTTTAAATACTGGTAAGTGTAGTATCATTCAGTGGAAGGAATACTATGTTTTGGTAGTAAAGATCCTCTCAAATTGTAAAGGCTTAAAAACAAATGCTCATCTCTGGGGAGGAAGATGCAGGCCACATCATGTTTACCCATCAGGATACCAAAAGCCACTGGCAGGTTCCCAGGATGTGAGTGTTGTGATCAGACTTACACTGTTGGTGGGTCTTTAAGTCTCTCCTCTGTATGGAGATGTATTGGACATGAGCAAAGTGGTAAGGGTCGAGTTAAGTGCAGTGGTTCAGGAAAGCTGAGATGCTGGCGCGGGGTTAGCAGTAGAGGTAAAGAGAAGCAGTCAGCTTTCGTGAGTGGTAGGTGAAAGATGACTCAGTGACATCTATTTGGCCTATGCTCTGAGAGATTTGGTGAATCATCATACTATGTCTTAGTGTATTTGGGGGAAAATATAAAAATGTTCTGTTTTGATTGCATTATGTTGGAGATGCCTGCTATATATCCAACTGGAGAAGTTGAGAACAGTTGTGTATCAGAATCTATACAAAAAGGGCCTGGACTATAGGTACTAAATTGATAGTCTTCCATGTATAGAGGATCTTTTAAAATACATTTTCTCCTATAAAGAATTTCACTTTTAAATATATAGCAGTCCCAATTTATCCACAAGGGACATAGGCTAAGACTACCCATGGATGCCTAAACTGTGGATAGAAAAAGGTTAATTTACAAATGATAAAGATTGATCTATAGATTAACCACTTAAATAAGATATGAACAACAATAATTAAGTATAATATAGAACAATTATTATAGACTGTAATAAAATTTCCAGAATTACTACTACTCTTGATCTTTGGGGCCATTGTTCTGTAAAATATGGGTTACTTGAAGACAAAAATTGTGATACCACGATGATGGATTTGGTAACCAAGGGACTACTAAGTGACTAATAGGTAAGTTAGAGTATGCAGCATGGATGTGATACCCAGAGGGATGATTCACAGCCCGGGAAGGACAGAGTAGGATGTTTCAAGATTTCATCCTGTAACTCAGAACAGTGGGTAATTTAAGAGTTACAAGTTGTTTATTTCCACAGTATTCCAATTAATAATTTCAGATTGTAGATTGACTATATGCAATTGAAACCACTGATTGGTGCAGGGTTCTGTACATCAGATTAGGTGCACTAGAATATGAGTTTTCTAGAGCTACCACAATAACACAGACTGAGGGATTTAACAGAAAACAAGTTGTTCACAGTTCTTGAGGATACAGGTTCAAGGGTAGGTTTTTTGGAGGTTTTTTGGAGGTGTCTCTTCTGGGCTTATATTTTTATTTTATTTTATTTATTTTTATTTATTTTTATTTTAGAAATAAAAGGAGGAAAATACTAACAGATCGACAACGTTTTACAAAATAGCAAAGGATCAGTACAGACATTACAGAGTTACAAACAGAGTGGTAGGGAATTAACAATGCTTATTGTATTACATATTGATATCTTCAATGTAGTTTCTCATGAAAACACATATAGACATACAAAGCTAATCAAAGAAT
>NW_004955480.1:5782439-5834869 GCF_000276665.1 Chinchilla lanigera | reverse complement strand
GCTCCTGGAGAACTCGCTGCCTGGGCGCAAGGCATGGGGAGCTCCTGGGCTTATATATAGCTGCCTTTTTCATGTCTTCACATCATTGTTCCTATGTATGCTAACCTGTCTGTTTCCTACTTTGTTTTCTATAAAGCCAAATGCATACTGGATGAGGGCCCTGTCAGATAACTTCATTTACCTTAGGTATGTGTGCAAAGGCTCTGTCTACTAATACAATCACATTCTGAAGTACTGGGGAAGGGGAGAGGGAAGGGGGAAGGGAGTTGAGGGAGAGAGAGAGAGAGAAACTTACTGGTGTCTTTTCCTCTTAACTCTGGGCCAGTTGGATTACTAGATTATTAGATTATGGCTTCATCTTTATAATTTCATTTAGCCTTAATAACCCCCTCAGAGACCCATCTCCGACTAAAATCTGCATGAGGTCTAGGGCCTCAATGTATGCATTTTGGGGCAACACAGTTTAATTTATAATAGGACTCCAAGAAGAAAGTGTTACAGAGAAAGTAAGATCAGCTTTGCCAAGTGTCACTGAGAGCTTGCGTAAGATGAGGTCAGAGAATTTGGCCACTGGTTTTGGTAAGACATGGGTCATACTTATCTTTGATGTGAGTCCATTTCAGTGGAGTGATAGGAAATCTCATTTGAATAAATTGATACTGAGAATATCTTTTAAGAGATTTAGTTTAAGAAGTGGTAAGATAATAAAATAGCAGTCAGAGGAAATATAGAGGGATTTTTTTTTTTTTTTTGTACCAGGAATCAAACTCAGGACTTCATGCTTGCCATGTAGGTGCTATGCCATGGAGCTGTATCTCCTCCAATATAGAGGGAAAATAAGGCTTTCTTCAGTGAGTAGTTTTGATGGCATGCATGTTCTGCTAAGAAAGAACAGAGCTAAAGAATGAAACCAATAAAGCTGTAAGTGTGGGAAAACATTCCAGAATCACAGGCTGTGAACTGATATAATAAAGGACAAAGTTTAAACACTGAGGAAAGAATTTAAAGGAAGTGTGAAGTTTCTTCACTATAATAAGAAAAGAAACAGAATACAAGGCTATAGACTCAGGTGGTAATGATGGAGGAAAAGATGAATTTGCTCAATTTGCCCAGTGCAAATATACTAGGTTTTCTGAGACAATAATGTGGAAGAAGTACTGGGGAATTGAGGTGAGACAAGACATACAATAATGACCCTGCAAGGGGGAGAACTGAATTTCTTAGGGGACCACAATAGATACAGGCAGTATCGAGTGTCCATTTGAGTCTGACCAGTAAGAAATGAATCCTTCAGCTCAGTTTAGCTGCTCAGGTGATGGCTCAGCTTTCTGATTCACCTAGGGCTGGAGTATTGCCAGTGTAGCGTGATTCAAATCCCCATTTTGGTCAAAGGCATATTTGAATTAAGTACTAGAGAGGATGAATTGCAAAGAATGCTTGGGGTGGAGTTCATGGAAAGGGGGCAGACACCGCCGAGCACATGGATTAGGATGTGGACAGTAGAGTGGACAGTGAAGAGGCAAAGACAGAAAAGAGCTAATGAGGTCAAAGAACTGAGACCACAACATTTGATGAGTTGTTTGTACGCCTGTTGAGTCCCCAAAACTGCAAAAAAGGAGTAGTGAGAGAGGGGGAGATAGTAAGGCAGATGCTTAAGTCAATGGTAAGTTAAGGGAAGGGCTGAGGGATGAGACCACCAAGAGAGGTCAAAGGCTGGAGAACTGCAATACAGGCTTCAAAGAAGCTGGGTTTTATAGGAGGAAAGTATAATGGGCGAAGAGGAGTAAAGAAAGCCCTTCTGTTTATTTTCCAGCTTTGGGAGAGGTGCTATCCAGAGCAGTACGGTAATGATGGATATTCTGTGGTCCCCGGCCCTTGGAGCCAGACTGAAGCAACAGGTTCCTGTGGTGGACTGCAGGGGAGCTTCGGGGGGAACTCACCTAAGCAGAATGGGTTATGATGACATGAACATGCAGTGACTTTTGATGGTGTCTCTTTTTACCTGAAGTGAGGAAATACATGACATTACAAGAAGCCCCATAATGTGAAATATGTGCAGTTTTTACCCATTTTGTGTATTATTTACTGTTAAAATCCGGAAGTGGTGAATAGAAAATTGTAGTGTTCTTAACCAAGTTCCTCGGAGTAGAGTAAACTTCAGTCATTGAATTTTTATGGTCTTCAGGGAACACAGTACTATAGAACAGACAGGCAGAGACAGAATTGCAAGTGACTGCCTTGCACACAGAAACAGTCAACAGATATTTTATGCATTTGCTGTGAAAATAAAGCATAGAAAATTAAATGCTCCAGAATACCCACTCTCAAATGAATAGCTTTTCTTTTTTTTAGCAAAGAGTTTTAGCCAACAAAGATGTAGATTGGAAATTGGAAAATCTAGAACTCACACCTGCACTAGTGTTAATCAATTCAGTGAATGGTTTCTGACAGTCTTGACTGTGCCTTAATTTCTTCATCTGTATTACAGAAACAATAGTTTATATTGAACCTTTACCAATTAATGTGGAAAATCAAGTACTGATGAATACAAGAGAGCTTTGAAAATAAATTGCTTTATGTAAGTGTTGAAAGCCTATTAAGTTTGTCTTGGCAGGATAATAAACTTTGAGTAAGGCCAGCATTGGTCTATATGCTTCATAAACAAATACCATCAGCATCATGTTTGAAGTACTGTATTGACAGGATGATGGGTGATGAGCTATTGTTTTGGGGGCAGTAGTTAATCTGGTAGACCAGCTTCCTAAAAAGCAACAGCACCTAAAATCTAAAAGAGATGGCTGAATTTGAAATCACAACTCCCATAATTACTAAATTGGATGAATCATTTAATGTCTCTAGACCTCAGTATATTTGTCTGCAAGGTAGAAAATTTAAAATGTGATTTACTTTTCTTGAGGAAATATTGAGAAATTCACAAGAATATATATGAAAAACTTTTGTGAAACATAAAAAGAAATTACTTTTAGTGATATTTGATGAAATCGAGATAGAAACCATGATTGATTGATTTGTATAACTTTGGTGAATAGTTAGGAAGCCTGTTATATAGCAATAATTCCATAAATACTTACAGAAATAAATCATGACTCTGGCTTTGCATTTTATTCCTTCTTTCTCTTTTTCCATACAGGCTAAACTCCAACTTCAATCAGGGAAACTACATTGCATCTTATTCTGTTTCTAGGCACTATGTACCTTAGGGCTCCCTTCCCCTCCCCTTCCTCTGCCTTCCTTTCCCTTAGTTCTCATCTCTGCCTTGCAACTGGCACACTCCAAGGTCCAAGTGAAGTGTGAACACTTATTGTTACTTTCAAAATATTCCACGTGATTATTGCATCACTAAAAGAGTCTACTGTGACCCTCTTGAACAGCACATTATATATGTGTAATATTATAAAGTCTGGCAGGGGATGGACCTAATGTCTAGGGGTGGATCCCATTTCTTTAAGTCTATTTTGCACTTCCTGTTAGGTATTATTCCAAAAGTGTTTGTTTTTTACAGATGAGATATAGATTTGGAGGCATATGTTGGCAATTTTAACATCTATTAAATATGTATTTATAATCAATTGATAGAAAGCTTTCACATGAAAATGAAGTGGCTGAGGAACAGTGCTATTTTGAGCTATTGTGGGAAAAAAGACAGAAACAATCACCAGCAGCTGAAAAAGCGGGTGGGAAATGCATCATTTCTCAATGGCAAGAGTCAAGTCAGTGCATGAGTTACCTGGAGAGTCGGGGAAGGGAGGTTACTACTGAGGATTATATCAAAGGCTATATAAATCAGGAGATGAGCAAAGATCACAAGACAAGCCAAAGACCTAGTCCTGTGACTTGTCCATAGTTCTGATATCAGTGGATCTGAGGAATATTCTTAGGTATCAGCTCTTTGTTAGGTGGGTTGGGTATGGTCAGTTTGAAGATGGCACTCTGTGTTTGATCCTTACCCTACATTAGACCATTATTAAATTTGAAATGGAAGACTCTATACTTCTCCGAGAATTGTTTTATAAGAAGATAGTCATGGTGATGCTTAAAGTGGATTGTCAACTTGATCACTTGGAGAGCTGCCCAGGGGACTAGTAAGGCACATTTCTGGGTTTGTGTGGGTGGCTTGTGGAGGAATGACTTTGGGATTTGTACCTGGTCTTCGACCCCTTCTTCATAGCACGATTCCTCTGTTCTGCTTCCTGGCTGCCATGAACTAAGAAGTCTTGTTAAAACATGCCCTTTTACCATGGTATTAGAGCCAGCCAACAGTGGACTGGGTCTTCAGAAACTGTGAGCTAAACACATTTCTCCTCCTAAACTGTGGGCATTGAGAATCCACCCTAGCAGCGGGAACTCTGACTAATGTAGTCATGATGCTTCAACTGCCGTCTTACTGACACACTATTTGTTAGCATCTTCCTTTTTTCTTTCTTTCTTTCTTTCTTTCTTTCTTTCTTTCTTTCTTTCTTTCTTTCTTTCTTTCTTCCTTCCTTCCTTCCTTCCTTCCTTCCTTCCTTTCTTCCTTCCTTCCTTCCTTCCTTCCTTCCTTCCTTCCTTCCTTCTTTCTTTCTTTCTTTCTTTCTTTCTTTCTTTCTTTCTTTCTTTCTTTCTTTCTTTCTACTCCCTTTCTTTTTCTCTCTTTCATTCTTTCTCACCTTTGCCTTCACTTCTTCCACATCTTCTTTCTTCACTTCTTTCTCTGATACTTTCTACTTTCTCTTCCTCCATGCTTTTTATCCCTTTCTCCTTTTCTTCCTTCTATCCTCTTCCTTCTCCCCCTCAGTCCCTTTGTTTTTTCCTTTCCTCTTTTTTTTTCTTCTTCTTCACTCTCCTCTTCTATGTATTTTCCTCTTTTGAAAAAAGCAGCAGAAGAGTTTCAAGGAGTTCAAGTCAATAGCAAAGCCTTTTATTGCAGATTTGGGGTAAATATGTGACATACCGCTCTGAAATGGGAAAACACTTGAAATAAACCAGATAATTTCAAATGAGTCTACTCTGACTCCCTCAGGTATGAAAAGGAAAGCAGGACTAGGTACAAAGTTCTCATAAAAGGTTATGTAGAAGGAAGATCCCTAGGTCCTTTAAAAACTCAGGAATTTATAAGAAAATAAATATTGAAAATTTTACATGTTATTTTTAGTTGTGACGAAAATGTGATTGATTTGCTTAAAGAAAAGCCATATCATAGACAAAAAGAAGTTCCAATGTAAACCAAGTGTCAAAGAACAATTGGAACAAAATAAACAGGGAAAAATCTTTTAACATGTGTTATTTACATGTACCAAATCCAGACAAGGAATGTAAACATTAAGTACAGCAAACATGTAGTCATAAAAAAGACTTAACAGAGGAAATAAATTGAACTCAACTCTGCTGAATCAAGAAGTTGAAAGCTTTTTTAAGGTCAGGGTTGAATTCATGGAAAAGTGTAGGGGGACACTGGGCAATGTTACTCAGTGTGATTTGGTCATCTGAGTTTGTGAATTTTCTCTCATTACTTAGGTTCTTGAAGGTACAACCCAGGAGGCTCAGAGAGGAGGATTGTAAGTTTCAGGTCAGTCTGGGCATCTTAGAAAGACTTTGTCTAAAATAAAAAATGAAAAGAGGTGGGGAGATAGCTCAGTGGTAGATAGCTCAGTGGTAGAGTGCCCCTGAGTTTAATCACTAGGACCATCCCCAATAAAGAAAAGGTAAAGTTCCTTTAGACAAGAGAAAGGGACAGGGGACTGAAGAGGGGAAATAGAAAGGATGTAAGGGAGAGTGGCGGGGATGGATATGCTAAAATGTGATATATGCATGAATGGCAATGCCATAATGGACCTAGCATTCTATAAAATTAATATGCACTAATGAAAGTATGTGTATCCAGGTTAGGTCTCTAGCCTTCCACAGAGACAGGGAGATAAGGGACGTTTCAAAGGAATGGCTACCAGATCCTGGAGAAAGACAGTCAAGAGTTACAAAAAAGATGCGGGATACATTTGTATCTCAAAAAAGCAGGCAAAGAATTTACATTTGCAAGATTTCAAAAATAAATGGTTTTTTAAAAAGGGAATTTGGGACTTATGCTCAGGAAAAATCATGCCTAACATTTAGTCAAACTGAGGGGAAGGTTAAGGCTGTCTTGGTGCACAGTTCTGAGGTTGATCTACTCACAGTAGGAATGATAACCTCTATCCTTATTCATATTCACTTGAGAAAATAGGGCTGCTTTGCAGCTCACAGCTAAAAGTAAAAAGGAGCATCCTCAGGCACAGGTGGATTTAGGTGGTTAAGGGCTATTCTCAACTTATTCCATTCATTTATTCAGTTTATTTTCTCTGTTGTTTCCTGTTTTAGCTTTTAAAACAGAGTCTCACTGTGTAGTTCAGGCTAGCCTCAAACTTGTGATCCTCCTGCCTCAGCCTCGCAAGTGCTGGGAGTATAGTCATGTGCTCCCTCATTGGACTGCCATTTTTTTTCTAGCTTAGTCTCAGAAAGTTTTTATGTTTGTCATGTCAAAATATTCATTATCGGGGCTGGGGATTTAGCTCAGCGGCAAAGCGCCTGCCTTGAAAGCGCAAGGTCGTGAGTTCGGTTCCCGGTACCGGAGAAAAACCAAAAAAAAAAAAAAAAAAAAAAAAAAATTCATTATCAGTTCAGTCTTATATCCTTCTAGAGCCAAGGTTTTATTCTCAATAATATTTTAAAAATTCTTCATATGTGTTTTACTATTCAGTTTGGATTACGTGTCCAAATTTTAATCCATCTCTTAGATCAGGGAAATAGAATATATTCATTTTCTTGGGTTGGATAGTATATGTTTGTTAACCAGAGAGTGAGTTCTTCCCCAGCTAGAGTGATAGTTCTAAAGAGAAAATCACTGTGCTTTTCCAGAAAAAGGTGAAATGTGTGACAGAAGGTCTAAGACAAAGGCTGACTATGTCAGGGTTGTTAAAGTTCCTCTTCTGACTTCTAGTCAGGGAATGAGTAAGATGGAGCTAGACTGAAGGCAGGAAAAAAAATGCAGAGCCTATGACCACATAATCAGCCTGGCTCTGTCATTATTGATGGACGATGTTACTGACAGACAAACAACTAGTGTGGTGTCATCTGGTGTGTGCTACGAGTCTTTTTAAAAAGGAAGCTTCCATCAAGCTAACTTAATGACTAGTCTAATGCTTCTCCTCTTATCTTTGTTGAGATTCCATACTCCTCAAGCCTCTCTCTTCTGGAATATTTGGGTTCCCACGCTGACCTTCCTGTAAAAGAGAAATTGCAGTCCATCCTTCTGTGCTCCTTTTCAGAGACTTCTACAAGCTCTTGTCTTTAGTCTTGAGAGGATCTTGAGTGAGGGCTCTCCATGTGGATTGAACATTCTCTCCTCACTGCTCTTTGATTTCTTCATGTTTATCCTTCTCCGTGGATTTTTATTCTGCTTTTCTCTGGACTGAGGACTTATGAGATGGAATATTCAGTTTTAATTTTGTTTTGTCTAAGACCTTACTCCTTAGTGTTTGCCTTGGCCCTTTGCACTGCAATTCAGGCAAATCTCTACTACACTGCAGGCTATTGCTTCTCAGTGGCTGCAAATTTTTATTTTCTGAGAATTGAGAGGAACTAGAATATAATGAAAAGTTGAAATCAATATTCTAATTTACATAATACCTTCACTAAGTTGGGTTGGTATAACTGCTCTGGATTTGCTAATAGAGAGAAGCATTTTGATAAAGGCTGTGTGGCTTTGGAGTTGGACCTACCTGAGTTCCAGTGCAGTCTCACAAAGCTACTTGGCCATTTGTTACTTAGCCTCTCTGAGCACCAGTTCCCTCACCTAACTGCAAATGCTGAGGGCTACTTCTGTATATTGTGAGGATTGATGAGATAGTTTGATGCCTAAGCCATGCAGCAATTCTTCTATCTTGCCAGTATGCTGAAGTACAAAGAGATCCTACAAAAAGTTTAGTATTCTGAAGTACAGTAGTAGCACCAAGATAATTCTACCATGTAGAAGTCTTGAAAAAGTTTATTGAAAAAGTTCATTCTCTTCGAAGATTTCCCAGTCAATGAACCATGGTGTATTGGTATGCTGTAAATTGATGAAAGATATCCTGAGTAATCGTTTATCTTTTACCTCTAAGAAGCTGAAGAGATCTTAGGCATGGCTGAACTTTCCTGCATGGTTATCATCATTCAAAAACAGCCTCATACATCTGTGTTATTTTGCCAAGCAAAATATTTTTATTTTATGTGTGCTCCATGCAGTGAAATGCTTTGCAAAGCTAATACTCTGCCTTATTTCTCTTTAGATGTCACACTCCTCTATGTGCTTCACACACAATAATTGTGAAAAATAAAAGCTAAAGCCAGAAGGTCAGTCAGTAAAGACTGAGGTAATTCTCAAAGAACTAGGAATATTTAGCATACCAGAAAGCAGAAGAAAAGATCAGAAGCAGAAAATTTTAACTGAGGTTGGGGAACAGCTGCACTGATGGACTGCAGCTGTCATCACACTCAACATGAGCTGATGTAGTGATTTGACTGTGTCCATTTCCCTCACGTGAACTCTCATGTACGTGAAAGAGCCCTTTTCCATCATTTAGCCGTACTGAGACATGCGGCCTCTAAGCTCGCATGTGGAGAACACAGAGGGTTGGATAATTTCAGCAAACTTACAAAAAGCCAGGCCTGGCTTATGTCATCTTTGCTACAGCTCATTGGCCAGAACTTATTTATACTGCCTTGTTGTAATGGCCAAGGAAATTTGAAAAATGTATAATTCCTATTTAACTAGAAATAGAAAATGTGGTGAACACATAGCATTGTCTCTGCCATAACAATTTCCAGGGCATCTTTAGGGGAATCCTGATTATTAGCAAACTTGAATGAGAAGCAATGTATCACGAGACAATGAACTGAGCAGTGTCACTCTCAGTGCCATAAATCAGTACAGCATAATTTATCCTTCTCCAGGAAAGAGTATGAAAAATAGCAATTCATATTTCAGCTTGTCAGTTTGTCCAGGTAGTGGTGGAGACACCAGATAGTCTTGACTGGCTCCTGCTTCCTGCTTCTGCCTCTGTTCAGCTGTAGCATCTCTGAGCCCCAGCACATTTACGCACTCAGTGAAGGTGGAAGGTAGTGTCATGAAAAGTTTGCAAGCCAGGGTCCTTGATGCCTCTTCAAAGAGTGCCAGGTGTTGTGGACAACACTTATGGAAAATCTCTTTTCAAAAATGAAAGGAGAGAAGGCTAGAGAGTAGCTGATGACTGAATTTTACAAAGGCAAACTATCTGCCAGGCTAAAGGTTACCCCTTTCAATTATACATAGTGCAGACAAAATGAAACCTTTTGAGCAGGACTGTCATCTTGGGAACCAAACTACGGCTTACACAGATGAGTCAGGCTCTTCCTGACACCTCTGCCAGCTAGATTAAGAAGTCCCTTCTTGGAGCCTACTTATCTCTGTGCTTCTGTTTATAACTGCCTTGACAGCTTTTTGGTGCTAACATCTGTTTTGTGTTTCCCTATCCCCTCTAATGAGCTTATCCTGAGCTAGAACTGGCATGATCTGTTTTCCTCCCTTAGCATTCTCCATATCGCCTGATAGAGGAGACAGCGGCACATTAGGAGGCACGACTTCTCAACAATCATTTAGAAATCCATTTCTTGCATCTGCCTCCTCAAACCAATTTGGCTAATTGGTCCTCCAACCCTTCTGTGAAACGCTTATTTCTTTTTTTTTTTTTTGAAACGCTTATTTCTGAATCCCTCCCCTAAAAGAAGCACAGCAACCTCTGAATCATCATAACAATTCAATTACACTCAACCCATCTTTGAATGATTATTATATTAGTTTTATGAAGTTGTTTGGAATGTTGTTTCTCTGTATATGGATATTTTATTAAATAGGACATACTAGTTTTCAGCTATCATGATCTCTTTAAATTGATTTAAGTCATCTGTTTGAGAAGGTGAGGGGTCACATAGAAAATCAGATACATTTTAATATTTTATGAATATTTAGAAGAGATTTACAAACAGAAATGGAGTAGAGATATTTATTACATATACTTCTCTCCTGGAGCATATACTTATTACATATACTTATTACATATTGCATATACTTATTACTTATTACATATACTTATTACATATACTTCTCTCCTGGAGTCTTACAGGGTCTCACTGATATGCTGAAAGGATCTAACATCATTCGAGACCTGCAATACCATGGGAAGTATGTTAGGCATTTTACATCTATTTTCCCTTTTAAATCTGCAAATATCCTGCAGAGTTGGCATAAGTATTGCTACTGTACAGATGATGAAAGAACATGCAGAGAAATTAGACCTGTTGTCTAGGGCAAACATCTATTAAGTGGCATATAAGACTTTTTGAGTTTGTAAACTAATGTGTCATATGGTGAAAGCAAACCTGAGTTTTTAGTATGGTTAAGAAATACCTTTTGTATCTGAAATGAACTAATTCAGAATTCAATGGCCATTATTCTACTCTCCTCCTTCCTTCCCTTCTGGTTCTTCTGTAATATTCTAATTAACTGGCATTGCCTGCGTCTGTCTCCTGAGGATTTGCCTCACCTTAGATGGCCTGAATGCAAAGCACCTCTAAGCATAGAAAGATCAGCTTGTAAATGTTTCTATGGTAACCACTGACTCCCAAGGACTGCTTAACTTCTCTTTTGGCTCTGTATGAAAGCCAGAAAAATACATGTTTTAAAAGTTTTATTTCACAGCAAGGTTTACTCACCAATGATCTGATGCTGCTGTTTAAAAAGTATAATCATTATACAACCATTGCTGATTGTTGTCAATCTAAATGGAGCAGCTTTGAGCTATTTTCTTCCTGCAACACTAAGCTCCTCTGTCAAGTGATTTTTCCCCACTTTGTTTTCTCTTGGAAGAGCCCTACTGGCATGGTTTTTGTATTCAATTAAGAAAAATAATACATAATTATGTCTTGTAAATAAAACTGTATTGCAATACTTGATATATCTTTGCACAATCAGACTAGTTTGTGTATTGTTAATGCTGTATAAGGAAACTGAGTATATTTTTCTTTTCAGATTTTTTTTTATAAAAAGGAAGTAGAAAATTGCTTTAAATGTCCTTTTCTTACCTTTTACTTGACAAATCATTTAGTGCTTATCTAGTGAAGGGTACACACAGTAGTTTCATTTAATGTGGTAGGTTGTTTAAAAAAAGAAAGATTTTGTAAAATTCCAGTTTCATAATTGTTTAAAATATGATGATCATATTTTCAGAATAAAATAATAGAGAAAATTTGTCATATTGTGTGCAAATGGGCAAAATGCTCATATTATGGGCAACAGAGTTGTCCAGGAAAATATAGAGTACTTTTCTTATTACAGAAAAAATAAGAGATGTTTGTAAGCTCCAAAACAACTGTGAGGAAGAATTATTAAGAAACACAGGCAGGTGATTTGCAGGCAAACACTCACATGCCCATTGCACATTTTCTTGTATGGCCTCAACACTATATTGCAGGCTGTGGGGTATTCAGAGAGGAATATAAAGTGGAAAACTTGTCCTCAGGAAACTTACAGTCTCTTTGAGGATGCAAGACACCTAAAGCAATCAGAGAATAATGGCTTCCAGAGGGAAGTGAGTAATTACAGTGCTGCTCCAGTGTGTTCCTAAGGAAGCTTCTGTTGTGGTTGGTGGTGTGAGTTCTGTTTCTAAGCTGAATTTCTTTTATCTAGTGTCAGAAATCTTGATCTTTTATGTATTTACATACTCTCCGTCACTTGGAGCTTTTTTTGTATAATTTTACATATTTTCTTCATCTTCTTTCTCCCTAACTGATGTGAAAGGCAGGGACCTTTTGTAAGATCTCATGCTGAAAGTGTCTAAAGGAAGGGAAGTGATCTGCGTTGGCTTTGGTCTGGAGCTGGCATCTGCTATGATGTACTGTTTGTTGTTGTTGTTGTGGCTCTTGGCTGTCAAGTTTTTTCCCACTCCCCCATCTTCATTCTGTCTTTGTTGGGATACCCAAAATATGTCTGGCTTTTGGTCACAGGATTTATGGTGCTTCAGTGCTTCTTCCCACTGTCAGACAATTTTCAGAGTGAGTTCTTCCCTCTCTGTGTCTGTGTCTGTCTGTCTGTCTGCCTCTATCCACCTCTCCCTCTCTCTACCTGTCCAATTGCAAGAGAGTAACAAGGTCTGTGTTTGTACCAGAAAAATTGGACAAAAATATAAAGTAGCTATTTTCAGACACTAAGTGGCAGGCAGCATAAAGTCTGGATCCATCAAAGAAGAAACACATGTGACATGAGCTCTACTGTACTCTTACTTTCTGCCTAGAGGGAACGTTCAGTACAAATGTATACAGAAAATAGCTCGAAAGCAATCTTCAAAAGGAACAAACTGTTGACAAGGAAACTACTTGCTATAACAAAGTCCAAAACTCTCAAACTCACCACAATTTAGCATTCAACTATGTAAAATTCACTATGCCTTGCATTCAATCAAAAAATGCCAGACAAATGAATGAACAAGGAAGTCATCCATAGCCAGGAAAAGAATAAGACAGTAGAAACAGGTCCATAAATAACAGAGATGAAACAATCAGGAAATAAGAATCTTAAAAGGCCATTTATAAATGCACTCATGACTTTAAAGAAATAGGAACCTAAAGAAGATACATGGAAGAATTGTTTCAAGACCAAATGGTGCCTCTAGAGATGAAAAATAATCTCTGAAATAAAAATTTCATTGAATACTCATAAAAGAAAACAAGCATTTCAGAAGAAAAGATGAATTAATTTGAAACATATTAATAAGAGCTATGAAGAACAGAGACAATACACTAAATAAAATATAGACAAAATTTGTGACCTGAGAAAAATTAAGCTAACATCATTTGTTAACTGAAGTCCGAGAATGTAAATTTTTCTAGGACTCTAAAAATATATAAAAAATGAATTGTACTTTAAAATAATAAAAATAAGATTTTACATGATAATATCAATTCTATGAAAGTCGAGATGGCATTATTAATATCAGACACACTAGACTTCTGGGCATTATTGCCAGAGATGATGAAAAAAATCTTTTATAATAATAAAAATATGGATTCACTATAAAGACAGAGTCAAATTAACTTTGTATGAATCTCATAATAAAAGTTTAGGATACATGAAAAATAAATTTGCAAAACTGAAAGAAGAAAGAAAAATTCATAGACATAATTGGAAATTTCAACACTCTTTTCTTGGTAATTGGTGTAACAGTAAGAAAGAACATAATAGGTCTGTAAAAAATTATCTACCAACTTTACCTAATTGATATTGATAGAACTGTTTACCCATAAGCTCAAGAATAAACATTCTCTTATTTACCAGTGTAGACCATTTTTTAAGCAAAGCATATCTCAATAGACTTGAAAAGATTGAAATCGTGCAGACTGTATTTCTGACACACAGAGGAATTCACTCAGAAATGTGCAACAAAAAAATACGTGGAGAATCCCCATATATTTGGAAATGAAACAATACAGGAAGTGATTAGAATATTTGGTGAACATCTGGGGAAGGGAGGAGGAAAAAGAATGAAAAAAAGGAATTAAGGTTCCAGAATGGAATGTAAATATTACATATTGTAAACATGTACCAAAGACAAGAAATTGAAGAGGATCAAGAGATGGATGCAGGGGGGAGGAAGGGAAGGGAAAGGGGAAGAGACAAGGAATTGAAATGCATTATGTACGTGTACCAATACCTCACAAGGAATTTAAACATTATGCAGTACAAACATGTACTAATGAAAACCTGAAAAAAATTATAAATTTATTACATTACTATTAATCCCCCTCAAAATATTCTCCCCTTCTTTCAACAGGCTGATTCTTCTTGGCACCTTCTGAAGCAGTGTCTAGAAATTCTTTACTGAGGATCTTCACAAGGTTTGTTCAAAAACATGGCAAATGCTGCTGTCAAGCACATCCAGTGGAGAGGCAGCCCCATAAGAGCATTACAGTGAATGTTCAACTGTACTGTTCACTACATCTGGCACCATGGGACTTCCTGGTCTTCCTCAAAGTGAAAATCCCTGCAAAACATAAATGTTTTGAGTTGATTCAAGACCCTGAGGCAGCTGCAACAGTGCAACTGAGGAGACTCATGAAAGAGGACTTCCAGAACTGCTGCTGAATGTGGCAGGAACAATAACTGTGTTCAAAGAGAAGTATTTTGAGGGGTACTAATAGCCATATACCTTTTACTGTAAATTTAAAAAAAAAAATTTGGACATTTACCTTAGTTTTTGATCATATCACATAAGTTCTTAAGTAATGGATGGATGAAAAAGGAAATTACAAGAGAAATTAAAAATATTTTAACTTACATAAAAGCCATGAAATTGTGGGATGCAGTGTCTTAGTTTGTGGGGACTGTCCTGACAAAATTCCATGGGCTGTGCTACATGAATAACAAGAGATTAATTTCTCGTCTTCTGGAAACTGAGAAGCTCAAACTCAAGCCCAAGATACCAGGTGATTTGTTTCCTGGTGAGAACTTTCTTCCTGCCCTGCATGTGTGATAGGGTCAAAGGGGAAAGGGGGAGGAGGAGGGGGAGAAAGGAAGGTCAGACGGAGGGAGAGAGAATATTTCCTCTTTTTGTAAGGCCAGTAAGTTCATCATAAGATCTCCACCCTCAAGCCCCAAACTAACTCGGTCTCACCAACTGTGTCTAACTACCATCATTTGTGTGTTAGGACTTCACCATATTAATCTGTTGAGATTGGGGCAGGTATGAAAATATTCCATCCTTGATATGCAGCTGAAATACTGCTTAATTCTTAAACGAATGCAAAACCAAGACAGTTGTCCAGAACTGTTTTATCATCCCATATTCAAACTGAATATATATTAAACAGTAACCCTCAATTCCCCTCTCCTTCCACACCCAGTTCTGGGTAAACATTGTTCTACACTTTCTCTCTAGGAATCTGATGATTCTAGGAACTTTATACAAATGGAATCATATATTTGTGCTGTTAGATCTGGCTTATTTTATGTACTGTAATATTTTCAAAGTTCATTCATATTATAGCTGGGTTTCATTACTTTTTAAGATTGAAGAGTATCAGTTGTATTACCTAATTAATTTTGTTTATCCCTTCATGTGCTGGTAGATATCTGGTTTGTGTCTAATTTTTGACTAATATGAATAGTGATTCTATAAATATTAATGTACAAATGTCAGTTAGAGTCCCTGATTTACATTCTTCTGTCTATATATAGAGAAGTAGAATGTCTGGATCATATGATAATTACATATATACTATCTGAAGAATTTTTATACTGCTTCACATAGCAGTTGTACCATTTTACATTCCCACCAGCAATGCACCAGGATATCAATTGTTTTTAGAACCTTATCAACATTTATTTCTATTTCTTTGATAATAACCATCTGAATAGGTATGAAGTGATGTCTCATTGTGGTTATGATTTGTATTTCTTTAATGATTAGTAATATTGAGCATGTTTTCATGTGCTTTGTGGCCTTTTGTATATCTTCCTTGTAAAAACTGACCCTTAATTTTGAATTGTTAAGTGTTCAAGTTAGAAAAGTTTGTAATTGGTGACCTTGTGTTACCTTGAAAAGGTAGAAAAAGAGCAAATAAACTAAAAATAAGAATGAAGATGCAATAAATGGTTAAATTAATAAAGTAAAATCAGAACAATAGAGAAAATGGATTTAAATACCAATTGATTGATAAGACTTAGTGATCTTGCCTCCTGAAAATTTATTTACTTTTATCACCACTCTAAAATTTAGCTCTTACAGTGCTAGCTGTAACAGGGCTAGTTGCAACGTGAAATTGCTTGTATGTTCAAAACTGAAAAGAACCTTATTGGTTTCATCTTGGTACCTCAATATCTCGCACAGCACCCCATTAGTAATATGTACTCAATGATCACTTGACCAGTTAACTCACTTTCCCCTCACAAAATCAAAATGGTAAGATATTGAGGGTGAGACAGAACCACAAACAACACAGAATCACACAAGGAAGACAGTGGAAAGGTTACAACATTTAGAATCAGAAAATTTCCGTCTTAATTATGTTATCTGACACAAGTCCTTGTGGCTTTGTAATCCCCACAAGTAAAATGGGTACAATCCAAGTAACAAATTAATATGCAGTTTGTGATCCCTATTCAACAAAAATAGGATCACTAAAAATTCATCCTTCTCCTTTGTTATCTTCCTTACATGGTTATTCTAGCCTAGGTCACCAGAAAGAAGATCACTGATGTTAGGTACTACGGCTTCATCATTTTTCCCTTGAACCCAGAAAATTCTTGGAATAAAGAAGGGCATATTAAATCATTGTTGAGCAGTAGAGTACAAGAGTAGGGAAGATCTGAGAGCCCAGAGAAAAGAAAAATTGCTAAATTTATTTCTGAAAAAGCAAATGCAAGATCTATTGCCCAATTTCCCTAATTTCTCCATGTAACAGTTGTCTCTTGAAATGCCAAGGATTAGATTAAATATTTGGTTCTTTGAAGCCTTTTTCCAAGAAGTCCTTGACACCAGACTCCAAATTGTTTGCAGATTATCTGGCAAATCTCTGCTCTTTTCTGTAAACATTTGAGATATTTTCTCTCTAGTATACGCTTTTCACATAGTGCTTTATTCATCAACTGAGGCTTGTGGAATTTGTCCATGCTTTCAAAGCAAAATACAATGAACTGAAAAAAGGAAAATTGTAAACTTGGCTGTGAACTAGCACGAGATAGAAAACTATGAATCTGGAAGTTTCTCATAGTTCCCAGTCAAGTGGTAAAATTCATCCATTACAGCGGACTTCTGTACCCGCTCTGTTTTTCAAACTACATCCATCTTTTTGGCCCTCTCTTCTCAATTTATGATCAGATTATTATCCACTGCCTGCTGTTTTATCTGAATGTAGTGCCACAAAATGTGGCACCTATTTAAAATATTCTCTGAACAGTTATATCCCTACTATACTATATTTCTAAATGCTTTAACATTCATCTCATTCAGTCTTTGAATTTATTTGGAGAGCTAGGTATTGGTGCTACTGCAGCATTTTGACAGATCAGATCCAGGCAACTTCAGAGAATTCATGAGGTTATGTCCCTAGGAGGTAAGATTTAGGATTACAAACCCACCCAGTTACATGGTGGAACTGTACCATATTGTTTCTGCTTATTTTCCTTGTGTCTACATCTCCAGCTCATGCCCCCATGTCTCCACAACAGAGCCTAGTGGAGGACTAAGCACCAAGCCACATGATGGCTCAGACAGGTGTAAACAGGTGTAACATTTCTGGTTTCACCAGAACATCATATTTCTGCTTTTTCCTCATGTTAACGTCTCTTTGCTTCAGATTTCAAATTGCTTTCGGAAACCTATTTGCAAAAAGACCTAGAATAGTAGAACAGAGAACATAAACTGTGAGGAACCTTGATATCATATAAACTACCATCTTTTTTCTTGCCTCATCAGCACTGATTTGTCTTAAAAACAGACCAGCCAACTTCACTGGGAAATTAACGCCATGAATTTCTGTTGGTGGTGAACTCTTCCTTCCTCGTCATCACAAAAAGAGCTGAGCATATGACCCAGGACGACACACACATCCAAAGCTCTGGTCTATGTTATTGGTCCAGCAATAGGAAAGTGGCCCAAGAAATGCCAGTGAGAGCTTGTTCTGTGATTGTTTTCTTGTAGCAACAGCTTTAGGGGAAGATACTTTTCCATTGGTGGGTGGGACATGAGCCTCAGATTATGAATTTCTGTCATACCGATTACACACAGACTCTACCAGAGAGAAATTGAGTGCCAACTGTGGCATCTGCATCCCTGCACACTTGCATGGAACACTAAATCTAATCTGCCCTGTTAATAATTATCTTTAAATTTTAAGCTACTGAAATTGTTTTCGTTTATTTGAGAGACTGATACATTTGTCACTCTTCTGAAAGTCAAATTCGAGTTAATGATAGGGTTAAAAAGAAATAACTCAGATGACTTTAACTTAGTTTTATGGCTTCTGTCTAGATAAATATCAAAGCTTCATGCACTCATGGGGACTTTTGGGAGGTGACTGGGTCGTGGGTGTGTTATACTGGATCATGGGCGTGTGGTACTGGATTAGCCCACCGATGGGTTTATAGCTGGGTGCAGTTTTGAGAGGTAAAGCCTGGTGGGATGAGGTGGGTCACTGTGGGTGTAACCTGAGTATATATGCACCTCTTCCTCCCCTAATGGTGTGCTCTGCTTCCTGTCTGCCACACTGTGAATTGTTTCTCATCTGCCATCTCACCCTGCCTTGGAATCAGCTGACTATGGGTATGGGCTAAACCTCTACGAACTATGAGCCAAAATAAACCTTTCCTCCTTTAACCTGTCAGTTATTTTGTCCTAGGTGTCAGGTATTTTGTTTCAGCAATGAAGAAATAACTAACGTTTATTATAAGATTTTTTTCTATCTTACCAGATTTTAGCACACCACATTTTAGTCTTCTGAGTCTACATCTATTCTCCTCCATATTACTGTGTCTAAATGTCAAGAATGGGTAAGTGGATACTCATATTTTTGAATTGCAGTCAATTATATAAAGAATTGAGCTTTATTTTGTTTTAAGTTTCTAGACTACATTAATATCAGCCACTATGGCCTGGTGGGCATGTGGTATTTTTATGCCATATAGTTAGAACAACTTTAGAGCTATGCAGTGATTCTTACATGCCACTTTTCATGTTTTCTAAATCTACTCGATAATATAAATTATTAACTTTTAGAGTGAAGAATAGAAGGAGGGTCAGAGAAATTATATACATTGCACAATGTCACACAAAGGTTTAGAGACAAAGTCACTATTCAAATCCTATCTCTCTTGACCCCAGTCTTGTACACCAGAGACCTTCAAAGCCCTCTGCTTTTGTCCAAATTGTTCATCTTGCTGATGAGAAATCTGGAGAACAGAAAATTTTATCCTTTGTTCAAGATCACCCAGTTACTTAGTGACAGACATGGTACCTATTTATCCAGTACTAAGACCTAGACAATATTGTGAAATTATTCACTCACAGGTACTATTTGGCTTTTTTGTAACCAAAGTACTATTGACATAAATTACTTACTTCCCACAATGGTTGGTCTGGCATTGCTAGTTATGGTATCAGTACTCCTCAAATTTTATTTTCCGGGGTTTTGAAGGTGTCCTTTAAACACATAGGTGTCTCATTCTCTGGTGGAGGAGGTCATTGATATGGATCTCGGCCAGGCGTAAGTTCAGGTAGCCACCAAAGATAACAAGGAGGAAAGGCTTCAGAAGGCAAGTATGAAACCAGAAGTCTCCTGGTTGTGACTAGAGAAGCCACACCTGTTGTTATACCCCATAAATAAACAGGGAGCTAAATATAAGGTGAAAGCCAAGAAAGAGGATTAAGTACCACAGGAATATAGTATATGCCAAGGAATGAACCCAAAAGATGAGGGTGTTAGGATTTCCATGTACACTGCACTGGGTTGCTCATGTTGTTCATCCTTACTTCATGATGGTTTTGTCAATACAGCTGGGGCTATAGGAAAATATTGGTATGAAAAATTTTTAGGAGGATTTAGGAATTCTGCTTTGAAACATAAATGGTGTAGAAGCTGCCTAACTGTGGGAGGAGAGCAGTGAATGTTTTTGCTGGTTGGATCTCCTGCAAAACCGCTATTTCCCCAATTTACATAAATTCCACATTGAAGTACTTACAGATTAAAAGCATTTCCTGAAAGCTCTTGGAAAACTTCACAGCTTTCATTCTTTAATTCTTACATGTCGGTATACTTAAAAATACTATGGGAAACTAGCTACCATGCACAAGTTAAGGAAGCCTGAGGAAGACAGACATTTTCCATGTAGATTTTAAGACCACTTGCATCCAATAACTTGGAGAATTTAGACATGCCAGTTTCTCAGTTGTGATGAGACAAATGACCATTCAATACTACAAAGGAGAAAAAAAAATAAATCTAGGTGGGAAACTTGTTGCATTTGGTAAAAGAATATGGCTTTCTCTATGAGAGCTAAAATCTTCCCACACTCTTTGAGTGCAACCAATTAATTTGGCAACTTTCCAGAGAGACAGTGTCTCTTTGATCAGTTCAAAAATTTCCCTGCCTCATTTTGTCCCTAAGAAGATCTAGACTCATGTTTTAAATTTCCCCTGATTTTCTTTAGTCAAATGAAGTGTAACTTTTTTTGAGCCTGATTGAAGTATACACTTAGCTCCCAAATTTTATACTGTTTATTTTTTTCATTTTGTTTAAAGTAATACCATGTTTATTTAAGAAAATTTGAAATATATAATAAACATACTCAAAATGCCAACTGTTATTTCACCACTCTATGAGAACTACTATCCCTACTTTAAGGTCTGTCTTGTCAGGTATTTTGGTACTTAATTATATGGTATAATAAAGATTTGTGCTTTGTACACTACATTGCAGTCTACTTTTTATGTCATAAAATAGGCTTTCTAGCATTATTTAACCCATTTCTACTATTGCATGTTTGTGCTGTTGCTACTTTTCTCTTACCATATAAAAACTCTGTAATAAACATCTTTGTAGATCAACCCATGGCCATGTTCATGATTTTTGTCTTAGAAGCAGCACAATTCCAGAAGTGAAATATATCCCTGGGTCTTCAGTAATACCTTAGCATTTTATCTTTTTGTTACTGGTTTGTAACACAAATATTGGTCTGATTCAGATATTAGTAGGTGAAGTTGATTGGTTGACAAATTGGTCAATATTAGCTGGATTTTTAAGTATGGTTGTTGGACTGAATGTAGATAGTTATTTGGGGAAATTGGGACAGAACCCAAGGGAAGGGTTGCTTAAGTGAAGATAAAACTCAGGTTTAAGTGACAGTATGACTGAACACCTGCATTTTGTTGTACACGTAACACCTCTAATCACAAGGTCTTAAGGTATTACTAGCATTATTTTAGAAATACAGCATCTGAGTGTCAGAATTTAGCTGGGTATCTTCCTAGAGCCATTCTTTGAGATCTGAGTTTCTCCATGTCGGTATTATAGACTTCTGGGCTAACTAATTACTGCAAAGACTTTCCAGTGTAATATAGAATGCTTTGTATCATCCCTACATAGTTAGTACTAGCTACTAACAGCATTTAAACCCTAATTCTGCATAAAACTTTTCCAGATACTGTCAAACGTCTCTTTGGCTGGGCTGGAGTGGTGACAAAAATTGTCTCTGGTTAATATCCACCACTGTTGTAGGTAGCTTGATAGTTAATCATCCTTCTAAACAAATCTGTGCATTCATGAATCCAGGGTAATTTTCTAGAAGATTATTTACTATCCAGAGTAAATTTTTTAAAGACTCAATTCACATTGCCAAATTGTTTATCAAATTGTGCTAATTTACCCTTACTTATCTAGTACATGAGTGAATGGCTGTGTCTAATGCACCTCTGCCTACATTAGGACTATTTTCAAAGTCTTTACTACTTTAATACATGAAAAATATTAGCTCATTAAATTTGCAAGTGTTTACTGATATTGGTAATTTCTTCTTTATAACTACATTTGTCATTTTATTTATAGAACTTATTTACTAATGTCCTGTTCTTGTGTAGCATATGAATGATTTTAATTGATTTATAAACATTATTTACACATTACCAATTTTATGTCATTGTCAGTTACTTGTGAATAGTTTTTCTGGTAAGTAACTTTAATTTGAAGCTTTCCATGATTGTGTTTAATATGGGGAGGTCATGTTCCATCATTACAGTTAAACGTAGAAAGCTGTTTTCTATCACAAGATTTTAAAGATCTTTCCAATACAACTTCCATTCTTATTTAGTTTTTACCTTTAGCAGATAACTTATTCTAAATTTTGTTCTAGTTTATAGTGGACAATTGAAAGTTCTCAATGTTTTTCTGTAGGCAAATTCGCTAATAATGTTTGTTTAATAATCCATCTCTTGTTGAGTGCCTCTTTTATATTAATGCATTTACTAGCAATGACATGAGCTTTATTCTTTATTCTACCTTAATGATCACAGCTTTGCAATTTTGTTTAGTATGTAAAATATCATGTTTTCTTATTTCACTCTATCAAATTATCATTGTCATCACTGTATTTTTATAATTTCTCATAAATGTCAAAATCATTTTGTTAATATTCCCAAGGAATTTACTGACATTTTCACTGCAATTGCTTGGAAACAGTACATTCCCCACAACGGTGAAATATAATCTATGGAGAGAGGAAAACATAAATTCATGGTTTTGGGTAAGGAAATACACATCAGAAGCCCTGAAAGTTTCATGATTGGAAGTAAGAGTACCTGAGATTTGGAATTCTGGGGGAAAGGTGCTATGCTACCAACATGAGTGTTCAAAGGAGACCTTTCTAAGAAGCCTTTTAAGCCAAGGTTTGCAGAGTGAGAAGGATCCAACCACACACTTGGAAGAGGTATACAAAGCACCCACAACAGAATGTGCAAAATTCCTGAGGTGAAAATACCTAGGAATGTTTAATTTTAAATAACAGAGGGATCTTGAATCATCACAAGTAAGAGGTAGGGGCATGAGATGATGCTGAACAGAATGCTAAGGTCAGAGTGAGCATTTTATTTAGGGTGCAATAGGAAATTATTGAAGGATATTATGCAGGCTAGTGTCATAACCAATTTGCTTTAAAATAATTATTTCATCTACACTATGGAAAATAAATTGTAGGAGTTATGAACAGGAGGTGATAGATCAATAAGAGCCTGCAGATGTAACATTTGTCAGATCAGATACAATGTTCTTCATTTTTGAACATGTATTTGCATTTAGCTACTTTATTTAAATTTTTCATTACAGTTCTAAAAGTCTCTAAATTGGTCTATTGATATTTATAAATATGTAATAGTATTTTGATAATATTCTTGCTTATCATTCACAATTGTCATCTTTTTGTATCAGATTAATATCCTGTAGTATTGTTCAGATGTTCCCAAGAAGAAATAGTCAACATGACTGGTGATTTTGCCATTTTTTTGTTAACTAATGTTTTTGTGTGTGTGTTACCTAGTTTGATTTAGTAATTTCACAAGGTATACATATATCAAAATTTTACAATGTACTCCATATATATATATAATTATTTAATAATTAAAGGAAATTTTTGTTATCACTTTTTTTGACTTTTATTAATACAGGTTTGCAGTATATAATCAATACATTTACTGTAGGGAATTGATACATGTACATAACACATTTCAATTCTTTTTCCCCTTTCCATCCCCCTTTTATTTTTTGACTATTAGATTCATTTACTTATCTTATAAGACCTTATAAAGTTAATTATCATATATACAGATTTAAAACATATATTAAAATTATTATATAATGTTTTTCATATAAGAGAAGTCACATGATATTTAAGCTTGTACATCTTAGTTTCTTCACTTAACATTATGGTCTCAAGGTGCATCCATTTTCCCACAGAAGGCTCAAGTTTATTATTCTTTCTGGCAGAGTAGTACTCTATTGTGTATAAATATCACATTTTCTTTATCCATTCATCTGTTGATGTGTATATAGGCTATCCAAGATTTTAGTTATTATTAACTGTAGGGCTATTAACATGGTGATCCATACAATACTATGGTATGATGTCCTTTAACCCCTTGGAGAAGATATCTAGAAAAGGAGTAACTGGGTACAAAGGAATTTCCATTTCTAGTTTTTGAAGAATCTCCATACTGATTTATACACTGGTTTTATCAGTTTAAAGTCTCACCAACAGTAGAGAAGTGTTTTTTCTCTCCAGTCTCGTCAACATTATTTTGTCATGATAGCCATTCTCTCTAGAGTGAGATGGAATGTCAGTGTTTTTCTATTTGCATTTTTTGAATTGCTAACAATGCTGAACATTTTTTTTGTGTGTGTGTATTTATTGGCTGTTTGTATTTCTTCACCTGAGAAGTGTCTACTCACTTCAGATGCCTATTTTTAATTGGGTCTTTAAATTTCAGGGATCTCCATTCTTTATATATTCTAGATCTTAGTTCTTTGCCTCAGGAGTAGCTGGAAAAAAATTTTCCCATTCTGTAGGTTGTGTCTTCACTCGTTAATTACCTTTCCTCTGTAGAAGCCTTTTAATTTGATGTGATCCCATTTGTTGATTCTTGGTATTACTTCTTGTGCAATCAGGGTTTTGTTTAGAAAGTCTTTGCCTACACCTGTATCTTCAGGGTTTTACTTATTTTGTCTTTCATAAATTAAGTGTTTCTGTTCTAATGGTTAGGTCTTTGATCCATTTTTGATTTTAGTTTAGTGCATGGTGAGAAATATGGGTCTAGATTCAACCTTTGGCATATAGATAGACAGTTTTCCCAGCACCATTTGTGAAAGAGACTATATTTTCTCCAGCAAAGGGATTTTACCCATTTGTCAAAAATAAAATAACTGAGTGTGCCTGCAGCTGTTTTCACATTTCCTATTTTGTTCCAATGAGCACAAGTCTGTGTTCTGCCAATACCATGCTGTTTTCATCATTGTAGCTTTGTAGTATAACTTGAGCACCAAGATTGTGATGGACCCTGCCTTATTGCTGTTATCCATAATTGCTATTCTAGGTCTCTTCTGGTTCCATATGAATTTGTGGATTGCTTTCTCCAGTTCTGTAGAGAATATTATTGATATTTTGATTGGGATTGCATTAAAGCTATATAACACTTTGGGAAATAAGGCTATTTTCCTATATTGGTTCTGCCTATCCAGGAACAGGGCACACACCTTTCCGTTTTTTATGCCTTCTTCAATTTCCTTTCTCAGTGTATTATAGTTTTCATTGTGAAGATCTTTCACTTCCTTGGTTAGACTAATTCCTAGGTATTTCATTTTTCTTGATGCTATTATGAAAGGAATTTTTCTCTAATTCCCTCTGAGTGAGTTTGTTATTTTTATTCAGAAATGCTATTGATATTTGAGTACTGACTTAGTATTCTGCTCTGCTAAATTTAAATATTAGCTCTAGGAGTCTTTTGGTGGAATTTTGAGGATCTTTTATGTAGAGAATCATATCATCATCAAATAATGATAATTAACTTCTTCCTTCCCTATCCATATCCCTTTTATTCCTTTATCTTGTCTTATTGCTATAGCTAATATTTTGAGAATTATACTGAACAGAAGTGGTGATAGGGCACATCCTTGTCCCCAGTTTTAGAAGGAAAGCATTGAGCTTCTCTCCATTTACTATGGTGTTGGCAATTAGCTTCACATACATGACTTTTATAAAACTGAGATAAAGACTTATTTTTATTTCCTGCAGAGGTTTTATTGTGCATGGTTGTTGGATTTTGTAAAATGTTTTTTCTGTTTCTATTAAGATGATCATAAGATTTTTGTCCTTGCTTTTGTTTATGTGGTGCATTGTATTTATTGATCTGGATGTGTTGAACCATCCCTATTTTTTGTCTTTCTCTTGATTTTAATAGTACTTCATTTGAACCAGGATTAAATAAAATGATAAATTTTTGTTCATACCACTTATGTTGCAATATTTTAAAACATTTTTATCAGCATTTGATATTCAGTCACATCAATTTATCTGCATGACAATCACATTACATTTATTTTTTTATTGCAACATGGTCTTTTCTTTTTTAATGGTTATAATCTTCAGTTCTATGGCCTTAACCTCATTTATAAATCCAGCTTGAGAAGCTTTCATCAGGGGATGATATTATGAAGAACTTGGAGGAGAAAACTTAATTGGTTTCTCATAGTTGTGCATGATTATTTGATCTTGAGACTTTAAAGTCTCTATAAATGTTGGTTTGAACATAATGTCTCCTTGAGCAACTTTGCTAGTTTTTACTTGGTGAGCCTCAGGCCTGCGCATAGAAAGGGCAAGGAATAAGAGAAAAGAAAGAAGGACCAGAGAGATAGTATGATGCCATCAAAGTTTAAGCACTTTTGGGAGTTTCTCATTAGATGTTCAAATACCACCATGGCCATGACTATTTGGGTAGCTCCAGGCAGAACAGTAGACCTTCAGGAATAAGAATAACAACTTTGAGCAAGTCTGTGAGTAAGTAAAGTATTAACACAGATTTCAGCAAGGACTACTTCTTGCAGGGATTTTATAGTGATTTAGGTACTATGCTGAAAACTGTTTGATCTAAAATATTAACTTGTTCAGTTCTCCCAACAACCTTGTGATTTAGGTATCATCATCATCATCATCATCATCATCATCATCATCATCATCATCCCAGTTTTACAAAGGGAGTAAACAATGCACTGAAATTCTCAGTACTTGTGAAAGAAAGATCCCAGTGCAGGTAAGGGGCAGTGCTGGGAAGTGACCTTGGACACTGTAGCTCTAGAGTTTCTGTTTTTAGCGATAATGAACACATTGGCTTCTTAGTGCAGGGACAGATTATCTTTTCCTATGAAGTAAACCTGCAAGTTCTTAGAAATCACATAGTACAAATATTCAATTTTTAAGTGGAGGAAACCAAGGCCCAGAGAGTTAAATATCTTTCACAAGTCATAAAATAAATGAATTCCAAAACAAGAACTCAAATCCTAGTCTCCACTTCACTTTCCAGTCTCTCTGAGTGGAAAGCCCCCCAGTACCACTATGGAAACTTTGAGGCCTGCCCTCAAGCTCTTGGGTAGTCTTCAAGTCTTATAAAGTAGTAAGTGGCATTTATCCCTGTGGCAGAATTCCTTTCAACTGTTAAAAACCCCAAACGGTTCCTGTAAGTCAGAGATAATTACTTTAAAGACTTAAATGATAAGTCTTTGTGGATGCTACACATGAATTATCATTATTATATTTTTAAATACAGGAGAAAGCATAAGCAAAATGCAAAAACTTAATGAACACAAAGTTGAAATAAATATCTGCACATATATTTTGTAATTTAATTAAGGCTTGATTTGCATGGCCTAACTTGAAATTCTAGTTCAATTCCAATGAATGCAAACAGTGTTATGCTTCACATGTGAAAATAGACTTGCTTCCAAATAATTTGGCTAAACCAATTTAAAATGTTGATCCCAGTCTTCTAACTGACTAATGTGCTAATACCATGGATTTTTTTTTTCCTGCTCAGGAAATCTTCTCAGTGGTCTTTGCTGATAACTTTTGACAAGGAATGAATTGAAGCACTGGGAACCCAGGTTCTACAGAGGTTATTTACCCAAAGTTAACTTTTGGAGGGCTTCATGAAAATTCTCTTTTTGACACCCTTGAAATTTTCACATTGCATTTAATTGACCCTCAGGTTAGTTGCTGCTATAAGAATGTGATAATTATCATCTTCATAGCTTTGGTCACATTTTGGAATGAATCCAAAATCCACAGCTTACAAAGGACAACTTCATATCTCACAAGGCTTCCTTTGACAGAACATGTGAAAGGCACTTATTTTCTACAGGATTGCCTTGAAACAGGGAACTCATCTAGAAGCAGGGACTCATTGAATCTTTACCATCATTATCATTGTCTGATGCTACCATTTATTGGGAACATAGCATGAGCTGAATATTTTCCCTGGATGACTACTCTAAACTTTTCGAGAGTTCTATGAGGTCTGTATTGTGTAGATTTTATAGAACAGAAAAAGGAGGCTCAAGTTTTCAAGAAGAGAAAGCAACTCCCAGTTTCACAATAGTGGAGATAAAATTAAACCCGGGTTTTTAGGGTTTCATGGGCAGCCTCTGGAAAGGCTAATGGCAGATGAAACACAAGGGTATGCCCCGCCTTCTCCCTTTGGTAGGATGTATGCTATTTTGTCGTAAGCATTCCAGGAGTCATGGTCCATCCTAGTGCTTTTACATTGTGTTCATGTATCTCTAACTGCAGAGAAAGTTGGTATGCTTCCTAGGTGCCTGAGGATTAATCTGCAGCTCCTTAACATGGCACACTAGGCAATTCATAAACTTGCTGCCACTTACATATCCTAACTCTTCTTATAGTTACCAAATTCGAGCCATATTGACCCTTGCTGCTTTTAAATGTGCCTTGTTCTCTCCTGCTTCCACAACTTTGCTTCTACCTTTATTTTTACCTGTTTGCCTCTAGTTATGAATCCCCATTCTTGCACTTTAAAAGCTTCTAATTCTCTGTAAAACTTTCCTTAGCTCTGTCCTTCCTCCCCGCCCAACCCCTTCATTTTTTTCATTTTTTGCTTCCTATTTCTTTCAACAAACAAAAATTGTACTTATTAATAGCATGCAAATGATATTTTGAAATATGTATACCTCGTGGAATGGCCAAAACTAATTTGTATGTTCATTAATTGATGCATATATCATTTTTCTGTGGAATCTTTAGCCATTTACAAGAATAAAACCTATTGCTATTAATTTTAGTCACCATGTTGTACGATAGATGTCTTGAACTTGTTCCTCTTAACTTTGTGTTCCTTGACTAACACTGGTCTTTCTCAAACCCTTCTAAAGACCATTCTTCCCTCTGATTCCATGAATTCTATCCTTTTTAATTCTGCATAAGAGAGATCACATGTAAGAGAGATCATGTGTTTAACTTTTAGTGTCCTTCTGATTCATGTATTGTATCACAAAGGACAAGATTTCCTTCTGTTTTTAAAGACAAATAGTATTCCAGTGTGTTTATATACTATGTTTTCTATGTCTATCTACTAATGGACAGATTGAACATGAACATGTGGGTGAATATATAGTTTAGATATTTTTATTTCCATTATAATAAAGTAGTGAGATCTCTGAATAATATGATAGTTTTATTTTTAATGGTTTTAAGAAATGCTATAGTGTTTCCTAACATCATATTTTTAAGGTAGCATCTCTCTGTACATTTGCTTCTGCCTGGAGGGTCATTGAAGGAGGGATTTTCTCCTTTGGGCTCCATGTGAATAAAAAATGGATGTGTTATGAACTGCGTATAGCTGTGCATAACAGGAACTCTCCCAAAATGGTCAGCCCAAAGCACTTTTATTTTCCTTTATAAATGTGTTGTTTTGAAGTTGACATCCCAGGGCTGGTATGGAATCTTTTCTGGAGACCATGCTCTTTCTATTTTCTGATATGATAATCTGAATATCCTTGTCCAAGGAATGTTCATTTTCAGCAGCTTTTCAAGGGCATAGTTCTTTCATCACTTCATTCAGGATTTTTGTAATTGTTCATATCCCTTTTGGCATATAAAATAGTGTTTGGAACATAGTAACTATGCTACAAATGTTCCATTAAACGAATTGATAAATGATTGATAAATAAGATAAGATGAGATAGGATAATCTCTACCTTGCAGGGAAAAAAAGTAAAAATGCACATTTAATCATAACAAATTGCGATTGCTCGCAAAGCTTTGGCCCATAGAATTGAAGAATATTCATTATTTCTTGCTAAAGATATTATATTTTGGTTTACCTGAAAAAATATCCATTTTCAGTGCAATGACTTTGGTTTGAAAGGTGAATTTAAAATATAGGCAATCTCCCTAGTGGAGTGCAATGTGCTCCCCAAAACACATTATAAACTAGAGTGTGCTTCTTATGGAAACAACATTATAACTGACATTCATACTTTCAACCAAGGATTTGTCAACAAATAAATCACAGAAATTATGATTAGTATGCCATGAAAACATAAAGTATTAAAACAATGATTTAAAGTGTAAAATTATGCCTTATGTCCTAGAAAGTGAACATACACTTCACAGTAAATATTTATGAAACAAGAGGTTCAAATGTACTATAAATTGTACATATTACACATAAAACAGAGCTCTATTTTGCAATAGATAGGATTTAAAAATAACACACTAGCAATAATAATCCTTCAAAGCTTTGGATTAGATCCCATTGATCTTGAAACCTCAGGGCTTCCCATAGTCTTTATCACACAGAAAGGACTCAACAAATGTTTGTGAATTGATTAAAAATGAATCTATCCAGAGTTCATAAAGCACTTTCACATCCATTAAGCTACTTTACAGTTTTAGCAATACTTTTATGTACTTAGTAGAGTAGAGAGTGTACAGATTTACAGGTAGCTGCAGAGTGTAACTATCTAGGGACTTGTTTTCCTAAGGACAGAAAGGCATGAAGGTATGGTGCCAAACTGCTCATCTAGTTTTGAAGACTCCAAATTTGAAGACTTTCTGTGTGGTCTTGCTAACATTGATGATTTAAGTGATGCTAGTCTGTACAGAGAAGTTTCATCATCATTCATTTTCTCTTTTAATAAGGCTTTTTTGAACAGAGATGTTCGAAACCATTTTACTTCTCTCAGTTCTGCCTTAATGTGATAATAAAAGAATGGAGTGCTTTTACTTTTGGTAAGTAGGATGGAAATGTTTTCCTATCCAAATGACAGTATCACTAGCAGAAGATGACCTAACATTTATCCATGGTTCTTCTCCTTGACCAGTTGTTTATATAAACAACTATAGTTCACAATCAGGCCAAATAAAGGAAACATTAAACAATGATTTTGCTCCATTTGGCCCCTGTGTGTGAATGCAAAGAACTTCCCTCGAATTTAATGGGAAACTAGACACAACAATTACAACCAAACTAGTCCATAATTTTATGAAGAACTCCAAAGTGTCTATCAAGGAAGACAGGGGCATGTTCTGAAAGAACAACTTCTGTTAGAAAGGGGTGTGTGGCAGATTTTGAAGCGTGGGTTCTCTCTTTACTAGAGAAGAGTCAATGATTTGCCAAAATTTCCTTGTCTGATAAGATAAGGATGACACATTTCAGATGATTGCTGTGAGGATTAAATATGTTAGAATGTGTGAAATATTAATACTAGTGCTTGGGTGAAAGTTAGAATGCCGTGAATGGTAGCAACTAATGTCATTGGTTATGTGTTTTTGAGCAATAGTGGCACTAATAGTTCTTCCTGAAAAGTGCTGAGGATTAGGAAACAAGACAATTATGCTTGTTATTTCCATTAGCAAGCTGAGTTAATGATATCTGCATGTGGACTGAATGATTCTCATACATTAAACAGTGCTAGGTCTGTTATTGGAACTCTGAAATTTACTTTTGTAGCCAAAGCTATGCCTACTACCAGATTGGAAGAAATCTTCTGTTTTGATCACATCTGTCTCTCAAACATTTGACATACTGTTGGCACAAATGTTTCTGTAATGAATGAGTAAATAAATGAATGAAATAGTGACATTTCCAGAAATATGAATTGTGATCAAGTCACTATTTAACTACTAAGCTTCTTAAGTAGTCAGTATTGAAGTCAGCTATCTTGATTTTATTTCTGAATATGTTCCTTGGCAGGTAGATATTTCTTTGAGAAATTCAGTTCTCTTAGAGTTTATGAAAATACACAGGTACTTTCAATTTTATCATTGCTAATTGTTGCTAGTCTCCCAATTGCTGCAATCCTAATATTTCCACATCACCACAGCTCTTTTAATTACATAAAAAGTAATAGGAAGAAGAAGCCACAATATAATACCTTTAAATTTGCCATGATGGATAGGGCATACATGATTCTTAAGTATTAGCTAAATGTTAAAAGTGTATATAATGTGATCTTTGAAGAGGGTAATGATTTATTTGAACAGAAAAACTTTATTTTATGCTCTATCTTCATCTTGAAGATTTTGCTATGGACCATAAATAATTCACAATAGAGTCTTAAAGAATAGTGTGTGGTTAGTTTGTACTGTGCCCCTCTTTCTGGTTTACTGAATTTTGGAAAGGTGAATGACCTGAATATATATATTTTTCTTTCCTGAGTTCTCAGAAATCCTTGGAAACTACTTGTATAACTTCTAAGTTTTTAAATAATTTGTATAAAAATAAGTAAAGTACTATATTAGTTTAATTGCATGTTGCAATGTATAATCCTATTTGTGCTGGCAGATTCTGTGACATAGGATAGTTTATGGCCTTTAAATTTCATTTGTTTATTGACTGTTTGGAACTTGATACTTTTTCATGTGAACAATTTAGTAAAGGAGATAGAGAAACTAATACCTCCATACTATAGTACCCACCCACATCATTCTATTATTTCTATGGAACATCTCTTTCCAAATTCTAGGTTTTTTTGTGCCTGGTACTGTGCCTGGTAGGGAAGAGATACTCCTTAAATTTTCCATGACCAAATGATGTCAAGAACATTCCCGTTGAGCAACCTTAGAATTGGGGCATCTGATCTTTCTATAGGACTCAGTGTCCAAAGTATGAGCAAGAAGAAATCCTTGTGTCCTATAGATATGTGGGTTGAAGATGGGAATATCAATAAGATGCTGATATTCTGGACAATGGGAGCTACTGTTTATGAAACTCTCATTATGTGCAAAACTTAACATATTCATCAACTCATTTAACTCTCAGACCACTCATTTATAAATGAAGAGACTAAGGCTGACAGTAAGGAATTTGTTTAAAATAATAGAGCTCCAAGTATCCCAACTACATTCTCTTAGCCTTGGTTTCATTTCTGTTCTTTCTCTCTCTACCCCCTAAAAATTATTCTGCTTTGGTTTTTGGCCATCACATCAGAAGAAGTCACCCACAATACTGCAGCTCTGTGGAAAGACAATTAGGAATCCATGTATCTGTGCGTTTAAGTCACACTGTTGTTTCCCAGAAAATGTAATGCATTGTTCTCTACCATTAGTTCCTGTGTGTAATCCTAATTGATTGTAAATTCAAGAAGAAAAATATATGATTGATTACTAACTTCAGACACTGGATCAGGTATTGCCTCTATGTAGACATGGTGCTGTGGTGCTGTTTTATGTTTGTTTTTCTTTTTGATGGTGTTTTAATCTTCTTTTGTGATTATAGATCTTTTTCCAAGTAGTACTATATTTGTAAGATTAATTAAAATACAGGGGAAACAATACCCCAAAACCTTACCAGGTGAACAGAACACCAGATATCGATACAAAGGTCTTCTTTATTTCGTCTGCAGAGTGTACTGGCTAGAAAGTGACATTTACACAGAAATGCCCTGCAGGAAAAAGAAACAAGAGATGAAACAGAGCCACCACAAACACTGCAGCTCATAAACCTGAAAACGGGAAGAGTGACCTTTCCAAAGGCTAGAAATGTACTCTTCAGCCTTTATTGAACCATTTTTGGTGTCAAAATCTCCTCAAGCTCCAAGTTACTATTTTCATAAATATGGGTCATTTGAAAACTGTTGTAGCCCAAATTTCAGGCCTCCAAGTTAAAGCAGCTCAAGGTTTGGACTGGGGAAATATTTCCCTGTGGGCAGTGTGGGCTGGCCAGAGGCGGCTCTGAAAATCCTTTGCTACCAACTTTTCTTTCTGCAGCTGACAGATGGAGCATTGCAGAATAATGTCTAACCATTTGAACTTTTTTTTCTTTGAAAACTTCTCTTCGCTGTCATTCCACAGCCAGACAAACATTCCTAAAAGAGCTCATTCTTCAACAGATCAGCAACGGAAGAATTTTATTCATGTTTGGCAAGTTCTGGGTTCACATATTGTGTTTTAAAAGAACTAGGGAAGTTTAGAGGTAAGAGGAGAGCCCTTGGAGAAATGAGGGTTGTCTACAGTGGAAAGATGTGTTCTTATAAGGAAGCAGGGTACTGAAGAAGTAGATGTTTGATCTCCATTTTGATGTGCTCAGAGCCTCTTTACTATTTCTGTGGATCTTTCCTGTTTACTTGGAAATATTCTGTTGATTCTAATAAACAAGTTTAGGATGATTGGAAAACACTAGCAAACTGACATTCAGTCAATAAATGGAGAAAATTTTTACAAATTGAATTGCTGAAATATGGCTTGTGAGAAACTACCTAGAAATATTTAGAGGCCATATGAACATTATTGGTATTGAGTCTGGTAGGAGTCTGGTAGGAGTCTTTACACGGATTGTTTTAGGATTATGTCCAAGTGTCTTTCCAGCAAATTGTCATGGAACATAAATAAGCCTCAGATTTTCACAGGTGAGATGCCAAATTTAGTGAGTATTTAATGTAGATTTTCATGAGTCTGTGTACCAATTGCTAGAAAGCTCCTTCTATGTCAAGTGGGAAATGTAGCCTTGGCTGAACAATTCATGAGGGACATGGGGCAGATGGGAGAAATAACAACAGAATAGGTCCAAGCAAATGTGCATGAGAACTTAATGTTGGAGGTAGAGACTGACTAAAACAGAAAACATGCCCCCAAAAGTAGGGATTACATGGTGATGAAATGAATGGAGGGAAAAGCAAGAGTTGATGGACTCAGGGTATGATTGAACTAAATATTTTCTGATTTTGTTCATGGTGCTTTGGATCCTTTGTCTTGGTGGGCTGGAGTATTCTAAGTGTTTGAAATCCTGAAACATGAAGAAATCCATAACTATTTTTCAACACTGAATCCTCCCTTTCAACCTTGAATAGCTCACTTACTAATCGAGTCTTGGTTGGGTGATCAGGCTTGCACAGACACTTACATTCCCAGGAACAGGTTTATGGAGTCAGAGGCAGAGTGTTGATCTTCTAAAGATCTAGAGAGAGGAAGGAGAAGTGAAGTCACATGTGGGCATAGTTCAAAAGCGATGGAGAAACATTGCACCAGGATGGGGTGGAGGCAGGTTGTAGAGTACAACAGCAAAGGAAAAAGTGAAACATCATGAGAAGTTAAAAATAAAAAATATTTCTACAGCGAAAATTTTGGGAAAGAGAACTATTATTGCACTAAGGAGAGCTAATGGAAGTGAGTGTGAAGAACTTCACAAAGCAGAGTTTAGGAAATCTCTGCCCACTGATTCTGAGTACTGGGTGTTTGAGAACTTTGACACCTCTATAATCTTGGACTCAGCCTACTTACAGCAAATCTAGATTTATTTCTCTCACATTGTTTGATTCCATTGTGCCACAGGTTTCCTGGTTTACTACCATAGTTTGTTCGTTTATTTTACTCTGTAACTTCCCCATCTTAGCCAAGCCATCCTACTCATCCCTTGTGGCCCAACTTTGGACTTGTCTCCATTATGAAATGTGCCCAGTTCTCTAACCAAGAGAACTCTTACTGTCAAACTGAAGACAAAGTATAGTTCTCATACTATTCAGTGAACCCTTGTCAAAAATACCTTATATCCTTTGTATTTTTATATTAGAATTTATATATTAAGCATTTGTATATTTATCCCTTAGATGATTTATTAAATTGAATATACCTTGACTTTCAATCAGTCCAGGAAATCATCTACAATAAATGAAGGTGCATTTGGGTCATAAGATAGAATATGCCAAAATATTTGTTAAATCATAATAAACGTTTAGTTAGGAAAGATTGCTAAAGGCTGGTTATATTAGGAGACCTGATGGAAGTGAGGAAAGCAAATTCAGTAGTTGAAGGATGTAAACTTTAGGGTCACAATTAATGTTCAACCTTGGGGAAGGAAAACACATGACAGCGGAAATAAATGGTAGCATTTACTGGGTAAGTTGTTAAATGCTTCGCATGTATCATCCCACTTAATTCTTCAACAATGAACTTATTTTTTTCTATTTTATTGATGTATAATTGATATATAATTGATGAACTGCATTGTATGAATTTAGATTATAAAATATATTTTGATATACATCGTGTAATGATTACCACAATCAAGTTAACTAACATATCCATCACCTCACACAGGCAGAATGTGTATGTGGGTGTGGGTGTGTGAGAGACAGAGAGAGAGAGAGAGAGGGAGAGAGAAAGAGAGAGAGGGAGAGAGACAGACAGGAGACTATGTAAGATGTACTATCAGCAAATTTCAAGAACTAACATATTATGATTAACTGTCATCACCATGCTGACAATTGGGCCTCCAAAATATGTTCTTACAACCATGTTTATACCCTTTTATCAATATTTCCCCATTTTCCCTGACCATGACTGTTAGTAACTGTTCTTCCACTCTGTTTCTATGAGTTATACTTTTAAAATTTTACTGTGGTTTAGAACTAAAATGTTTCATGTTTCATGTTTATGGAAGTTGATGAGGTCATGGGTGCTACACTTATCAGTGGATTCATCTGTTGATAAGTCAGATAGCTGAATGTGCTGTTAGGAGTTGGGGCCTGGGGGGTGTGGGTCACTGGGGAAACGACCTGGAAGGGTACTGCATATTCTTTGCCTGGTTCCTCACTTCTCTTTCTGCCTTCCGGTTGCCAGGTTTTTTTTTCCCTCCACCATACCTTCTGCCATTCTGCTTCTGCCTTGGAGCCACTAACCATGCATTGAAACTGTGAGCCAAATCTCTGCTTGTGGGTGTCAGTTAGTTTGTCCAATAATGAGAAAGTGACAAAGACAACGTATACGTGAGGTCATACAATATTTATCTTTCTGTGCCTGATTCATGTCACTTAGCATATTGTTCTCCAGGTCCATTGATATCATTACAAGTAGCAGGAGTTTTTGGTTGTTGTTAAAAGGAATGGGGAAAAGAGAGGAATGAAGACATATCATGTACAGGTAGAAATTCTCTATGATGAATGTGATTATTATGCATATCTAAATTGTACCAATAAACTTAATTTAAAAAGAAATTTATGAAATAATTAAAAAAATAAAGACTGAAGTGAATTTCATGGTATATGGTATTTTATGGTATGTCCTATGTATATGTGGAAATATATACCACATTTTCTTTAATCATTCATCAACAAACACTGAGATGGTTTACATATCTTGGCTGTTGTGAATGCTACTGCAGTGAACAGGGAGGTGGACATATATGTTTGATGTACTGATTTTCTTTGGATATTTACCTAGAACTGTGAGTGCTGAATTATTTGGTAATTCTGTTTTACATTTTTTAAAGGAAGCTCTATACTCTTTTCCATAGTTATTATAGTGGCTTATATTCCCATCAACAATGTATAAAAGTTTTCTTTTCTCCACATGCTCAATGACACTTATTATTTTTAAAATTTTGATAATAGCTATTGTGTAAGGAATGTGATTTGTCATTGTAGTTATGATAACTAGAGGTATTGAGCATCTTTCATGTAATTGTTGAGCACAGTATATTTTATAAAAAGTGTCTATTCAAGTCCTTCGTCCAATTTTAAATCAGATTACTTGATTTTTCACATTCACTTGTGTGAGTTGTTTACTTGTTGTGGATATTAACTCTTAATTGAATATATGATTTGCATATTCCCTCCCAATCCATAGATTACCTTTTGATTGTGTTGATTGTTATCTTTGATATGCTGAAACGTTTTGATTTTGATATGGTTGCACATTTTTATTTTTGCTTTTCTTACTGATACTTTTTCTATCATATCCAAAAAAATCATTGCCAAGAGCAAGTCATGGAGTTTTGCCCCTATGTGTTCTTGCAATAGTTACATTTTTCCAGACTTCTGTTTAAATATTGAATCCATTCATGCTGTTTTTGAGTATGTTGTAAGATAAGGACACAATTTCACTTTTTCAGAGGTAGATATGCAGTTTTCCCAACACCATGTATTGGATATATTATCTTTTCCCTATTGAATATTCTTGGTAGTTTGCAGAAAGCCCTACATGCATGGGTTTATGTCTGAAATTTCTGTTCTGCACTGATCTATATATCTGTTTGTATGTCATTAACCATAACATTTTGGTTACTAGAGTTTTGTAATGTAATTTGAAATGAGGAAGTGTGCTGCCTCCAGCTTTGCTTTGCTCAAGATTCTTGTTATCTTAATCTGAATCTTAAATGTCCCAAAATCTCATGTGCTGAAGCCTTAGTCTCCACTGTGCCAGTGTTCAGAGGCAGGGCCTTTGAGAAGTGATTAGCTCATGAGGGCACTTATCTCCTTGCTGTATTAACCCATTGACAGATGCATACCACACGGGGTTTTGCAGTGTTGCCTTGAAATTTCCTCTGCCATATTAACTAGTCTGTTACCATTAAACGTGGCTTCCCACAAAATCTTAAGCCATAGACAAAATGCATTGAAATTCTTTAGTGCAATATAAGAAAGGTAGCTTTTAGTCCAATTCTCCACAGCATCCATATTTCTATCTGAAAACTCATGAGCATAACTTTACTGCCCCCATTTTTATAAGCATTCTGGCCTCTGTCTGGCTTGCACATCCAAGCTTCTCTTCCAGATCAATTCCAAAAGACTTCTCTATGTCATCTCAGGTGTAGTCATAGCAATGACCCCACTTCCTGGTATCAATTTCCTAGGTGTCTTTCTATGCACTTGACACTAAGATTAAACATCACAGTGGGGCAAAGAGGATGTGAGGCTACTTGAGCAGTGTTCCACAGCTGAAGGAGTTGGGTTCTTAAGCATTACACTCTCTGTGATGTCTGTGGGAGAATTTTCAGGCTGAGGGATCTTTCTCAGTATTCAACCACGGCGCTTTGGGGAAGGGATGACATAGGTAAAGTACAACTAGTCTTACCTTCATCAATGCATCTATTCTTGTTTTTGTTTTTTTTTTTTTCTCCAGCAGTGTGCTGAAACTTCTTTGCCTGACTCCTGATCTTCAAAATTATGCTGTCTTGCGTAATTGTCAAAAATGATGTTTTGAAGAGTGTGATGGTAGAAATGAATTGGTTCCTGAGCATTCTCTGCTCAAGAAGATCCTGGAACTGCAAGACCTTGCTGGAGCAGAGGCCACAATCTATGATACAATGTTTAATTTTGCTTCTTACTTTCACATTTTGTTCTAGCACTTTGCATTTCCTCAGAATATCAATGTGTGAGATATTTCTTTGGAGCATCAATTACCACTTATCTTAAGAACCTCCACGAGTTGGAATAGAGTTGTTGAGGAAGGTAGTCCAGTTTATGCTGCCCAGAATCATTGGCCACTGAGATTGGCAGTCAAAAAGGACTGTGTTTTAACTAAGTTGCTTAATGATGTAACAAGCTTAAAACAGTACCAGATTATGTAGTTAATAAGGATGAATTAGAACATTGAATAATGTGAATGTTTTTATATTATTCTCTATGTATGTCTACAATTTTATTTTATAAAATGATGTATGTTTTTAATTTGAGGATTTGTTATAGAGTTACTGTTATTACTTTGTCAAGTAAGAAAATAAGTATGAAAACAAAGCTATAATGCTTTGGGTTACTGCCACTGTGGCATAGAAATGAGGATATTTCTATACCAACAAAGCACCGAGAAAGGCTTTTGATGTAATCATTATACACTACAAATATGAACTAATACAAACAAAAGCTAAAAAAAAAAGAATTGAGATTCATTTAGCTTTTGAAGAGCTTGTATGCTATGAGTATTTTCTATCCCTTTTCATTGAGATATTGAGAATTTTGTCATGTTCTCTATCTGTCCATTAATTAATATTTGGGACTCAATGATACGGATATGCAAAGCTCATTAATACCCTTCCATTGTACCTATGCAACACTTGTGCTTTTTGCTTTTAGACACAGCAAAAACAGCAGACTTTAAGAAAATTGAGTGCTTCAAGGAAGACATGAAGTATACAACTATCTTGATGTTTGTTCGTTGTTCATGTGGAATTGTTTGTCTATTGACCCACATCAAAGTTTATGCCTCATTTTTCTACACCCTCTCAAATTCAATATCTCAATCACATATAAAAGTTGTACATGTAAATATGACAGGCCCAACCAAGTCGTGTAAAATATGTAGCAAATCAATGCTTTCAGTGTAGAAAGGATTTGTTGAAAGAAGAATAATGTCAGGAATCCTTCTGTTGTAATCTCTTACAACTTGAAGTTGTAGCCCATTAGCATTCTGCAAGATTACATCTCCCTCTTCTAACCTGAACTTTTTAATTGTTTGAAAGAGCAAAGCACATAGAGGAGGTAGCAGGATTCTCTTTGCTGAGAGCATTCTCCTTTGCTGTGCATCACAGGTTGGATTTGTCAATTATTAGGAGGAATGGCACGAAGCAGTGATTCCCCGTGGTTCGTTAGGAAAGTGGGACTTCATAATGAGAGCACAAAGGAGGAGACCTGGCAGTAGCTCTGAAATCTACAGCGTTTTTTTTTTGTGTGTGTGTGTGTGAGTTAGTAGTTTCAAGTTTGATTAGGTTGCCATATTTGGCTACTTGGCATGTTTGTTTTAGCTTTTGTACATGTGCCCAGGCATGGGATGTGCATTGGGTCAAGTGAAAAGAGACTAAAGCAGCAGCATAAAAGAGGACATAGTTACACTTACGTTTGGGAATGAAACAGAAACTCAAGGTAAAGTTTGTTACTTGGGTTCACATCAGTGTCCTTCTAAGCTTCCTTTTCACAAAAGAATCACACCCTTCTTTTTTATGGTAATCAGTACTTGCAGCCCTGATCTCCCAGTCAAACATGAAACTCAGATTAACATTTGAACTAACAATATTTAAACAGGAAATCTGAACTTGCACTGTGGATTGCATTCTTTGTCCATTAAACAAAGCAAGGTTTACCTAATCAGCCTTCATAATATTTTTTGCTAGTTTCTGACACTGTCCACTGATTTTGGCCCTTCCACATTCAGTACGATAACCTGAGCAAAAGTTATTACCATGTAAAGAACCTTTCCCCCTTTTCTTCATCTAAAACCTGTACAAGATGACTTGCTCTTATGTTTTCCAACTAGAAACTCAATGGAAGTATAAAGAAATAAGTGGGTTCTCTCTAAACTTCTATGAGCAGGTGTTATTCCTAATTTCCTAAAATCCAATATGTGGAGCTTCTTAATCCTTGACTGCCCAGTTTTCCCAAAGACCAAACTGCATGAACAAGATGGACCAAACTGCATGAACAAGATGGACCAAACAAAATGTTCTGGTATTGTTGGTGTGGTGGATTGAAAAATGGTGGTTAACTTGTAGCACCAAGCTGAACTTCATAAGCATGGTTCTGGGTATGGAAGGCCCATCTGAGGATTGTTGCTAGCAGCAAAAGAGGCAGAGTAGGAGAAGAAGGATATAAAAGACTGTTGGGTGCTGGTAGAAGTTGTTGCGAGCTGTTGAGAAGCTATAAGGAGCTCTTGCTTCTCTTGGAGGACCTTGTCATGCTGGCTTTCCTGATGAACTCTGCTGTTCCCATTGTCCAAGGAGCTCAGGACCTTGTTTTCACTGAGAATGGCTTTGGTTCACTCTGGGGGAGCTCTGGCCCTCACTCTGAGCATTGCTTCCTGGCTCTGGAAGGGAAGATAGTGCACTACTCAGTCTCCTGGAAAAGCTTGTCACGTTGGCTTTCTTGATGGGAAATTGGCTGTCCTGATCAATGGAGGAGCTCAGGACCTCACTGTTGCTGAGGATGGCTGTGGTACTTTTGTGGGGAGCTTTGGTTCTTATTTTGAGGGTCGCTTCCTAGCTCCACTGCAGATCCCTCAGCCTGCTAGCACAGATACTTCATCCCACTGGCACAGACTTTCTAGTTTCTACCACTGACCTTTGGGACATCCAGCTCAGATCTGTGAAATAGGCCTACATGAGACATTGTTTTGGGCTTTAAACATCCAGTTGGACTTGTGAGAGGCATTGTTACGGGCTCTAGGTCTTCAGCTGGACTCATGCAGAACATTATTGTGGGATCCAGGCCCTCATCTGGATTCTTTGGGCTTTAGTGTGTGGACAGATTTCCCGCGCTCTCTTGTGTGATTCTTTGGGTGACTATTATAAATAACCATATAAAATATGTGTTCTGTATTATATTGTTCCCCTTACCAAAGCCCCTAAACTATGAAAGTTCGCCAATATGGATCTTCATTCACTTGGTCTTTCTCTTACACACTTAATTTTCCATTCTTGCTTTCATACTTATTATAATACATGCATTCTTTTGTTTTGTCATCAAATGTTTATTATGCATTCAATCGGAGTTGCCAGCCACAAGGCAAAAATGGTGAAGTGGGAGAATCGAAGGTGAATGAAATGAGTTCTAACTTGAAGGAGTACACAATTGATGGGAAGACATAAACTCAACTAATAGCATGGTAGCCTATAACCTGCTGTAAGAAAAGTAGCGTGAAGTATTTTACTTTTCAAAAAGGCTTTCAAGGAGGTGATGAATCTGGAAGCTTGAATTTAAAGATGATTTCGTTTTGCCTGGCAAACAAATGAATTGTTGGGATTTTGCATGAATGGGATAACTGGGGAAAGGTCATGACTTTTGATAATATTGATTGTGTTTATAGTGACAAATTAAGGTTCACTCATATCCCTTTTGGTTTTTTATTTAAATATTGCCTAGTATTCAGCAATCCTATATATTTCCCTGGTCAGTTGGCTTCCTCAGCATGATATAAAAAGAGCTACAAAGTTACCAAATGACCTATTTCTATTTACTTTTGAAATCTTGAGTTTCTAGTGGAATTAAAAGTACAACTTGATTTTCTGACTTGTAGGCATCATAAGCAATTTAGAATGCTTATTCTTTTACAAGTTAATAGACTGCAGGTTTTGGTTTGCAGTAGATTGAAATTCATGACCATGATATGTTGATTTACAAGTTTAATATTTGTATTGATTCACAAATGAAATGTTAGTATTTCCTAATCCATGTGAATTTTTTAGTCACTGAACATTTTAACTGGCTTCTGTGACATTTCCCCAGAAATATGCAACAGAAATAGTAAATTTCCAAAGCTAAACAATGAACGAGGTTTAACTCTTGAACCCCTTTATTCCATGTTTTGCCTTACAGTCACTACCAGTTATACGTGGCAGATTTGGAGTTATTATTGTTCTCTCCTTTTTAATATGTCCACCTCATGGTGCAATCCAACAAATGCTTTATCAGTTCTAATCACAAATACTGTTGTCACTTCTAAGTTAGTTTCTCTGCCTCTGGACTGGACCCATTCCAAACCACCTTTGATGTGTATTTCTGATGGAAGGTTGAAGGTCATTCTCCTTAGTAAAAGTCTGCAATAAACTCCCAGTTGTGAATGGCTGTAGATGTTAGAGATATCCAGAAAAAGATAACTAAAGGGAAGCAAGAAAGTGTGTGTGCATGCATGTGTGAAAGGCCAGATTTATTCTACGATAAAATACTTAGAAAACGTTAGATTGAAATGTACTAAAGAGATTTCATTCCTTCAAGATTCGTCCATATTTTACCCTCTAGGATGCGTTTTGAATTTCCAGGATGGTGGATTAGTAGACATTATTTTACAAGCTTATGTGACTACAAAATACATGTTTCTGAGGAACTTTGGTTATTTATTTTTTTTTTTTTGGTTTTTCTCCAGTGCCGGGAACCGAACTCACGACCTTGCGCTTGCCAGGCAGGCGCTTTGCCGCTGAGCTAAATCCCCAGCCCCGAACTTTGGTTATTAACATGTGAGCCGGTGATGTGTGGTGAAAGCTGCAGTGCTGTGGTTGTCATCATCATCGCACTTACAGTCCTTCGCATTTTGCCACAACTGTTGAATTCTTGAGTACTGGCATTTTGAATTGTCAGTAAACTTCCTGCTTCCCAAATATATCCTTTCCTTTCTAGTTTTTTCAGTTTTCTTTCTTTCACCTGGGAAGGACATCTCAGTGATTACTGCTAAAACATACTCAAAATTATGTTTCTTAGCTAGTTCTTTGTGTGTTCTATGTTTGGCCACACTACTATGGGAAAACATGAAAGAACAAGCAACATTTTCTTTATGAACAATTGCTTATTGTTCGTTTGTGTCTCCTCAAGTGATTAATGCAATGCGTGGGATATTCTTCTTGTGAACAATTGTAAGACAATTGTAAAAGCCTGTTTTTTCTCTGTATGTTGCACATTGCCTTAAGTGAAAGAAAATGTCCCTGGATTCTTCAGTATAAGAAACCTTAATTAGAAAAATTCTTAAGCTAGAGAATTTTCTAAGTTAGCTCTTATTTGGTCCCGAGCATTTAGGATATGTGAGCTAACATTTACCAAGACCAATTCTAGCAAATGTAGATTTCTGTATGATTCAAACATTTTTGATAAATAGACTCTCATTTTGGGCTACCTATACCAAGAAATATCAAAGCCAAATAGATTTTAATATCTGTCATTGAGCAGTCTTTGAAATGATTGATTTTGAAGATTATTTAATATTGGAGGAATTAAATATTATCACTATTGTGTAGTCATCCTCTCCAAATCTTTCATTCCAAAATTGAAAACGAAAAAAAAAAAATCTTAGGCATATTCATTAAAATTTTTTTAAAAAACCTTATGAACAAAGTTGCATTAGTCAATAACTTAATTCTGCATTTTGAGGGACTTACCAAGAACATTGAATATTTTTATTTTCATCAATTCTAATCACAAATCTCATTTCAAAAGGAATTTCTGCTCCAGTCTTAGTTGGCAAATCTCCTCTACTGACATTTTCTCTGTTGTCAAGTGAACGTTATCAATAAGCTGTAAAAAAGTTCCTAAAATTATTAATTTAATGTACACTTATTAGTCATTTAGATAATGGGAAAGTTTGGATGCAGGTTCAATTATCAAGTCCTTTCGCATTTTCAACAGTGTCTGAAGGAAGAAGAATGGTCCATTAATTACCTATATTGTCAGGAGGAGTCACTGGGGAGACTTTGGAACAAAAGAAGTATTCATTAGTGGAAAGAAAATGGATGGAGCTTGAGTTCATCATTTCTGTGTTCCATGCCAACTTTGAAAATGGCCCAACTGCAGTGCTTAGCAATGGATTCCTGTAATTGCTGAGGATTCAATAATATGTTTAGAATGCCAGGCTCTGGCTTGCATTATAATGCACAAGTACAGTGTTTGGTTGAATTTGTACTGCAAGGTGCTATTCCTTATGCTAGGAATATTTTTGCATCTTGAAATAACTTTTTTTATTTTAAGAATAAAAGGAGGAAAACATTAACAGACAGACAACCTTTTACAAAATAGCAAAAGAACAGTACAGACAATACAGTTACAAACAAAGTAGTAGAAAATTAACAATGCTTGTTGTATTGCATATTGATATCTTCAAAGTGGTTTCTCATGAAAACAGATAGAGACATGCAATATTGATCAATCTTGAAATCACTTTCTGATCCTCTTTCTTTGTAACTGGGCCCAAAGTCAATAGGGAAACAGCGAAAGTTGCCTCCCTTGGCCCGCACAGCACAGCTCTCTCCCTTGGGTACATGGGTCTTCTTGAAGCCACAAATACTCACCTTGGCTTAATTAAAGATAATTAGGGATAACCTGGCAATGAGTGGTGATTTCTAAAGTGCTGCGAAGTTCCCTGAGTCTTATAGCACGTACCACCTGGCCTGACCCATGAAAGCACTTTAATAAGATAAGGGTCCTTCATTCTACCAGTTCTGCATTTATTGATGAACTATTCATTGTGTAGTGCCAAGGTTTCAGACACTGGGACAGAACAAGAGCTCAGACATGCTGCTGACTCAGAAACACTTATAGAAAACAGAGGCATGTATAATGTCTAGTGCCAAAGCCACCATTATGGCTAATTATATTAGTTAGCTTACAGTTGAGAAAATCGAGGAAGGGGAAAAATGGCTAGCCAAGCACAGAAGGTATGAAGATTTAAAATATGATATGATTAAAGAGTACATCTCATAGATTTATCCCAGTTATTATACACATAGTATTTTGAAGAATAAATTCAACAGCCTATGCAAAATTGCGTAGCACTTGTGATATCATAAGTGCCCATAAAATGTTTCTGATACGCTGTTATCTTTATTGTTACCACTCTGTTACCCCATCTTGGTAAGGACTTGCTCTATGCCTTACTTCCTGTAATCAAACCTTGGCTTAGGTAAAGTATGTGACTTTTGACAGGATACTTTACTTCTTCATATCTCAGATTCCCAGAGAATAGAAATTATATTCTTAGTAGACAGTAACCCTCAGAGAGCAATGGCATTTTCTGTCTTTCTTTGCTGTAAGCTCAACTCATACACTTTGAGCTGGGATGGAATAGGGATTTGGTGAATATGTGTTGAGCGGGTGAACAAAAATCTTAGACTTATTCTAATTCCTGAAAGTCTTAACACATACAGAGTGTTTAGGAAAATTTCTTGTATGATTAAATTTTCAGCGTTAACTTTGTTTTATTTCCTTTTTACTATTACTATTTTTATTATTAAGTGGCACATCCTCCTTAAAGCCTTCACTGGTCACTTTAGCAGAACCTGATCTTTTCTCTGGACACTCAAATGTGTTTTCTTGAACCTGGTTTGTTTAGGCAGTTTCTTTCCTAAACTACACATTTTCACATGGCATAACTCTTCAGGAGACTGGCATTTTGGTTTGAGAGGCATTGTTTTGGTTAGCAAGGCAAGTCAACAGGCTACCACTCTGATGTCTTGGTCATCAATTGTTAATTAGTTGCACTTGTAAAGAAGACCCTAATAGGGTCTGTTGTTGCATGTTCCTTAAATAAAATGTACAAGGTCAGGAGAAGGATGGGGGGGAGAGAGAGAGAGAGAGAGAGAGATTGGACCCCTAGTGTTTCTTGGTGTTATGGATCAGAAAAGACATCAGGCACTTATACTTGTCATGTTTCTTCCTTCTCAAATATTGCTTTCCCTCTCCAGTAACCAAGTAACCACTTAGAGGTGTTTGGAATGAGAGCATGACTGGGAAATAGACTATGGTGAATTTCTTTAATGACACAGGTTGGAGGTTGTATTTTTTCCCTGAAAGCAGAGTCTGATTAAAGGGCAGATGGAAAGAAAATGGCTCTCTCAAATAACTGCTGTATGGAAATGGAGATTTAGAGCTACACACAGAATTTTCAGATGGTTTGTGGAGGGTCATGGATGTAAAATGGTACAAGGGAGGCGAAGAGTAAGTGAGAGTTGTCAGATATGAGAGAGAAGCCACACCCTTAGGAGTGGATTTGGGCAAGGCATTAGGGATGCTCTTTGTAATGCACACCATTTTAAAGCAAATGCCTTACTGAGAAATTCTTAAAGGAATGGTTCCACCAAGTGGTTGGTTGCTATGGTGGAACACAAAACAAAACATGTTTTGGAGACAGACACACTGCTTCTAATCTAGGTCCTGCTAGATCACTTTGGAAGGGCTTCCTACATTTTCTGAGATGGGCAGAAATACTTGCAGGGGGATAGGGGGATACGGTAATGTATTCCATTTATTTTGTTCTCCTGGGCTCATGGGAGACCACACTTCTGAGCTCCTTCAAAGTTTGGTTAGGCCGTGTAAATAGTTTTGAGCAATGGGCCATGCGTGGAAGTGACACAGTTCACTTCCAGCCTAAAGTCATGAAAACCTAGGACTCAATCTCTCTTCCTTAAGGGCAGCCTGAAGAAGGCTGGTTGAGAGATGGAACCAGAAGATAAATCACCTTGAATTCCAACCTCTGCTTGGAGGAGAGTTGATCCAGAAAGTTACCTTATTAATTAATCTACATCTCTTTTTTGCATCTTGGCAAAGAATATAGATAATCTGTATTGTATAGTGTATGGCACAATGTAGGTATCAAGGATTAGCTACCCTTCTTTGGGAGTTTTATGCAGAAAGGAATGATAGCAAGATGGTTTTGAGTAAGAGACATGTAATCTATTTAAATCCCTCTAGGTGTCTTTCATAGGGTCCTTAAGTGAAAAGCAAACCCATATCTGACACTGTTAATTTTATTCAGTATCACAACCCTCATTTCCTGAAAATGCCTGATATGCAAATGGTGCTGCATAATGTTTTTCTGAATAAAAGTGACATGGAAGTAAAAGGTTAATTATTGTGTACTAGAAATGAAATTCTGGTATGAGTTAGCTGAACTCACCAGACTAGATATGGGTTATAATTTCTCATATTTGCATAAAGCTATATATTTGCTTGAAAGCTAACAACTCACTTTCAAAGATGCCATTTTCCTTGTTTAATGGACAATATTACATTGACTATATTTCCTATCAAAGTTGTTACTCTCCAGAAACAAGATAAACTGGTCTTTGCTTTCAAAGTAGTAACCCTTAACACTATATTGTGCTCAGACATAAAATCAACCTCTTTTGAGGCTGAAATGTTATTCTCAGTGTTGTAGTGTGTGCACAGCTCACAGATGATAATTCTGTGGGCCAAGTCACTAGCACAGAAATGCATTCTCCCATGAAGGGATGTGTGTGTGAGTGTGTGTGTGTGTGTGAGAGAGAGAGAGACAGACAGACAGACATAGGAACATCTTGTCTGCATCTGGTTGATGAGAGAAGGACAATCTTTTCTAATTAGTGTGTGTCAAATGGTTTAGTGTCAGCTTGGGGTTCACATATGAAGAAGTATTGGTAGTAGCCACTTTCCTAAAATGGTTCTAGGTAATACTAGCCTCCTGGTCAACATACTTTCTTATAATCTTCATCCGCTGAACAGGGACTGAACCTAGTGACTTCATTTGAAGATACAGAATATGCCAGAAATGATGAGCTATGACTACCTTGGTTCAGTTGCAGACTGTAACTTGTGTCCTGTTACACTGTCTCTGTCACATATAGTGTCTCTCTTGACCACTTTGTTATCTCAGGAGAATCTACACCTTGCAATGTGTGTGTGTTGGGGGGGAGGGGCTACAAGGTAACAGGGAGATGAAGATGGTCTCTGGCCAGTAGCCTGTGAAAATTTGAAGTAGGTCATTAGGATCATAACCTGGAATGGTGTGACTTGTTCTCAATCTCTCTGTCTCTCTCTCTCTCTGTCTCTCTTCTGCTCTTTCTGCCTCCTGGCATCCATGAGATGCTTTTCCTAATCATGCCCTTCTGCCATGACTTTTCTGCCTGGGAGTCAATTGACAATTGACTACGGACTAAGATCTCTGAAACCGTGAGCTGAAATAAATCTTTTCTTCTTTAAATTGTGTACGCCAGGTATTGGAGCTCAGCAATGGAAAAGCTATTTCATTCTCTGTTCAGAGAAAGCAAATGATAATACAAGATCCATCATTAATTTAAGGACAAATTAGGCTGTGGGTCCAGCAAAGAATCTACAGGAAGTATAAATAGGTTTTTATTTATTTTGATCACTAAATCCTTAAATGGCTGCCAGAAGAGATACTAATAAAAACCTTCATTTGAGAACTACCACGAAGGACTACAAACAGTTCTATTCTGCCTGCCACGTATTTTAGCACTACTGTTGGTAGAGAGACCCTGGGCTCTATGGACTAACTCATGGCTGCGGTCTGTTTCCCAAGCCCTCATTTTCAAATTTTCTGTGTTGAAATATGTATGAACCTGGTAAGGTGGCAGTCCTCACTGGTATTTGGGTAAGCTCAACTAGGAAATGATTCAAGTCAAGAAAAACATTGAATTAAACAAAACTGAACATCCAACTGATTAAGAGCTTACCACATTGGAAAAAAAGACTGTGGGATTTAGGTCAGTAGTCCTGACATCATGAGCACTGAGTAATTCAATGTGGGTGGGCAGTGAGATCTGATGTGGTTGGGTTCTTATTCAGTAAAATGATGTCTGCACTATTTTAAAAAAAATCACCCCTGAACAAAACCTTATAATTTTTTTACAGCCATGGAAATGAGATGTACGATTTCCAAAAATGCTTCCATGGAAATTTTATTTTATTTTATTTTTTTTTTGGTTTTTCTCCGGTACCGGGAACCGAACTCACGACCTTGCGCTTGCCACACAGGCGCTTTTGCCGCTGAGCTAAATCCCCAGCCCCTCCATGGAAATTTTAGAAAGACAAGTTTTACAAAGTTGCAGAAGTCCTAGGAACAAAATATTTCTGTCAAATGTGGTTCTATCTCTCATGAACTGTATAGTACTGGGAAGGTTACTCTGTGTACTTCAATACTCTCTTCTGTAATGTAGAGATATTTACCAAGCATTTTTAACTCATGAGATTGCCCTATGAGTTACACAGGGCCAAGCATGCATAATGGAGAACCAGATTTAGTGATTTTGCACATGGACCCTGGAGTCAAGGGTGCCCAGGGTTTGAAGTGAAACTTCATCACTTCCCAGATGTTTGCTATCAAGTCTCATGGTACATTGTTAAATCTTTCTGAGCCTCAGTTTCTTACCTGTAAAATGAAGTAATAGTACTAAAAATTGAACTGGTAGTGAAAATTTCTTAAAAAGTACTAAATGAACTTCCATTGTAATCCAGCTACCATTGTAGGTATTGCCAGTTAACCAAAAATAAAGAACCCCTACCTTGGTGCTTACCTTTTGATAGAGTAAGGAAAGATAACAAATGGGTAGAAGATGCTATTTTGGAGTACCAGACAGGGATTGGGGAAGCTAAAATTTGAGAGGGGCTGGAAGTTCCAGAGAAGGGAATATGCCACAGCAATGGTAGAGTGGGTATCCAGTGTGGGCCTCATTGATATGAAGACATGAAGAAAGACTTGAAGGAGATTAAGCAGCTATCCATGGAGATATCTAGAGAGAGGTCACCTACACAGTCCCAGAGAGACCAAAGTCATAAGCTGGAAGTGTGCTTGGAAAATCAAAGGAATACAAATATTTCAGTGAGGCTGGAACATGGTAGGGGTTGTGGAGAAATGAGAAAGGAATAGGGTAATGAAGGTTTCTGAAACTGCAAATTCTAGTCAACTGTCTTGGTTACTTTTCATGTTGCTGAAACACAATACTTGACACTCATGAGTTAAAGGATAAAAGATGTAATTCATTTTACAGTTTGTAGAGGTTTCAGTCCATAGTTGGCTGGCTCCAAGGCAGGGTGGCATAGCAGAGGAGGATGGCAGAGCAGAAACAGTCCATGGCAAGGCAAGCAGGAAGTAGCAGCAACAAGAAACAAGCCTCCTTTTCTTTCCCTTTTATCTCATCTAGGCCATAAACCTTTTGGTAGTGCCACTCACCCCGGGTGGGGCTTCTGTTATATATATCCATACTTATGGTAAACTAATTTAGTTATCTCACACCCTTAATTGCAGCATCATGTACTCTAAATGGAGCCATCTCCAAAAAGTCCCATCTTTGACCTCATGAGGCTTTGTGGGGGGCATCTAGACACAAGCCATAGCAGCAATTATTAGGAAGTTTGGCTTCTAGTCTGAGTGAGGTGTATTATTCTGTAAGATTTTAAGAAGAGAAGTAATACATTTAAAAACTGTTACTTTGGCTACTGCACTTAGAATAGATGTATAGCAGCAAGGGTAGAAATGAGAAGGCTATGCACTATACAGGTCCTACCTCTTTTTGTATGTTTCTCAGAGCCTTTCCATCAACTTGGCCATGTGACCGAGTGCTGTGCTTACAAATGTTCTGGCATTGCTGAGCCTCTAAGACTTGCAGAGCCATTGGATGGACCAGACTAAGTTCCTATAATACATCTTGGAGGAGTAGCCTAAAAAAATCATACCAGGGATATCTGCTTTGAACTTTGCATGCCATAAATATAAACTTTAATTGCTTCAAGTCATTTATATTGGGGGATTATTTCTTGTAACAGTGAACCCATTTGACCAGTATGATCTGTTAGAATGCTATCACCAGTAACTCACAAGGGCATAATGATCTCGCACCAGAAGCCTAGCAATACAGGTAGTGAGAAGATAGAAGATTTTGTTTGGGCTTTAGATATAAAAGGAAGAAAGATAGCAAGGATGGCTGCGAGTGATTCTATAGAAACAATTGCAAGAAGGAAGTTGCCAGCTGAAATTGAATGAAGCTTGTGCAGCAATTTTGAGGCAGGTTTATTATTTATTTCATATGTTGGGTTTGAGAAACTGATTAGATGTCTGAGTGCAGTTTTTGAGGAAGAATGTGTCATATTTGAGACATCTGTGGGATGGACATTTATACTTGACAGTCAATATGATTTAAATGTAAAATATATCCCCCAAATTTCATGTGCTTGGAGGGTGAATGGGTCACAGTGTGCTTTCCTTATCAATGAATTCATCCACTGATGAGTTCAGGGGTGCAGTGCACCGTTAGCAGTTGGGGCCGGGCAGGAAGGGAGTGATGGGGAGTGTGACCTGGATAAGCATATTCTTGTCCCTGGCTGGTCCTTTCTGTCTCTGCTTCCTAGATGCCATGGGGTGAAAATTTCCTCCTCCGTGCTCTTCCACCATCCCATTTCTGCCCTGGGGCCAGCTGATCATGGACTGAAACTGTAAGCCAAAATAAATCTCTCCTCTTTTAAGTTTAGGGTGCTGGGAATATCTGTCCCAGTGATGGAAAAGTGACTAAGATGAGAGTTATAGGTATGTAAATGGAATCTGGAGCTATTTCACTAAGCGTTGAAATATAAATAGAAAATTTAAAAAGAACTGTGTCCTTAAAAATTAATGGCCATTTAAAAATTGAGAGGTCAGGAGAAGAGAAAGATATTTAGCAAGACTACTGAGATGAAATGATCACTGACAGAAAGGGGTGACAAAGGGATTCTGCTGATACGGAAGCCAAGAAAGTTTTCCAGGGGCTGGGGATTTAGCTCAGTGGCAAAAGCGCCTGCCTGGCAAGCGCAAGGTCGTGAGTTCGGTTCCCGGTACCGGAGAAAAACCAAAAAAA
>NW_004955480.1:5778575-5782339 GCF_000276665.1 Chinchilla lanigera | reverse complement strand
GTGCCCCATAAAAAAAAAAAAAAAAAAAAAAAAAAAGAAAGTTTTCCAAGGAGAAGGAAATTATCAATTGTATTTAAAATACAGGTAAAATAAAGAAAGAAAATTCTCCGTTGAAACCACCAATTTGGAAGTTATTGCCCACTTTGCAAATGGAGTGGTGATGAGTGTAGAATGAGTTAGAATGTAATTAAGAGAGAACTTAGAGATGGCAATTCCGGTAACTAAGAGTTTGGTAATAGGGATGAGTGAATTAAAATAATGTGTGTGTATGTGTTTTTAGGATAAGAGAAATACTAGCTGTATCTGAGTAGAAGTGTAAACTGTCCAGTTAAGAGGGTAAAACTGACTATGTGGAATGAGAATAGTTTTCTTTATGACTTTGAGGAAGATGCTTTTCCATCCTAATGGGCCTGTTTGTTTCATGTGTTCCATTATAAAGTGTTCTAAATATTCTAACTACTGTATGTACATAGTAAGTCATGCTATCTGATAAGTAAAGTCTCTTTGCCCTTTGCCCATTTTCTACTCATCCTGTTAATTGTGTTCTTCCTGACATATTACAATGGCTGCTCTAGACTCTATGTTCTATATAAATTTTCCAAGTGGCTATCCAGGTGGTCAGAAACACAGTTATTGAGATTTGAATGCAAATGAATAGAATGTGCAGAATTGTTGAATAGAACATGCACCATTATTACCATCATGATTTTGGGACTTCTTTTCTATAAACATAGTATCTATTTAATGTTTTTTAATAAAGTTTTATGAGTTTTTGGACATTCTTAAAGACCTTTAAAAATTTATCCTTTGGTGCTTAGAGATTTCTCTCTCTCTTGAAATTCTGAAGTATTATTTCAATAGCATAAAATGCTTGGATCTTAAGTGTTCAGCTTGAGAAGTTTTGGTATATATGAATCCTTATATGCTCCAAACAATGTGTAAACTACTTCCACTCATCCAGACAGCATTGTTTGAAACTGTTTTCTATCAGTTTTTCCATTACCACTAAAAAGATACTTTCTTGGTTTCTGTTATTTGTTTTGCCAATTCTTAGAATTCACATAAATTGAATTATTCAATACATACCCTTTTGTGTCTGGTTACTTTCAACCAACATGATGATTTGAGGGATCTTTCACATTGTTGCATTAGCAGCATTTCACATGATTTTATTGTGACCTAATATTATATTATTTGTATAGCACAACAGTGCATTTATACATTTTCCCTTTGGTAATTTTGAGTTGTTTTGGCTATTATGTCTATTGTGTCTATTATGAATAAATCGTGTAAGAGTATTACACAGTTTTCTTCCTGGATATATATTTTACTTTTTTTGGAACTGCAGTGGAATCCTAAGTTATGAAGGTAAATATGCAACTTTAAAAGAAATGGCTAAACAGTTCCCCATAGTAAAGGAACTTTTTATACTCTCATTCACTATATAATTTTATTCCTTTGTAAAAATGGTGATTTCAAAACTATGTATGATGTATTTATTTATTGTTAATATATTAGCATTAAAAATTATCTTTTGGTGTTATTCTTCTATTAAGGGAATTTGCTAAACTTTTTCATTACTCTTAAGAGTTTACACACAACTTTCTATAGAAATAATCATATAAATTGACAATAATAAAAATTTTGTTTTAAATCTATGGTTTTTGTTTGCTACTTTTGTCCTAATATGCAGGTTAAGATTTTAATGCAATGCTGGGTAAAAGTAGTATAAATAATTTTTTCTAAGATTTCTAATCATGAATGATTGTTTATCAAAAGTAGTTATTGTATATATTTGGTGATGTAACATTTTTCTTCTTAATATGGTATTTTAAATTAATAGGCTTTTTTCATGTTAAACATATTTGTTTCCCTTCATAAGCCCTTCTTGCTGAAATTTATTTAAAATGAATTATTCTTTCTAAGACTTGATTTCAGATTTTGCATCTACATTCATGAATAGGATTGCTCCATAAGTTTTCAATTCTTTTCTGGTTTGGTTGTTGGAGTTCTAAGAGCCTCATAACATACTTTGGGGGCATTTACCATCTTTTCATTTTTTCTTGGCTATTTTGTATTTGTAAAATTCATTGTTTCCTAAATCCTTCACCTCTACAACTCTGTGTGTGTGTGTGTGTGTGTGTTTATTTTAACCACTACCTTAATTCATTTAAAAGTTGGATTTTGTAATTAGTTTTGAACATGACTTTTAAGAAGAGATCTCAAAGTGTTTGTCCTTTTCATCTGTTTTGACATGTGTATGTATATGCATCTATAAAAATTTGCCTTTTAATCTAATCATAATTTTTTATTGTCTTTATTTTATGTTCCTCTAATGATCATCATTTCTGTCTCTTACATTTGACATTTTGTTACAGTATATCTAGATGTAGATTTATCTGTTCTGCTGCAGAACATTCTCCCTATCTTTGAATATACTTATTTCTGACAGTGTGTCTTTCATTGTAATAATTTCTAAATGTAAATGTTCACCATCTTTTGATCACCCCTTGTACTGTGTACACTTACGCCCCAGCTTCAGGTCTCTATTTGTGCTCTGTCTTCACTTGTTCCCTGGACCCCTTCTGTCTTGCCTGTTCAAAGGCATTTCCCGTGTTAGGGCTGTCTCTTTCTTGTATCATCAGTTTCTGTGTCTCTCGAATCAAGGACAACTGTTCAGCCATTCGGAAGCAGCATTGTACAACTCACTACTCTTTTGAAAGATTAGCAGTTTAATTTTGCATACAGGTGATTGTGGCAGAGTGTCATGTTTCTCACTACATTTCCAAATGTTATTCCACAGGTCCCATCCTCTGTTTGGGTGGTATCAGTATCTCTAATTCTTGCCATTTTTAAATTTTGTTGAAAAAAGTTAACTTTCTCTGAAATTTTAACTTTCTGAAAAAGTTAAAAGCAAGTGTGGGATCTCCATAGTCTCCTTCTTTTATCTTCTTAGCCCTCTTCCTTCCCCCTTCTTTCTCCACCACCCCACTCCCTATATATTTAGCTGGATTCATTAATTATTCCTCTGATAGGAACATTATTATAGAATTACCCAGTTCACAATGCCTGGTAATTTAAGCGAGAAATATCTGAGTTAAACAGTAATATTTGGGGGTCGCTTGCTTTTGATGCCTAGCCTATTTTGACTACCACAATGAAGAGGGGGTTAATTCCCAAACTACTTGTGCTGTCTTACTATTAAATGGAGAGGACCAGGAAAACGCAGATGAGGATATCTTACATAGATTTCAATGGCAAAGAATCCTTCCTAGAGAAATTAAAGCTTAAACTGAAATTGCAGAACTTAACAGGCAATATGTATCTAGCACTTGGTCACAAAAATGCTTCCTGAATGAATCAGTGAAACTCTTTCAGCTGTACAAATGGAGATATGCTCTGGAGCACATCTGCACATCTGTGTTTCTGTCTGACTAATCTGACTTTTGAAGATATGACTGCTTGGGATGGTCTTTGGTGCTGGAATGTTTTAGGAAACAACTCTGAGTCTTCCAACTGTGGATTAAGGAAATCCTGTTTTCTTGCCCGCCTTGTACCATGGCTTTGAAGCAATGCTGCTTCATCGGCTTCTCCTTGGTTTTTATGTCCCTGTAGCCTGACAGTGTATATAATCTACAGATAATTCAATAAGTTTGTGCAAAAGCAGAGAAAGCTAGATCCCTGAAAAGATAATTGAAAGCAAAACTAAAAGAGAAAGACAGAGAGAGAGAGAGAGAGAGAGAGAGAGAGAGAGAGAGAGAGAG
>NW_004955480.1:5757224-5778475 GCF_000276665.1 Chinchilla lanigera | reverse complement strand
AGAGAGGGAGAGAGTAGGAAATAGAAGGAGAAAGAAGAAGTTGAACTGCTTGCTTAACTCTGAAATGTTCACAGGGGCACATCTGGAGGTGGGAGAGGCAGGCGAGAATGAGATGGAAAGAGAATTGGCCCAGCGACAGTGGTGACTGAATGATTCAGAAGTTAAATCCATGGTAACCCGAGTGTAAACACCTGAGAGGAAGCAATGCTGGATAAGGAAATGTTTTCTTTTAGATGAAAACTCCTGGAAGTAAATAATAAACATATTGAGCATCTTCAATCTTTGCACAGTGGTAGAATCTCGTCAGGCTGTGAAGACACTACAGGACATTTGTACGAATTTATCAATTTGTCCAAAAATGAGATGGTGATTTTTTGAAGTAAAAGAAGTCTCCAAGGTTTGTTTCAAAATGGAAGATAAAGTGAACACTCTAATTTCTTGCATGTTTTTCCTGATAGATCTTAAATACTCATATAATCAAGCAAAACGTTTCTTTCTCCCCCATGGTGAGAAGTGCTCTCTATCCAAGCAGTGACAGATAGTGTTCAGTGTAACATGTTCTGCTAGGGTTGCCATGGTAAGAGTTCATCTTCTCCCTGCCCCCCATATTTCCATAAATAACAAAGTGGAAGAGAGCAGAAAGCAAGCATGGAAGAGATGCCTGAATTACCCAATAATTTTCCATGCAGAAGAGTACCAGAATTTTATGTTAAATATATTTGGTACCAAAACCACTCTTTCTCTATTTTCAAAATGAAGGGGCAATGCAGTGTGTGTGTGTGTGTGTGTGTGTGTGTGTGTGTGTGTGTGTGTGTGTATGCAGACATATTTGAATTCTACTTTACCTTGAGGATATAAGATTTTAACAGTACTTCAATCTTTACAGTATTTCAGACACAACATTGTGTTTCCTCTTTAGGAAGGAAAACTTGCTCATCATTTGTATTCTTACTTAAAATTTCTAATGTAATTTCATGGACATCTTAAGAAATTCTCTTAGAAGTAGACTACTTTGAGACGACATGAACTACCCTCTTCCACCTGCCACTACCTCTAACCGGAGCAAATTTTTGCTTCTGTTTATCAACTGCATATTTAGTGCCTGCTCTATGTTCTGGGGAATCAGATATCATTAGGAAATGGTCCTTTTCTTCCAGGAGTTTCCATGCCTTTGGCTCATGTTTGGAACATTTGTCTTGCAGTTAGTAGGCTTTCTTTGCAGAAGGTATTCTGGGGTAGACAGCTAAATATTCCAGTTACAAGCTATGGAGGCTGAGTCCACGTACCTGTGAGACTTTGAGAAGTGACCAGGACTATCTCAGGTGTTCAAAGATTAGAAAGGATGGAGGGAGGACCTCTGTGTCACTGAGTCAGTGCTCTGTAGTTCCCAGGGGGTCATGGCAGTAGCAGGGCTCAGGTGAGAGCAATCAGAAGAGAGGCTTGTGCCCAGTTATTCTGTCTCCTGTCAGGAGGCTTCTACAGTCTTTGAGATCAGATCACTTCTAGGGTTTCTGCTCTAGTCCATCTTTCTAACGGTGTCCTCTGGGCTTAAAAGGCAACTGCATTGGGATGGACTGTACCTCTCTGGGGATACCCTGATACCAGCAGTCACACTGGATATTCAGGCTGAATAAGAGGTCACATATCTGGCCAGGCACAGAGAGGTACTGTATTTTACAGTATGGCACACAAAATCATTCCACAGGAATTTCCCACAGGAATCAAAAACAGTTTTGATTTTCTTTAATGTACTAGAAGAAAATTAGTGCATCAAATCTACAGTGGAAATTAAAATACATAACTCCATGATACATACATTTAAGAAAACAGTGAATTCATTTAAATAAAAATATTAAGGATAAATGCTTTGAAGTGTATTCATTAGGAAAGACTGCATGCTGTAACAAAAAAGGCTCCCAGAGACTTAATCTTAACAAAGTTTTCAAGTTATGCCACAATCCCTTAGGCATGAACCTCATAGCTCTGCTCCATGTATTCACTGAAGCTCCATCTCTTTCCAACTAGTTGCTCCCATATCCACTGAGCCCGAGGCTCCTCCGGTGAACATGGTGGCAGATGCGATAATGAAAGGCTCAGGGGACTGAGCAGGAAGTTCTAATGGGCCAAGTCTGGGGATAGCAGCCATTGTACCCACCAGATTTGTTTGCCTAGAATTGTGGCCACCCAACATTAAAGGGTGCTGAGAGTCATGGTCTAAATGCCCAGATAATCGCTGGCCTGCATCAGCATACCAACATCATTAAAAGTAGACATGAGTGATTGACTTATCAGTACAGTGATGGATTTATTTTTGAGACAAGGTCTCACTATGCAGTTCAGACTGGCCTTGAACTCACAGACAACCTCCTGCCTCAACCTCCCAAGTGCTGGGATTACAGCCGTGCGCTGCCGTACCCAGCTCAGCGATGGATTTTTGGAAAGCACAACTGAAGGCTTTTGTTTGTCTGTGTTTTTGTTTGTCTTGTTCTAATCACAACACAGATATTTTATGAAGTTCAATATTACCTTTCTGTGAAGAGGCCATAGGCATTTTATAGGGTCCTCTGGGCCTCAAAGTCCCTTCCTGCAGACTAAGAAAATCTGTTCCAAAAGTTTTGTGAAAGTTAGCATGTGTTTGGCCTCATGCACAGTTTCTGACATGCAGAAGGTGCTTACCAAAGGTTAACTCCTTCCCCCAACATCCCTTCTTCTTGAAGCTTCCTACTGGGGAGAGACTTTTCTCACAGAAGTGACCTTATCAGCAATTAACATGATAAAATAATCCTTAACTAGGGAGAGAGGTGCCAACTTCAGCATCATATTTATAACCATGCACATGTAAGGATTGCAAAAATCACCAGTATGTTTTAAAAGTCTACAAAGCAATCACATTTGGTGGTTAGATTAAACTAAAGAGATTACATTTTGGTAATTGAACCTTGTCTACAGCAGCCCTGAATTACTTTCCCAATGGTTCAGAAAACATTAGTTTGAAAGTCTGTCTGGCTGCTATGTTCTATGTAGGTCTGACCTTTGGTATGTAGTTGGACAAAGATAAGAAATGAAGTCGCATAAAGGGGACAATTGTTTTTAATATTTTCTTCAACCCAAAGGAAGAACTTCTGAAGCCATTTCAGGTTTCAGGTTACAGGGCTAGGCTTTATATTCACTTACACATTTTCTTCTTCATCCACAGTGATCGCATCCTCTTAACATACTGAGGAGTTCCTACCATAATGCAGAAATATCTCAGCCTAAATTAGACTTGAAACCTAATGAAACTTAGCAATCCTAGGACAAAAATGAAATAACACCCCTCTACTACAATGAGCTGAGGACAGTTCCATTTTGCTGTGAATGAGGAAAGTCTCTGAATAATTTGTGGAAAAATGAATCATAACACTAGTATCAGGAACTCATACCTTGCATTTTCCCCACTGAGGCATTTTCCGGGGATTTTTTTTTTTTTTTTTCTCCTTTGAGACAGAGAAATCTCATGAGCAGCAGTAGAAGCCATTCAGCGGATACTTCCTCAGGATTTCTGTGTCTGTTTAAAATTTCTGATGGACTGAGAAATCACAAATACATGTATCAATAGAAGTAATGAAATCTATCCTTTGTTGTTCACTTGATCTGTGCTAGGTGGCGCTTCACAGCTGAAGGAGGAAAGGTTTTGGCTCCAGTTGGTTGACCACAAGCTCGATGGCAGGAGAACACAGCGTCCGGATCCCAAAGCTGCGTCTGATTCACTTTTTCTGTAACTGTGTTCCATGAGCACATTTGTCTCAGGCCTCAGTGGGGCCTTAGTACATTATCATGAAGTAGGTGCTATTATCATTTCCATTTTATGGCTGGTAAATGAAATTTAGAGGAAGTCACTGAACCAGAATTACAAAGCCATTAAGTGGGGGTGCCTGGATTTTATTTGGCTAATCTGTGTCCAAAATCCATATACTTTCCACACACCCATTAGTCTCTGCAGCAGTTTCCAGACCACAAAATAAGCATGGAAAGTGTAAGATCATCCATTAGTTTGGGGGCCTGAGGTGTTCATTTTCTTCTCCCTCTTTCACTCAGTGGTTTTAATCTCCCAGTGAAACAATTAAATGTACATTTGATTTTTTTCCTTCAAATATAAAAGTGAATGCTGAAAGCTAAAATGAAAAGTCATTAAAATGAGCTCATGAGTTTTGTTAAAATACTGCTGATAAGGTTTCATGAAAAGGGGCTCGTTTTGCTCTTTTTGTTTTGTCTTTTCTTGTTCATACTGATATCCACAAGTTCTCATGTCAGAGGTACCTTTACATTTACAGGTCATTCAGTGTGAATTCTCTTTTTGTTTTGTTTTGTTTTGTTGTTTTTTATTAGTGCATGTTTGCAGTACATATGATTACCATCATTGCAGGGAATTGGTACATGTATATAATATATCTTGATTCTTTTTTGACACCCCATTTTTAGATGTTTTTCTTTTTTCTGTCAACATCAGATTCACTCATTTATTTTACATGTCCTTATCAAGTTAATTGTCTAAAAAACAGAATAATAGCCAGAATAACAAGTCAAAAATGTGCAAAACATATAAAATAATTATACTGAATCAAGGTACACTTCTAAATACATTGGTCATGCTGAATCACAATTACTTTATTTCTCTTTCTCTCTGTGTTTTAAATTTTTTTTACAAGTAGCCCATGGTAGAGTGAAGAGGCATGCAAAACACTTTTGAACTTTTAATTTGAACTCTGATGCAACATATAATATATTGAAATTATATGATAAGATCAAATCCCTGATCAAATTAGGAATAGAAATAGGCACTTATTTTTGTTTCATGGAAGTCTGAAGGTAGAAAGAGAATAATGGTCTGTTTTTCCACTCAATGCATGTACTACTATGATGGATTATAGTGAGGTGGCAAAGAACAAAATTATAATAATTTTAAAAATTGACATCAGTTGATGTCTTACTATATTCCAGGCACTGCACCAAGCAGTTTGTATTGGAAGTCTTTGTTTTTAAATCAGTTTCTTTTACCTGGGAGTGAGAACTTTGGAGAATTTTTCAACTTTATGGACATAAGAAAACTCAGATCCACTGTTCTTGGTTAAGACCCCATTAGCTATAGAATTACACAAACACCTATGCTGAGGATGAAGGTGCAAAGTCATCTGTTCAATAACTTACAGTGGACATACATGTTGTGTCTCTGAAAGTTGGGTCTCTGAAACTTCTCTGTGTCTAAACATTTCTATGTGTCTTTTCACGGCTTTTGATTTCTATTTACCTGAACATTTGCCTCCAGAAGTTGCACGGCTAATGGAAGACCACAAGTCAGAAATGTGTTCATGTGATTGCCTCCTCATCCAGCATAGACAAAACTGCTGGGAATAAAAGGTTGAGAACAGGTTTTATAGCACAGTATATCCTGGAAAGAACACTACTATCTCCCATTTGGGTTACTCTGTCTAAGGAAGTCAGCATTTTAGAAATGGACTAGCAGGTGATCGCTATTGTCAAGACCCTAAGTCCAGATGACACCTTGAGGTGAAGATGACATTATCTGGGATGGGAAAGGATACTGTCCATGCCAGTAGTTGTTCATGCCAGTTGAGATCCTGGGCCAGGAATAGGGGTCAGGCTTAAATGAATGATAATGAGGCAAAGATTAATGCAATCTCCTTCATATTCCTTTTCTCTGGGGAGGGAAAAGGGCTTCACAATCAGATGGGCCTCCAGTTGAATTTATGGAGATGGAAACTGATCCTGGTTGGGGTCTGTAGGTGGAACTAGATAAGACAGGTAAATTCTGGTTTAAGTGACCACTTTTGCTACAAGAGTAGCTGCTTCTAAGTAGCGCTGAAAGGAATAATTGGGAACAGATCAGTGACTCCAGGTTGGGCCATGACCATTGTATAGGACAACTGTCTATGATAAAGAGAAAATTTGATAAAGCCAGTGGGTGGCAGAGGTCACAGCCTGCTAGCAAGATGAAGAGGGTAGAGAAGAATGATAATAACAAGGACATCAACAAGCACTTGTTGAACAGTCACTGACTACATGGCATCTGTGTACCTTTCCTTGTGCTAAGCCAAAACTTCAAGCATGAAGAATGTCTAGTCTGTGAGATGCTCACACTGAGAGGTGGGGGAAACTAGAACTAAATATGGGAACAGCAGATTCACACCTCCTTTCTCACCCAGGCAAGCTACCAATTATTGAAAGTGGAATTTCACACACTGTTGAACTGTTATTTCTTCTCTTGCTGTCTTTATATCTCTCTCTCTGGACAAGAACTTAAGAGTTGAATTCACATAATTTCATCGTGGGTGTTGGGTAGTGTATTTCATTACATTTATCCTCATAACAATCCTACAAAGTAGCAGCAATAATTTTTATCATTTTATACTTTGAGAAATTAAAGGCAGTGTGAAAGGATTTGCCCAAAGCATATGGAGACACGGAGACACATAAGCTACATGGCGCTACGGTAAGACCAGGTAGGGGAGAGCTGAAAGTGATGGCAGCAGAGATGCATAGCTCTCATGCTCCTTTGCGCATCTCCAAGTCAAGACACATTTTCTGAGTTTCTTGGCCTTCGGATGGGACTGCTGTAAAACTTACCAACTCCTGTCGCAGTCTAGGCTATCCCATTCATCGCAAGTCTCCATCGTACTTCCCAACGTGGTGACGGTCCTCCACATGGCTCCCAGTCACATGAATTCCTCATGACTCTCCAGCATGATTGTTCATTTCCTATCTTTTTTCTTTTAATTTCATGGGTTTTTTTTGCTTCAGATACATTTTCTTATTTTGTCATTGACAGACAAGTACCTTGTCTCTGAAAAGTCAGGCCAGCGTCAAAGAGCTACAGCAGAGTCCTAAAAGCATGGACCTTTGTGCTGTGACCCAGCCTTTAGGGGATTCACAGTTTGTTTAGTGTTCTCATCTCTAAAATGGAACAGTGCTCCTTACCTCATGGATTATTAAGAATACTACCATGAAAGGCTTTTCTTAGATCCTGGCACAGAGCAAATATCATGACCACACGGGTTACCTTCATACCTGCATGAAAACTTTCTTCATGTCGATGCACTCAATCACCTTCCCACGTGGGCTGTAAAGCTGTAGATGTTATTCATAAGTAAAGTTAATTCTTTTGTAATTATCTGTTCAAACATCTTTTTTCTAATATACATATCTATATGCCTTTCTGTCTAAAACTCTCCCTTCTAGGATATCAAGTTTATGGGAGTTGGGGCCAGGAGAATCTTTAGAAAGCGGACTCCAAGAACATGTCTGGAGGCTGGATTGCTTATGCCCAAGGCCAGTCTGGAACCCTGGGCATCACGCTGGTCATAGACACTGGGGCGATAACTTCTGGTGTGCACTGGTGTAATCAATGATGCTTTCATCTATGGTTAATTGGAAGAGTGAGAAGGGAGTAGATGGACCATTGTTTTGTGCAAAGGTTCTAGTGAATAAGCAGTATGCGACAAGTGAGGCTACCAGAATGGATTAGCTGTATTACACTCCTTGACACAAGGAAAGGGTAGACCTAAAGCAGTAACCTTCAACACAAAGCATGCTGTGAAAGTCAGAGCAGCGTTATGGCTGCTCATCTATGGTGCAGACTCTGTAGAAAGTTAAGTGGCACAGCTGAAGGAGGGACAGAATACAGAGCCATGCATTTTCTGTGTTAGGACCTTGGTAGAGAGAGAGAGTGGGTGTCCAAGAATTGCCCTGAAGACCTTTGAATGGGTGAGTGCCAGCTCCTTGAATCTGCGGAGTCCCTTGAATTTCTAATAAAATAACCTGCTTCATTCCGCTGCCAGAGCAAAGCATCTGCTCTTTTCCTGGAGACAATGTGAAGATCTCAAGGCTTCACAGTGCTATCCTGTCTTCAAGTCCTGCCTCCCCCACCCCTCACTTTCTCCAAACCAACATCCAGTATCAGGGCTTAGCACTGTCCAGAGAAGTACTATCTCAGCCTCAGGGAAAAAAAACAAAACCCAGCAGTTTCCCCAGAGAACTGCAGAACGTAACTAATAGTGCTTGCTAAGAACTAGGAGGACATTTGTGGGAATGAAATGTAGCAGCAAGCACAGTGGACTGTATGGCTGGAGATTCTGATGTTGAGAAACTTACCCATGACTCTGGCTTCATGTTCTGGGAACAGTACTGGGAATTTTCTGGGCTGACACCTCAAGGTTTATATATAAATGTGGACTGGAATGAATGGGTCAGATATGTCTAAAACCTCTTTAGGAGCAGGGAGAAGAATGGATAAGGCTGAAGGGGTGGAAATGTTCAAATGGTTTTACCATGTAAAACTGAAGAATGACCAGCTGCCTACTTCCCAGGTGAGCCCAGAAGACGTCCTCTTCCTTGAGGCAATAAAGCATGTGCAGGTGAGGGCATACCGGCTTTCTGAAGAACCAGGTGATGGTTGTTTTTGTATAGGCCTCTTTGATATTGGGAGATGCTGTCATGAAATTGAGCTCTCTCTCACCGAGCTCTCTGGGGAAGGCAGAAGCCAAATGGCAGCATGGCAGCACCTAAGCAGTAATTGCAAAATGGAAGCAATTATTATAATTGGCACCAAGGCCAGAGTGACAATCAGTTGTCTTGTCCAATGAGGATAGGTGGCGATGATAGCTGTTAAATTATGACAATTCTTGGTGGAGCAAGGGAAAGTCAGTCAGTTATTCCTCAATTTGCATTAAGGCTAAGATATGGTGAGCTCAGACTGCTATAAATTTTTATGATAGGAAGTCACAGCAGCTTCTATATCCATACCTGTGTATAGGCCCAGAAATTACTGTTGAAAGGAACTCCATATCTCCTTCAGAAAGAACTCTGCAAAAAGTTTATATAGTAAATCTGGTCTTTCCCTAGAAGCACTTGCAGCTATTTTTCAGAGTAACTGTCTACTGGGTAAAGAGGAAAACCCAGGCTGTTGCTGTTAGAAAATAGGGTTAATCTGGTCCTGGTATATTAAGAGTCTTCCAGTTGGGGCTGAAGCCAGGAGATTCAGGGAGATACAACTCTTTCTCATTGTCATGACCACTAATTGAGACCCGAACTGGAAAGCTATCCTTAGTTCCTGGTAGAATGTCCACACCGCTGCTTTGACTTGTGCTATAACTCTATTGTGGGAGAGAAGATGGAGTGCAAAGTCATACGACGGACCTGCTGCACCCCGGCTGAGATAGTCAGTCAGAAACAATTCCTGCCGCTCCCAAAGACGTACAAGAACCAGAGGTCGAGGTCTTCATCATTGCTGTTTTCACTAGGATGAACTCTGCAAGTACTGGATGATGGTTAAAGGATGGCAACGAGCTAGAAGCAGTGTGCGCAGGTGCCAGACTGCATTTGCTGTGTTACTGGAAGAGGACAGAACCATCTCTGGCATGTGGAACACACCTTTGAAGGTGGCAAATGCACTGTCTTTGACCTCACAAGTGCACAAGAGTTTCAAATCATTTCACCTTGAGCAAGCAGGACAGCAGTAACCACACACTCTGTTATCCTAGGGCTATGTTAATTCTTCTGTACTCTTCTATCTCATTGCTGTAGAGATCTCAAACATCTTGACCTCATCAGACTTTCCTGCTGTCCACTGAACTGATGACATCTCACATCAACTTTTCTATTATAAATTGAGCAGTCTCAAATACACATAGTCACGTAAAGTTGGATGAGAAAAGCATTGAGGTTTATTGCATTCTGAACGTAGTATGAGTTGGGCTAAAGCAGGTCCAGAAATGACACAAACAGCCTAGACAGAGCTACATTTTTCCAAAATCTCTCTCAGTGCACACCTGCAGCCCACTGGAGTGTTTCCTGTGACTGAGGCCGAGTTTGCAGTGGGTTGACATGAATTTTTGGTGCCAACTAAACAGGCACCACTGCTCTCTCATCATCACTGGGAGAGGGCAGGAAGGACAGTGATGACAGGACACACTTTTGTTTGAGCAGTACTTCCTTTTGTTTGAGGAGAACTTCACACACCTGGTCACTGGCTTGGTGTAGAGGGAGTTGTCTACTTGAGCCACAGGTGTAACACACACACACACACACACACACACACACACGAACAGTGGCAAATGGCTCAGCTGAAGGGACAGAAGGAACATGATAGGAAATTCAGGGATGAGCCACTGGAAAAAAAAAAGCACAGGGGCTGAATCTAGGGCCATGGGCCTGAGGTATGTGCGTCATTACATCTCAGGTAAGGCCCTGAGAGAGCGCCTCCCACAGAGGACTTTCTTACCAGGAACGCGATGACTTCACCTGTGTGAGCAGCTGGCCTCTGTTCTTATAGCTAGCCTCAAGGTTATTAGAAGACAGTTTCATTATAGTTTCTGAAAGCATACAAACGGTAGTTTGCTTCATTTTATCAGATCCTTTCTAACCTAGCCACTCCTAACCACCTGTAATCTTTTGTTACTGTTGTTACCAAGGTGTGATTTTTAAATGAAGAGAAAGCTAACCATTTGTTTTTCTTAGTAAAGATCAAAGGGAAAGGACATTAATCAGATCTGTTCATTGCAGTAGCCCCTTGCTGTGGAGCAGTCTCTCCTTTGACAGGACGGTCAGCCTACACTGGCATGGAAGGACCTCTGAAGACACTGCAGCTCATTTGGACAATAAGCTTCAGTTATTTTTTGTTTCTTTCTCGATATGTCACTATTTAAGAACTTAAAAATAAGTCTGAATAACAACAAAATAAAAATATTAACTTTAAAAAGGACAGAACATATTCTGGATGCGAATTGAGTGTAGTGAGGAGGTAGCCTGATTACTATCTGTGGGAATTTGAGTCAGCTCAGTTAATTTTTTTGATGTTACTTTCTCCATCTGTAAAATGAAGATAAGGACACCTATCATGCACAATTACAACGAAGGTGAAATGAGATAGTCCCTTCAGTACACCAGGAGAAAAATGTGTGTACAGTGTACATGAGAACTAGTTTCTCCCAGGCTAACATTGTGTGTGAGAGTAGTAGGATGAAACCTTCAGAATGCACAGATTCAAAAACTGGCCACTTTATGAATTTATTGCTAAGAAATGTGGCTTGCATAAATTAAAAGTCACCAAAAAAGTGGACAATAACTGTCGAATGCTCCTTTATTCAGCGTGGGAAAGTCAAATAAAGAGACAAGAGCAGAAGTCTTAAACGCAGGCACTTGTAAGCAGCCCTGCGGTGTTTTCCTTCTCCTATGGAAGGCCCGTCTCCAAGTCCTTAGGCAAATTCGCACCACCCATAGTAATTGGCTCGTTATTAGCAGCAATGCCTCTCACCCTGCACCCACATCCTTCCAATGTACTGCACAGAAGAAACAGAGCTCTCAATTCACAGACCACACAGCTCGCTATCTCTTTTGCACATCTCTAAATAAAAGAAGAGGACACAAAAGGATGTTTTCTGGAGTGAGTTGATGCAGGTTGGTCGTGAACTGTTGGGGCTGGAAGGCTCTCAATGCATGGTGATACTGCCCTCATGTGGTCAAATTTAGAAAATTTGTTTTAACTCCCTAGGCAGAAGAGAAGCCATGGGTTTATTCAGCTGTTCTTGTTCCATAGGCAAAATCACTGATTGTTTAAACAGCATGGCTAAGTGTTGCATAAACAGACTGAGTGTTCTTGATTTAGGGGCTGCTACTTCTGCTAGTAGTATGACTTTAGTATTACATACTAGGTACTTTGCAGGTTTTGCTCTGGGAAGGAAGGGTGAAAATCTCCATGTATCCCTAATTCATAGAGCAAGGGAGACACTGTAAAATATGTTTTAAGTAGTTCCCAATTCTAGATGAAAACAGCATCATGAACTTTATGGGAGCAAAATGAGACTTGCTAGCCAAAGCGCTACCACTTTGATCTTGCCACTTTTTAAGGATATGACCTGAAGTGAGTTTTTAAATCCACCAGACCCATAGTTTACTGTTGTGAAGAAGTGATGTGCATAGTGCCCAATTTACCCAGTTGCATTATCAATTGCTTGCTGTAAAAGTGCTTTCCTGAACTGTAAAATGCTGCATCAACCTTAGTTTGCATCATTTATTTGAATTATGAAAGGATTAAGAATTATGCTTGCCTAAGAGTTAGGAGATCTGTGCCCTGATTTCAGCTTTCTCTTAGATAAGATGGGACAGGTCAGATTCAAAAGCATCCATCTTCTTTTCTCTGATATAGATGGTCTCCTCACTTTGCGTATTTTGTGGATGTTATTATCATGAGCCTTTTGGGGAAGAAATGTAGACCGTATGAATGTCAAGCATGTTACGTACTTAGATCTTATTCTTCTTCCTTCATTCCACTTATAAGTAATTCTTTCTTCTTATTAACTAATAATAGGGTCATTCACAGGTCATGGATTAACTTCAAAGTAAACAATTCCTACAAATTTGTGCCTCATTTACTATAAATTATAACAGAACCATGAGCTAGAATCACCTGTAGCCCTGAAGCATGCAAAGGAATGCCTTTAGCTGGAGAACACAATATTTGCTACTTTGTGCAGGAGGCAATTTGAATAAATGCTCTACCTGCTGATCCTGTTGGTTTTACTGTGCCCTATCCAAATGCATTTTCTGAATAACTGAGTCTAAAAGAGTGAATAATTTACAAGGAGTATTCCCCATCCCTCCCCTTAACAGTTGAAGGAAGAGCATGTTCTGGTTTTTCCACAATGCATTCTTCCATTAAAAGAATGTTTCACATCAGGAATGCAATTCCTTTCAGACTGGCATTTGCAGAGGTCACGTTACACTGACTAGGAATCTCTCAGTGTAATCTGATGAGCAGCCAGGCTGCTTCTACCCACCTTACACTCGGACCCTCGGGCAGCCGAGTGGGAGGCAGGTGTGACCTTGGAGCGGGCTGTTTCCTGTCTGCATAGAGCACTGCCTGGTTTTAAGGGTATGAAGAAAGTGCATGCGCATGCACACATGCACCCCCCCCACACACACACACACATACTCTTTCTGGAGAATACACCGAGGATTTAATAGAGATTGACTCTGAGAAATGAAAACACCAGTGTGTAGTTCTGGGAGGCCTAGAAAACTTTTCTTTCCACTTTTCAGGTTTGACGGTGTTCTTCTTGCTAGAACTTGTGAGTACCTATCATTGCTGTACAAAAAAGACAATAGCCAAATATCTTAAGAATACTGTTTGTATAAACAATGTAAGCATTCTGAGTAGCTTAAATGAAAAAGGAAGCTACAAAATAATACCTATGTGAATATAAACTCATATTATTTATATATGCATTTATTTAAGCATGTATGTGAAAGTCTACATAGCCATGTAATTAGAATTTATCTATGAACCAACTCTTTTTATTTTAACACGGAGCTTCACTAAATCACTAAGTTATCCAGGGTGGTAATGTGTGACCTTCCTGTCTCAGCCTCACAGAGTGCTAGGGTTCTAGGCACACACTATCATGCCTGGCCAGAGATATACTTTAATTCTTTTCTTCCACATTCTCAGTGTTAGACTGGATTTTTATTGTAAAAATGATTTCGTGTGTAACTTGTATAATTAAAAATATAAATTTGTTGAGATCAGGGGTTTTAGCTGTTTGTGGTTGATGAAATCTACCCACGTGTCCTGGGCTGTCCCTGCGGTCTCTGCCCAGGTCTCTGAAATCACAGTGCATCTCCCTTCAGGTTTCTTGCCTCACTGGCACGATGAAGGTCTTTGTGGTGCTCCCTTTGGGTTCTACTTTCCTTACCTGAAAACTGACCATATTGCATTTTAGGTGCTTATTCATCATCCAGCCCAAGCAGAACGTACGCTTGTGGTCACATAAGCATTGCGTCTAACATCCTATTTCTGCGTAGTTTTTGAGATGTAATAGGTTTCTCAAATCAACTTTTACTCAGTGGGTGGATGAATGAAAGGAAAGACAAAGGAAATAAGAAAGGAAAAGAGGAAAGGAGGAACATATGAGGTGTGATCAAATATTTGATGAATGTTTAAAATTATTACAGCAAAAGACACATTGGCATTGATCACCTTCAAAATGAGCCGTTTTGATTTGAACACTCTTCTTCCAACATTCTGGCCACTTTCTGAAGCAGTTCTGGAAGGTTTTCTTAATGTCTTTATAAAATAGGGTCAAAATGACAGTTAATGCTATTGCTGAATTCTGCCCATTGGAAAGGCAGACTCTTAAAAGCATTACAGTATGTCTTCACCCGCCTTATTCACTGCATATGGCATTGTGCAACTTTTGGCTCTTCCACAAGGTTAAAGTGAAACATAAATATTTTCAATAGACTCAAGACATAACACAGTCACAGCAGTGCAACTAAAGATACAGGAGAAGACTTCCAGAACTGCTTTAGAAAATGGCAAGAATGAGGGGATAAGTGTGGTCAAATTTGAGGGAGGGAGTATTATGAGGGGGATTATTAGCAAATATGTCTTTTACTACAATACATTTTTTAAAACTTTGAGTATCCATCATGTGTTTTGATCATACCTCATATATAACAGAGATGGGCAAACTGGGGCTTAATGGAGAACAAATGCGTGTTAGACTCAATGCAGTTCTATCTGAGGAAAAATGAAAGATGAATGAGAAATTCTAGTCATTATAGAATCACATGTCATTTGGGGACAATTACTTTTCAGCAGGTTTTGATAAGATGTCATTGTAATTTCCTTCATATAGATAAGAGAAAACAACTAGAAGATATGAATAGATAAAAAATTATTTGTTGTGATACAAAATTTAAAAATATGTACGGAAATAAATGCAAGAAAAGTTGGATAGGTTTTAATAGAAAAAAAAACCACAAGACTTTACTGAAGAAGATGGAGAACTGAAATAAAGAAACATTGCAATTTAGTAGATGGGAATACATCAGAGCAACATGCTAATTATCCACAAATAATTTTTTTGTATTTGATGCAATTAAGTCAAGCACTGAAAGACTTTATTTTTTACTTTCTTTCCCTTCTATCCTTGTTTTCTTTCCCCCTGCTTAGTCACACTGGTATTTTTCGGATCCCTGAGCTGCAAGCTATCCTCACATTAACAAATTTTGCATCTGCTGTTCTTTGCACAGTAATTTTCTTTCAGATCTCTCTGTGGCTACTTCTTCCTACAGGTCTGAGCCCGAATATAAATATCTCAAAGAAATCCCTGAACTTCTCCACTTAAGATGACTTCTAAGTTAGTGTTTTCTTTCTTTCCTTTACAGTGCTTGTCATAATCTGAAAATTCTGTATACGTGCCCACGTGCATTCTCTATTTTCCTTGCTAGAATGTAAGATTCATAGGAGAGTGACATCTTCCGATTTATTTCTGCTGAATTCTTGGGCCTTGATGTTTTGTAGAGAAACCACTAAGGCAATTGATTTATTTCACTTAATTGTTTTCTTTGAAACATGACCCAGGATTCCGTAGAATAGTTTTAAATGTTGTTAACCTTATATTAACTATTTCTGTGTTTTGCCTGCGTGTTATTGTCATCCCCACCAGTTTTCATTGCCCGTTTAGTATCTCTTTCATTTTGAGATTTTATTTCTTTAGAGCAGTTTTTGGCTCACAGCAAAATTGAGTAGATTTCCATACACCCTTCCCTGGCACGCGCATAGCCTACCCCAGGGTCACTACCTTCTACCAAATGATCCTTTTTTTATAGTTGATGAACTTACATTAAGAGATCATTGTCACCCACAGGTGACATAGCTACAGAAGATTCAGTCTTGGCCTATATTTTACAAATTTGGACAAACATTCACTATTGTAGTATCAAGAAGAAAATATACTGCATTTCTATCACTTTCTACTTAGAGAAGTTGAATGGTTTTCTTAATTTCCATTTCCTCATCTGTAAAATTGGGAAATAATGAGTATCAACCTCATACGCTGCTGGCAGATAATAAAGAGATAGTGATCAAGTATTATATGGCCTATAATAAATATTCAGTGAACACTGGCTATTATTTTTAGTTATTATTGTATTACTATACAATATGATACCATAGCTAAGTGTCCATCATAGATGCTTTTGTATTTTAAATGAACGGCCAAGTCGTGAGTTCGGTTCCTGGTACCGGAGAAAAAAAACCAAAAATAAAATAAAATAAAATAAATGAACGGCCAAGTTCTGAAAGGGTCCTCAAAAATAATTTGTTCGTAAGTCAAAGTGACTCTACAAAGGCTAAATGTGGATTATTAGTGATAGGCTTGGAATCATGTGTTAGCTTTCTCTAACTATAAGAAAATGCCTGAAATAATCTACTTCTAAAGAACATAACTGTACTGCTAATGTCCAGTGGTTTATTGAGGGGAACAGTTAATGCTTAAATTTATTTTTTTAATATATTTTCACCAATTTTGCATGCTTATATCTGGTAATCTGAGCAGCTTATATGAAGACAACAATATGCAGTATGACAACCATTGATGAATTCCTACCATCCTTCTAGTGACACTGTGTATTGTCTCTAATGTTCTTGTAAATTATTATTTTCCTATTCCTCTTAATGGTTTGATCAAGCTTCTATTTTTACATCTGGTAATCTGAGCAACTGTGTTGAAGAAAACAATATGTAATATAACAACCACTGTTAATACTTATCATTTGATTTGAAACCCCATATCATTTTTAATGTCCTTGTTTTGTTTGTATTTTGCTGTTGTTCTTTTTTTATTATTCTCTTTAAAATTAAAAAAAAAAAAAAAAAAACCAGCATAGGTGTATTTCGGCTCACCGTTTGGGAGCTCCAGTTCATAAAAAAAAAAAAAAAAAAACCAGCATAGGTGTATTTCGGCTCACCGTTTGGGAGCTCCAGTTCATGACGAGGTGACTGCTTTGCTGTGCGTCTGTGGTACAGAGGTAAATCATGGTAAGAACACTTACTATACAGTAAGAAAAACCACTTACCTCTTCATGAGTCAGGGAGCAAAAGGGAAGAACAGGAAAAGGCCAGGATCTCCGAATTGCCCTTGAGAGCGTGCCCCAACCCCCATCACCTGCAGATCACATACCAGGACTCTTTCTCAGCGTTTCCCCACTTCTCATCAGTTTTCCAGTAGTGCCATCCTGGGGATTGATCTTCCATTCAGCCCGGTACCTTTGGGAAGCCCTTCCCTAAACCATAGAAGTTAGTAAAAGAATTGTGCACATTGATGCCATTGGTCACTGTGATCTCATTTGGACAAGGAATAATTGTAATCTTTTCATCAATTCCTGTTAATCCTCTTCTTTCTTCATTTCAGTGTTTTAGCACTTGTCCTTTAAGTGCTCTGACTGCATTTGTAAGGCAAACATGATCTCTGATGCAACTGATGATAGAGAGGATGATTTTGCTCAGGCAAATCACTGTTCCTCTTCATTAAGCTAAAATTGAGTGAGTGCTTACCATGTACTGGGCCTTGTTGTCATATCCTGGGAATGGTATGGTAAATATGGAAGACAAGGTTTTATTCCCCCTCGTAATTTACATTTACCCCTCCTTAACAAAGTGCATTGTTGACAGAAACCTAATAGGATGACTTTATGTGTTTTCACGTGGGGATTTGTTTCTTTAAGGACCCTGCAGCCCCCTGTGCACCAGTATTGCTGCCTTTAGGAGAACTCTGGCTATTTCACCCTTGCTTTCAGCATTAGATATGGATGAGCCATGTGCTAAGTGGTTTGACATTTCAGCTTGATTTAAGCCAATTGACATTGACAGATTCATGTCAAAGTGCATTAATTCTTAATCAGAAATAATATCCCCATGGACCAATGAATGTGCTCAGCATTAATTGGCAGAAGCTCCTTGCAAGCTTTCTGTGGGAAACTATGGACAGAAAGCGAGGCTCAAACAGTTTAGGGGAAAAGGGTAGTTTTGAAACAATCACATCCAAAGTGACTTGTCATTCTTTTGTGGAAACTATATTCTATTCATTGAATATTCATGCCTTCATTCAAATAGAATCAGATACATCTACTGTGTATAACAGGTACATTGGAGATACAGTTGCACTGCATTCTTAAGGAGTTCATGATTTGCTGGTGAAACCATACAAGGAAACAAATGATTAGCATCCGGTGTAATGACTTTTCTGATAGCAGCTTTGTGGGCTCTTTAAGAAATAGTTTAGTGTTTTTGCATATAAGAAATAGCAATAGATGCTCTTGCATACCGGGAAAACCTATTTTTATTCCATTCAGAATTCTAATTCTTTGTGAGGAATTTCCTTATCAACATATATTCAGGAGCCCTTTCCCATTGCACAAGACACACACACACACACACACACACACACACACACACACACACACACACGGTAGATTTCATGAGAGAAAGCAGCTGCCAAAAGTACATAATGCAGACAGAACAGGTTTAGGGTAGAAAGATTACCCAAATCATGCTTTTCCGTTTCTCAAGTTGTAAACCAAGGAGCCATCCTTTGTCTTTCTTCAGTCATCAATTTTTATCAATCCTTTCTATCTTAGATCTCTTTCTGCTGCAGAAACATCTTTCCCACTTGCTTTTAATTGGTCTGGGATGCTGCTTTGTACCTGATTCTTTAAAACACCCTGAAGCTATTCCAGTGAATGGCAACAGTGAAAAATCGGGTCTGCAAATAAATCAGAATGGTGGAGTGAGACTATCAAAGATAAACAAAGCCAGGCTGTAAAGAAGCAAGAACAGATTTTTAATCAGCAATAACTGTTTCAATAAGGCAAAGAATCCAGGCTGAATTGAGAGGATAGAAAAATAAAGTAATACAGAGTTTCAAAACAAGATGATAGAAAATTAATAATGGTTATTATATTGCATATTGTCATTGTCAAAGTAGTTGCTTCAATTACCAAATTTAGGCATGCAATGTTGATCAAACAATGTAAACACTAACTGTTCCTTTCAGCGAATTAATAGAAATTAGTTTTGATTTTTACAACAGTGACTTGGAATTTTAAAGGAAAATAAGGAGGAGTGAGGTAGGAGATTAGGGTATGGCAAGAAGGCTGGACAGTAGTGTGTGATTTGTCAATCAAGGAGAGCAGGAAAGGAGGCTGGACAATAGGATATGATGTCAGTCATGGAGCACTATCAAATTACAGCCAGAATCCACTGTCAGAAAAGGATATAAAAAAGGCAGCTACTGACCTCACAGCCCCTGCTGCCCTCTTGTTCTTGCAGTGCCCTAACCTGCCTCTGGAGCCTATCTTTGCTTTCCTTACTTTTTCTTCCATTTCAGATCTTCTCCTTCTTTTTCTTTTACTTTAAATAAACATCGCATTTTCAAGTTCACTAATTGTCCAATCCAATTCTTTGAATAGGGCAGCAAGAGCCTGGAACCACTGGACACCACATTGTCTGGTAGCAGGAGGAGGAAAGCCAAAGAGTTATGAAAAGCAAATGCTAGAAAAGGTGGGAATGACGAAAACCAGACCATGTAGGTTTCCTAAGTGGCATAGATTGAAGTCAGACTCATCCACCCATGAAGATGGGGCGATCAGCTACGTGAACTTGTATGTTGCTGGAACAAACAATACATTCTGTTGGGAACCTTGAGTTTTCTCAGATAAACACTTTAACTATAGTCACATCCTGAGTATGCAGTCTTGAGTAGTTGAAAATTATTATTTTGTTCAATCTTTCTGGCCAAGCATGGGAACAAGACCAGAAAGTGTTTAGAAGAGCCTGGCTAGGAAAGCAATCTTTATCAAGACCTAGGCAGTGGTATTTGGCTAAAATTTCTCACAGTATACCCACCCATCTGCCTCAGAACTGGAGAAACTCTTCTGCAGTGCAGCATCTCAAGGTTCTGTGATCTTAAGGCTTTGGATTTCTGCAAAGCTCCTGCATGATGCTGAGGCTGCTCCCTGTAGACTACACTGTCAGTCACATGTGGCTAGCGGCCTGAAAGAGCAGTGACCTTTGTTCGTTCAACCTACTCCTTCTCTTGCTCATGTGGAATGCCCAAGCCAGTCCAATCCTTCCAAAACACCTATAATCATGTTGAGAATTTCCTTGAAATCTTTTACCAACCTATTAAGCTGTCCAGGACAGTGTTCCAAACTTTGTATGATAGCTTAAAAGTGTCTCTAAAATTATAATCATTCTTAACTCACCAGTTTTAACTCTAGCCACTTGGACCAGTCTAGCTACCCCTAAATGCTTACAGATTTATATCAGTAAACTGCTCTCTTTGCCCTCTGTGCTTTTCCATATTGTCCCTTCTATTGGAATATTCTTTCTCATAGTCTGAAAAATCTACTTATTTCAGCTCATATAACACTTCTGATTTTTCTGCTCTAGGGGTTAGAAAAGTTTTCAGTATGGTTACATTGTTTTTCATAATTAACTGACTATTATAATTTTCTACTTATTTGTGTGTCTCACCTATGATGGATGTATCATTTATTCTCACTTCCTAGTACTCTATTTAACACATGATATACGCTTGATAAATATTTTCTAGATTAGTAGATACAATATTAAATCACAATATTAATAAATAAACAGATAACATCTATTTATTAATTAAATTAAAATTAATTTATTTTAAATTAATAAACATAACTATCAAAATTCATTGGGGAACTACACCTTCAGTAGAAATCAATTAAAAGATATCTTGAGCAAATACATAACATAAATTAAGACTTGTAGCAAGTGTTAATGTAGAAAGTGTATCAACTGATCAAGGCCAGGGTAGCATATAGCCCTCTTAAAATGACTTGGTCTTTCTGTAAAAAGGAAAAGCAATTCCTTACCCATCCACACACACTCAGTGAAGAATTATCTACAGTTCCTAAAACACACAAATGGATTGTGAAGGAACTAGAAAATGTAACTTCCTTCAAACTTCCTCACATACAGCGTATAAACTCTATGATTCTTTTCACAGAGCTTGTCTTTAGACATTCTCAAGAAATCTTCTGTCATCTTCATGATATTTTGGTTTATGAATTGCAAACTTCACCAACAAATACAATGGCATATACTAAATCAGATTAGTTCCAAATATAACAGATACTCAGAGTTGAGAAAATCAATTTATTGACTTCTACCTTTTGCAACTGAGAGGAACATCTCTGAGGCTGTTGACTCTGGGCTTTGCGCAGTTTCCCTCAGCTGGAATGACTTGGAATAAAAAATTTCACAGTATGATGAGGAATTTTATCTCATAGTATAGAAAGTTAGGCTTAATGGGTTTATTCTTCACTGCTTTTTTCTTTCCCTTCCTCATGTCCTCCCTTCTTTCATTTCCCATTTAACT
>NW_004955480.1:5663331-5757004 GCF_000276665.1 Chinchilla lanigera | reverse complement strand
CTTTTTTTTTTTTTGGTTTTTCTCCGGTACCGGGAACCGAACTCACGACCTTGCACTTGCCAGGCAGGCGCTTTTGCCACTGAGCTAAATCCCCAGCCCTTAGTGAGAGGGATTTGTTATCCAAACTTTGAATGCTTTGGATCTTAAGTGTCCCTACAGCTCATGTTTTGAAGGTTTTGTCTCCAGCTGATGGTACAATTAGAAAGAGGCAGAAAATTTATTAGGTGGAGCTTAGCTAGAGACAGGAGGTCATAAGGGGCATGCCCAGGAAAGGTATTCTGGGATTTGTGTCAGTTTCCTCTCCTCCAGTGCCTATGGACTAAATCCTCTAAAACTCTGAGCCAAAGTAAATCTTTTCACATTTTATGCTCTTTATCTCAGGTATTTTGTCACAGTAATGGAAAGTAATAAGGATCTGAAATAAAAACTTAACTGTGTAGTTTTAAAATCACCATCAATCCTGGAAAGTACAATTGCATTTGAAACAATGTTTACTTTATTCAGAGCATGATACAGGACATGATACAAACTCAAATTTGGCTTCCAGGCCCTGGAATCTGAGAACTTGTGAAGAAATATCTTTTCAATAAAAAGCTATTTTCTAAATGTGATATACTCAGGAAATACCAAGAGATTTGTTAGCTTTACAGGTTGTACCCCTAGGAATGCTATGCTGAAAGGAATACTTAATTGTAATACCAGCAATTACCAAAAGTATTTTATATAGGTAGGTTTCATTTTAAAAAAAATGACAACATATGGGCAACGTGAAATATCACTTGCAAACTTCAATTTGTAGCTCACCGTGAGTCTGGAAAATGTCAGACTTATTTTTCTAACTGTCAAAAAGTCCATTTGTGCATATTAGAAAAGATTTATTGACATAAAAACAGAATATTTTTCTTCACTTAAAAGTATGGTTACAACAACTGCTTACAGTGACAACAGTACAAAGACTAGAGGAGAATTTTTCAGAAATGTTTTTCAGGATGTTAGGGAGAAAAACAGTCTGACAAAGAGACTCAATGAATAACAGTTATGGTAAAATATCCACATTGGTTAGGACTGGGAAGACTCTTGAGAGCATCTCAAATATCCAAGGAAGAGGTGCTTAAGGAAAACTCAGACCAGTTCAATTAATAAAGTTTATGTAAGCAAGAAAGTTCTAGATTGGGGTAGCATTCTATAGCATAGATGGTTCTGAATGCCCAATCCCCTACAATGTGAAGAGCTACTTTTATAAAAGCTACTTTAGAAAGAGAAGAAATGACTTGCAGAGATTACTTTTATGACACAACTTGGTGTTGGTTTTATTTGGGCATATTATAGTAGCCGTTGGCCCAAGATTGACTGAGTCTCACAGAGACCTTTGGTCTTAATTCATTGTTCAAGTATGAATAATGGCTAAGGCCAAATTTATGCTGGTTCAGTAGAGTTCCATAGCCTAAATTATTTAGTGTCACATTCCTTTTTTTAGCACTTTTCCTTAATACCAAAGAGAATTTTAAAAAGTATATGAACATAGGTATTACTAATATATAATGTGCTTTTACAAAAATTTCCACAATTTTTTGAAAGCCAAAAGACAGCTTCATGGTAATAGCTGTAGTCTAAAACCCCTATCAAGAGATTCAGTCTGTTGTTGGAGCTCCCAGTAGCACATGGACGATTCTTAGGTATTAGGATTAGGACAGGTAGGGCTGAACTTGGCAAGATACATTAAGGGCCTTTGTAGGAAAATCATACCTATCACATTTTCTCTCACCCTTCTGAATAAATACTGGTTGGTAGCAAAGGTTACCTTAATAAGGATGACCAGGGAATTTTAATCTAACCAACCTAGGACAAATATTTTGGGAAGGCAAGCTATTCCAGCATGAATTCAGTGCCTCTGAATAAAGTACTCTCACATCTCTGTTTCTCCAAATATAAGACTCATCAGTCATTAGGTCTACTTTCCCTTGACCCACACAGAAGTTCTCATGAGAATTCCCTCTTAGGAGACTTATCAGATGGAATCTTCCTCCTAGGAAGCAGAGAAAACCCACAAGAGCTGCTAGTGAGCCTTGTTTTAAGTATTTAGAGACAGCCTAGGATCACCAGTTATACAATGAGAACTAAAAGCAGGAGTTGAGGGGAAATAGAGAGTGATCACTACAAGAAGCAAAGCTGACTCTTGAGGAAACAGAAGTAATTCAGCAATCAGAAGGAAAGCCAATATACCCAAATGAAGGCAATATAATACCAGAAACCAAAAAATATTATCTGAAAAGAAAATTAAAAACATGAGAACTAAGAATATGATTGACAAAGTAAAATATCTATTCACAGACTGATATATAAAGTTGAAGTAATCTCATAGAATTTAAAGAGAGAGTGAGGGAAGTATAAAGGAAGAAAGGAACCCAGAATACCAGTAAAGGAGGTGACACTTCTAACTCATTTAAGTCCCAGAATCAGAAGTAGAAAAGGGAAAATTATTAAAGAGCAGCAAATCATTTCTGAAGAATGGGAAAAAGAACTTACATTTTTTATATTAAAAGAACATGTTTCAGGCTTAGGGCAATGAATGGGGATAAGACAAGACTCGTATCTGGAAACATCACTGAAAGATTTCAGATCATCAAAGATAAAACAGATTCTAGAAACCTCCACGAACACTTGTTCCTGGGAAACAATGGTCCAGGATCTAAAACTTTCACCAAGATGTATTCTCCAATTCGTAGGAAGTTACTTAAAAATGCACTCCAAGAAATTATTGCACATGGAAAGTAAGGAAAGATAGATGAAGGCAGGCAGGAAATAGTGGACCTCCATGAGCAGTTTTGTCTTTTTAAAAAGAAGCTACTTTGTGTAATTTTATTGTTGCTGTTTGTCACTATGTGTATATATGATTTAAAAATAAAGTTTAAAAACTAAATTACAAAATATATGTATTTCCTTCTGGCAACAAGGAAAGAAGAGAGCAAGGAAAGAAGGAAGGAAGGAATTGCTATCATCTATTATCAAGATGTATCAAATGCTTATTGTGAACTAGAAACTCTGCTGAATGTTTAGAATGAACTATCAAAAGTAATGTCTTTTAGTTTTAGTCTCCTGGAAACAAGGGTTCCTAAATTCTGTCTAATAACTCTCCTAATACTAATCTTTGTATTCCATTTGAATTATAACCCGAGATACAATGCTCATCTACATATTTTCCATCAGAAATTTCACTGTGTTTGGGTGCAAAGTATTTAGAAAGAAATTTGTCAATAGCAGCACACTGTCCATTTTCAATATTTGAAGAGCTGACCTGTTAAAGATAATTAGATTTATCCTCAAATGTTAGGGAACATAGCAATTGTGTACACTGAGAAGCACTAGCTCTGATAGGGGTACATTTTTTTAATTACACATTTCACTTGATTCTGACAAGACAGCACGTGTACCATACGTGGAGAAACATTAGTGGCAAGGGCTGTATTTGCTGCTGTTGAGGGTCCCTTCTATCTCAAAGAGCCTTTGACCTTCACAGACTAATACTTGGCTTAAGCATTATCTTGCAGATAGTAGATACATAATACGTCCCTTGTGATGTGAATACAAATCATGACCAATAAAAGAAAATAAATCCAAGTTATTTGACATTGAGTTTCTAGCTCATCACTTAATTGAGATATTACTTGCAGTGACATCTATGTACAAAAATTTCTAAGGAATGCTACCAACATATGGGTGCAAATATAAAAACATGCTGCATTGTTTCATCTAAGGAGTGAAACAAAACATGTTCCTGTCTAAATACTGATATTTCTAATAATAAAAAGGATTACCTCATCAAATGTTCCTTTCTACTCTGAAAGACACATATTTCAGTCATCACTATCAAACAGGTTAAGTACACAGAACAGGTTTCTATTTGTTGAGCTAATGGGTTTCCCTTTTTAAAAAATTTCAGTGTGTTAGTTACTTTTCTCATTGCTGCGACAAAATACTCAACACCCAAAGTTAACTGGGGAAAGGTTTATTTAGTTCACAGATTGTTGAGGTTTCATTGGCTAGCTCCAACGCAGGGTGGCAAATGGCAGAGGGGCAACAGTTCACATCAGCAAAAACAGCAAAATAGCATCAAGAGAGAGGAAGACAGGCCTCTTTCTGTTCCTTACATTGTATCCAGTCTATAGAGATTTAGGCGGTACTGGTCCAGTCAGTAGATTGATCCAGGAATCACCCATCTTTAATCCTGGCACCCTTAATCCCAGCATTGCACCATGTATCAATCACACACTCTAGATTCAACCACCTCTGGAAAAACCCTATGACCAAATAAGGCTTTGAGGGAACATCTAGACACAAGCCATAACATGCAGTATAGCAAAATTAAAAGAAAAAGTTACTTGACTTTTAGGGGCCTTAAGAAATGCATGCTTCATAAATTTAAACTTCCAAAATTAGGAGTAAACACCAGTACAACAAGCACTGCAGCAGTGATAAGCTTCTATTTTTGCTGATTTTGTGTTCTCACAATTTTTGCCTGTCATTTTCTCCTTCATTTATCAAGCAGCTTTTTACATAAGCTTGCGCAAAGGAAGAAAATAATCTCCAATTATCCTTAATACTAAGGATAATTGAAAATACTTCCAAAAGATTAGTCTTGGTATTTATAATTAATATCACCCACATTCATAAATCATGAAGTAGTAAAAATCTAGTTATCTGCCTTATTCAGAAAACAGCAGGGTCCTTGAAGAAAGTAGTGTTTTCAGAGTTTTAGTTTAAACTTTAAAATCTCTCAAAGACTCATCAGAAATGGTCCAAATAACTTGTCAACCTAGTAGAATTGTCTTTACGAATCTATGGGAAAAACTCAAGAAAGTGGAAAAGGACATACTTTTAACTGTGTTAAAGCAGTAGCACATTTTCAGTTGCATAAATGAAGTTTTGAGCCATTACTCTGAAGAAAAATAGGAAAAGATGAGAGGAAGTAAGTGAGATAATGTTTTTTTTTTCTTATTACCATTTATTTGAGTCCCAAAATACAAACATTGCAAACAATTTGAGGTACTCCTCCTTTAAATAAATCTGTTAAAATCTGATGGATTTCATTGTATTTCTTTTCCTTGCTTAATTTCTCCTTTCTTTATTCACTCAGTTTGTCATTATTGTATACCAAATTTATCCTTTCCTTGATCATGTTTACTCTTCCTTTTGGCCAGTAGGAATCCACTTATTTCCTAAGATACTTTTTTCTTTTATCAGTATTCTCATGCAGAATTATTTAGGCAATTTGTCCAGATTTTATTCCAGTTAAAAAGAATAGATGCACAAGATAAAAAATATTCAATGCTTGTACTGACTTTGGTACTTCAATTATGCCATTTTCAAAATTTGAGAATAATATAATTGATGAAAAGATGTCAACAAACAAAATGTAAAAGTAAAATGTTTCCCAAACAGCAGTGTATATTGATTTGCCTTTTCCATGAAGGAGGAACAGACCTTCTAGGTATCTCAAATTTCCCTTAACAGATATACATTGGTTGTAAGACTTTTGAAGTAAAATCTTGATTCAACATGGATGACAAGTTTCTCTTTGCCATCATAGTGGAATTCTATTTGCTCTCACGTTTTGCCAATCTTCTATAAATGTTCTGTGTAATTTTGAAAGATTTGTGCCTTATTAGGTGCAAATGACTGTTCCACAGGAGTTCAGTATGTTTCTGAGGACTCCATGTAAAATAGTTCTTCATCTCAGTAATGATATTCTTTACAGATCCAAGTTTTAGATTTATATGGCTTTATTCACTCTTATTTATGATACATTATTTAAATCATATATCACACATATCATATTAAAGGTGGTACTTCAGCTAATGAACTTAAATTTCTTTTGTGTTTCAGACTTCAAAAAAAATTATATGAGAAATGAATCAAATATTCCCATAAAGTCAACATTGAACCTAACCATTGAATTTAATGCTGTTCTCATCCAATTCAGTTTGTGATCAGAAGACAGAATGAACACTGTATGCAAGCTTATAATTTAGTTGTTAATTATTTATCTAGATATAACTATTAATTTATAAATTATGTACATGTACTAAGATCACTGACAAGTGTACCTAGGTATGTGTGTTAGTCAGACTCCCCATTTCAGGAATATCTACAACTTAAAGGAGGAAGGTTTTATAGTTCCTGGTATCAGAGAATTCAATGCATTCACAGAATGTACCATGGCAGAAGCATCATGGTAGAAGGGCAAAGTGGAACAAAGCTACTTAGTTTCACAGTGGCTGGGAACAAGAACAGGGTAACAGTGCTGGAGAAGGAGAGGTGAGCCCAGTGTCATGCATCTGTGACTCACCCAGAAGTGGTCTATCCCTTGGGTGAGTTCCAAACCAATCACATTTACACATCAACATTAACCATCACTTCTCATACAGGATCAATTTGACTCTCAAACACAACTCCTCAAACTGTACTTAATTCCCAAATGAACACAAAGTCATAGTTCTACCTAACAGGATACAATTTTGTTGTATAAAACTGAAAATTCAATAGTCCCTTCCCCAATATCTTAACAGCTCCAACATTTTTCAAAGTACAATTCCAATTCTCTTCTGAGATTCAAGGCAAATTCTTAACTATAAACTTTTATAAAAAAGTAAAAAACAAGTTATATAATCTTTAGATACAATGCAACAGGGCTAACCTTCTCATTCCCATTCTTATCGCCATTCTTATTTCAAGTAGAAGGATAGAAAAGAATAGGCTCACAGAAAAACCAAACTCAGCAGAGGATATATTAAGTCCTGAAACTCCATGTCTAACATCCACAGCATCTTGGTTGCAGCCCACAAAATCTCTCACATTTTTCTGGCTCCACCAGTAGCCTATACCTTTCTTTGTTATGTTTTTCATTCCTGTAGTCTCTAACTTCCTGGGGTTTCCACTGTTGGATTTATATCTGCGGCTTCTTACACTGTTTTGTTTGGGGCTTTTATTTATTCTCCCAAGCGGTTCCTTGTAAATCTGGGTGGAAGCTTCTCTGACCCCACAACTCTTGCATTCTGCATGCTAGTAAAACTAGCATCATAATGGATAACTTCATGGTCTGCTATCACCAGGAACAGTAATCAAGCACCCCTGGACCGTGGATAGAGTAGTCTCTGAGTACCTGTATGGTTGAGTACAGTGAAATGAAACTGGAGAAACCAGTTCCCTAGGAGACTCTTCATGAGCAGGCATCCCAAAGACAATCTTCTCACTTGAAAGAAAGGCTTGCATTTTTGCACCCTACGATGAGCCTGTAATGAGTGACGTTTTTCTGATTTCTGAGAAACCCTCAAGGCATCATTCTTGTTCTTGTATAAAGTATTTGATGTCTTTTAATGTTACTGATCTCTTGATAAAACTCCCCTTTGGCTCTAACTTTACAGATCGTTCCTCTCATGCCAAAATTTAAGTCTTTCAAAATTTTTAGTTCTGATTTTTCCCCCAAATTTTCACTATGCATCTGCCTCAAAGCAGCCAGAAGTTCTTGTACCAAGCTTTAAAGCTAGGATACTTTGACATTTCAACTGCCAGACTAATTAGTCTAATGCCCTTAATACTTATCTACCAGAAAGTCATAGGATATGTACAAATTGTCTACCAATATTCTTTCAGAGTATAGCACACACCCTGTAGTCCAATTGCCAAAAGAGCCTTTGTGCCCAAATGAAATCTCCTGAGTATGACCTTTACTGTATGAATTCTTATAAGCATTATGATCTTTTGAGCTCCAATCAGCATCACCCTTTAGGTTTTGCTTACAGCATTCCAAGGGTTTTTGTTTGTTTGCTTGTTTCAACTCTCACATCCAAGCCTTTCCAAGCTCTTCCATCAAACTCATGCCAGAGGCTCCTAAGTCACCAGGTCAGGTGTAATTAATGCAATGACCCCTTCTCTGGTACCAATTTTTTTGTATTAGGCAGTTTGTATTAGTCATTTTTGGACACAATACCCACACCCACAATTTAAAGGGGGAAAGATTTTATTTGGCTCATATTTTAAGGGGATTTAGTTTATGGTCAAATAGCCCCTAAGGCAGAAACATCTTGGCAGAAGGGCATGGTAGAGCAAAGCTTTTTAGCTCATGGTGTACGGGAAACACTTCAGGGAAACAGTGCCTGAGAGGAAAGGGCAAAAGACTAGATATGCTTCCCATGTCATGTTTCCACGACCCACTCAAACCAAAGCAGAAGTACCCTCCACCAGGCCTGTGGAGGACTCCTAAGCCAATCAAGCTGAGATGGTTGGGTTTAATCATGACAACATAATATGCATAAAGGGCAAGTGTCAGTTTTAATTACCACAGATATCAAAGTCTTCTTGGTAATTAATATTTGGATATCTGACATTCCTTCAGATTATATGAGCTTATTGTCCATTGTGTTCATAAATAACTTGTAATCAGAAGGATTAATAGCTTCAGCTTTTCATGTTTATGTTTTCCTTTTATGCTTGCCTTTCACTATTCTCTTCAATGAATGACATCTCTGAAGGAGATATTTTTTAAGTGACCTGTTATATCTATGCCGGAACATTTATGTGTCTATGTGAAACCACTTTTTTTTTGGTTCCCACTGTGGTGAAAAGTGACTTTCCAGATTGAAAAATAGAAATAGAAATAATAATAATTTCTTTCTACTATCTCAAAGCTAACCTTGACAGCATGTTAGGACAATGTAGCTTTTATTGACCAAAACTAAGAAAATATGTGGAATCATGAACATGATTACATTTCCTGTGGAAAATAATAGGAGGCACAAAACTCTCCACCCTGGAAAACATGGGCCAAACTTCCACAGATGATGGGTAACTAGCATCAGAGTTGAAGTTATTTAAAGTCATTTATTTATTATTACTTTATAGTAGACAAATTAAAGAATCAAAAGCTCTAAGCCATTTTACAGTTTAATAGAAAAGCCAAAAAATGTTATAGTAAAAAATATCATGAAGTCTTTGTTCTTTAACAGATTCATAAACTATTATATGAAAAGTATATAAAGTATTCTAGGGAATGTTCACAAGTCAGTGTTGGATCATAGATGTTACTTCTTAGACTTTGGAAAAATAAATATGTCTTGAGGAGCATATGCCTAAAAAAAGGGCTTGTTTCAGTGATTTTAAGGTAACCTCCGAGTTTCTGTGTGAGTATGTTGACCTTTAGCTTTAGACTATTTCTTGTAGGAAATTGATTTTCACAGGTCCCTAGGGTGGCTCCAAAATGCAGACTTCAGTATCTCAATTTTGAGATAACAACATCTCTATACATCAGGAATGTGGTCAGTGTCTAAAAAGATATTACAATAATTGTACTAGATGGCAGTTTTCTGAAATCAATGTAATGATTTAAAATAGACATTCACTCGCTACTTACTCATAGTGTGTTAGTTAGGAGTCTATTTTCTCCACTAAATGTTAGATGCCAACTTGCAAAGATAAATAGGACATCATCTCTGATAGAAAAATCCATCAGTTGCTGAAGACTGAAGAGTAAAGAACAGTAAGAGAAACATGGGCCTCTTCAGCTATAGGCAATGGGGAGGAACGAGAGAGGCCTTTCTGGAAGATGCAACTCTGCTCTGGGAAAGGTTGGCCAGAAACACTGACCAGGACAGCACTGTCCAAGACAGGGTACTTTAACATAAACTTACCTGAAGGAACATGGCTCCTTCAGAGATTTATAGAAGGTCTCCTGCATTCATGTCTGATGTATTCATTCATTCACTCATTCATTTATTTATTCAATATTTATTGATTCTACATCACAAATTGGTCCATATCAGGATTATAAATAATACTCAATGAAGGAGATATATAGTCCCTACTCAGAAAAAGTTTAAAATCAGAAGAGAAGACATTTTATACATAAGTTCTTAGAGTGTGAAAATGTGCTAGTAAAGGTGAGGTATAGAATGTTCTAGGATTCCAAAAAGGGGTACTTAATCTGACTTGTGGGGTCTGGGAAAGAAGTTACCTATGAACTGATGCTTGAGAATACAAACAACTGTCCAAGGCCAAGGCGCAGAAGAATGTTTGTCATACAGTGGATGACATGCAAATGTCTGATGGTCAAAGGGAAAGGGATATAACTGGGAACCGGAATTATTTCAGTGTGCCTGGAGCACAGTTTGAAGTGGTGATGCTGAGGGATAATGTCAATATTGGGCCTTGTGGGTTTCCATAGTTCCTTTCATGAGCAGATAGCCAAGGAGCTAGCAGTGACAAAAATGTAAAAAAAAAAAAAAAAAAAGACAATGAGAGAAATGTCAGTTTATGTTCTTGGTTGTAGTTGTTCCTAAAGTCCACATACATTCCTGTTTCCCCTCAGTATTGATCATTTAACTACTTCAATTTCACAGCTTTTTTTTTTTTTTAGCTTAACTACATTGAGTTAAGTCCAGTAGCATTGCCTAATACAGTCAACATTCTCTTTCGCTAGACCAGGGTTATATTGTGATTATTTGTCATATATTTTTCTTTTCAAGTACAGTGTGAACAGAGAGGGTCCATCTGTCACTGTCTTTGTTTGCCAGTGTGTTTTTAACAGGTAATAAATGAATGACATGTAAATGTTGTGAGAACACTAAAAAGTGCATGATGTCACCTTGCAGAATAGAGTGAGGAAGCCCTGTTTCCAGACTGAGTACCCATTGTTGGTTTACAGGCTCTGGGAAGTCACTGTCTGAATCCACACTTTGGTTCTCCACTGTGTAGAGTACACATGTTAGATGAGATATTCTCTGAGAACTTTACTGCATTTGGATGAGCTTATGATTCTTTTTAACTAGGCTATAGAGCTTCAGTGGAGTCCCAAGGTGACTATTGCTTTATATCTTTACAAGTATTTAGTTCAGCATAGAGATTTTTAACCTTGGAGCATGTGCTTTGAAGTCAGAAAGCCTTGGCTTCCAATCTTAGGTCTGCTTAATCCTCACTAATCTTCATTTCCTCTTCTGTAGTAGGAAAATATGAATTCTTATACTGTAGAGTTATTTTGAAGATTAAACTAGGTAATGTGAAAAAGGTGCCAAATATATTGCCTAGTACTTAGGTGCTAGAAATGTTAACTCTGTTCCTCAGCTTACATAGAGCCTTTACTCAATAAATTTTTGTGGATGGTTTTTTCTTAGGTTTTACTTCAAAGCAAAAGGAGATGATAAACTTAGGCAGAAACTCTGCAGTCCTCTGTCTTACTGCACTTGCTAAGAGGAAAAAGCAGGAAGGGCTGACATTTTCACATTCACATTTCTCTTCCTAGTTCCAAATTTCCATCATCTATTTAACATAGCAGAGTTTTTGTGTATCAACTCTGTGAAAGTCCGTGAATTAGGTTCTCTTATATAAAGAAGTCTGCCCAACACACTGAGAAGAAAAATGAACCCAGTTAGAGACTAAATTACCTGAAACTCAAATCAGGAAATATAACCTGACAAACACCCACGTGCTTTTGGGGCTGCCCAGATAGACGGCTTGGAATTGATTGTCATAGAAATGAGAACAGCATATGAATAAGAGTGTCATTTTCTTCCCGGGTTCCTGTCACATCCACTTCACCAACTAATTCCTCCTCCTTGGCCAAATGTAAGCTCTTTTCTACAGTCATTTCCTCTACTTACTAGAACATGAAATTGACAGCCACATACAAATGTTCTCAATATAAGGGCTAAAGTGATACATGCCTGAAAAGTGGGGATGGATGGATGTACCGTTACAGGAATACAGAGATGAGGATGGTATCCACGGTAGTCTCCCCTCCTTCTCCTCTATTCCCTACATTCTTCCCATGATCTTGCTGCCCAGGGTTCTGCACCATACACTTTCTCATGAGTTGGACTAGCAGCTTTATCAAGGTCATAGGAAAATCAGTATAGCACACTGTGAATCTCATGACATTTCCTTTACAAAAGGTCAATTTTTTTAAATGCTTGATTCAAAAAATATAGTTGAAGATGTTGGGGCTGCAAACAATTTTTTCCACTGTTTTCTGGTAGGGGAAGGCATTTCTTTAATGCAAATATTTTCTAAATTCTGCAATGGTATTCTGACTGAACATTAGATACTTGTGCACATGGCACACAGAATTCTCCACTGTCAATAAAGAAAACATTTTAGATGAACCTGCTTTTGCAGCTGTTCTGCATTGTTTGCTTAAATTATGAAATAAAAGAAGTTACATGAATGCTGATGTGCCACATGAAATGGACAGATTCGGGAGTTTCTTTTCCCCTACTGCATCCCCACTTCAGCCTCTAAACTAAAACAAGTGATAGAGAAGCAAATTCAGCAACTGAGGTCTACTCAGTGCCAGTATGTTACCAGGTGCTCTGCTGGAGGCTTTTTGCTGACTATCTTAAAAATTTGCAATGCACTGTCAATCCAGGCATTCCACCTTTGCCCATTTATAACTGCAGTTGAAGCTTGTGCAGAGGGACTGCTTGGACAGTCTGATATCGTGTGGCGAGGAAGGGGTTGGGGCTTGACTTCAGGAGGCATGATGCTTATGTCACGTTGGTGCACTGTCAGCTGCGACCCCGGCCTCACCACCATTTCCTTAAATGGGACAAGAAGAGAGCCTTCATCCACCAGGATCATCAACTGTAGGCAGGAAAGCCTTAGTTCTGAAAGAAGAGTTTGTGCTTGATATTTGCAACAAAACTCTCGACCTTGAACTGCTGTCCCATGAACCAGTCTTCCATGAAGAAAGGGAAGGAAAGGAGTTTAATAAAAATCAACCTACAGGCAGGGCAATGAGGGTACACTTTGTCTCTGACTAGACCCTTGTAAGTGACTGTATGCACAAAGCTATAATAAGCTTAATTACTAGAAAATATTTTATATGTTCAACTCAACCAAAGAAGTAACTCCTCATTAGAGTGATTTTTGACACTTTTTCTCAATAAAAATGATTTAATCAACACAATTAGCAAGCCTTACATAAGGGATATTTGTATAAGACCCTGCATTAAATAATGAGAGAATATATGTTCTTTACACAGATTATTTACAATAATTAGGTGTATTAAACCACATAGCAAGTGTCAATAAGTTCTACTCTTTTTTTTTTTTGGTTTTTCTCCGGTACTGGGAACCGAACTCACGACCTTGTGCTTGCCAGGCAGGCGCTTTTGCCGCTGAGCTAAATCCCCAGCCCCAATAAATTCTACTCTTGTAACAGTGCAAACTATATTACATTTACTGAAAAGGAATTGACTTAGAAATCAGCTAAAAGAAGATAATGGAAATTCAGCCATTTAGAAAAAAATTCAGCCTTCTATGTAACTGATAAAAACTGTTTTAGAAATTTTATAGACTGTAGAACTGGACAATAAAGGAAATAGTACATGTCCAAACTTGTGGATAGGTTGAAAATCATATGAAAAGATAGCGTAAAATAGAAGAAAGGGGGTGTGTAGCATGCCCAAAGTCCTGGGTTTAATTCCTAGCCCTGCTAAACAAGCAAAGCAAATGAAAAACTCAAAAGAAAATGAAAACACTCTGGAAATTAATGAGCTAGTCCTGCAACTAGAGAAGTTAGGGGAATATATATATTACATCAAAATAACTTCAGCATGGTCATAGCTGCTGTTCTCACTTGTTTGTTCCCTGGCCCTTGGGTGACTAAGGAGGGTGTGTAATACCCAGCATATGGGAACCAGAATAAAAGCTAATTGGGGTGTGGATTCTGTGCTGAATTGTTTGTGTTTAAAAAACACAACTTCAGAACAAAAAGTTTCCCTTAAAAGATGCAGGAAACCATGGGAGATGGGGGGTCCAAGGTAAGGACCCTGAGTCAGATCACTGGGATATGCAGAGCATGAACACAGGGCTAGATTAAAGCATCATGTTATAGATACTGGTAACTTCATGAATACACCTGGATTTCTAATTCTGTTTTTCTTTTTTAAATGATTTTATTACTTTTTAGTATACCATATTATTACTCATTATATTTATTATTACCTGATTCTTCTCTTTGGATTATAAGCTTCACAGATGAGAAATTTTTTATCTATTTTATTAGGTGATATTTTCATAATCTAGAATAATACTTTGCATATGTGTGTGCTGAGTAACTATTTATGGAACAAACACATTTAATGCTCTAAAATATCAACTCCTTCTTTTGCCCTTCTGCCGCTGGACATTTTGTGAGATGCAATATCCTGGATGAAGATTTGTCTGGACCCTGAATTGTTCTTGGCTATAATCAGGCAATCTGGACCCTGGAAACATAATCTAACTGATAAAGAGATACTCTTCTCAGTCCAGCAAATTTTCAATTTGTTGTTATGTTGCAGGCTGTCTGAACAGAGAGTGTGGAATTGTGTACTTAACATTCTAAACTGACAGTCTCATGAGCTGTCTTCTTTGTTATTGGGTCATGATGCTTCTTCGCCAGTGAGTTTCTGTCATTGCATATTCAAATCCAAACTAAGGTGTCTGTGTACAGATGAATTGTGTGTGGGCGTGACAGCGTCACAGGTGGAAGGGGAAGAAAGCAGGTTGAGACTTTTGCAGAACATCAGAGAACAGAAGGCTCAGGATGATGTTCATGGCCACCTTCAATATCTTCCTTTCCAGTAAATATCAGTGTCCTTTCAATGAAGAGTGATTACCATGGTAACTGTTAAAAAAGTCAAAAGAATTACAGCTTTTTATCTTCCACTTAGAGCACTTAACAAAGGTGACTTACCAGATGCTTCCAGTCTTTTCTTTCTAGTTACCACTGTTTACCATTTTATACAATGTAAGACACAGAGACATGTGTTAATGTAATTCTGTACATTTCATATGAATTTTTCTTTATCACTCACAAACTCAGAGCTGGGCTTAGATTTTCATATCTCAATGAAAATGATTATTTCTCCTGGATTATTCACTTGAATTTAATGGAAGTTCTTATTTTATGCTTAATGGATACTTTGATCTGTGTAATAGGATGAGATTAATATTTTAAATAAGAGTTATGACATATATTGTCAAACTATCATGGAGATCAGTTTATATTAGATATTCTTTTACCATCTCTTTTATTTAAAAAAATTGAAATCCATACATTTAGACAACTATTATGGAAACATATTTAGAATGCTTAGAACTAGGCACAGTCTTTTGTTATTGAGATATGCTGCAAGGATTGAGTGTCTGGAGAACTGAAATACGTGTTGGCTTTTCACTGCTATGCATAATACACTGACATATAACAATTGCCAACTGGATCTCTTCCTGTGCCGCCTATGCAGTATTTTTATGCTACGCCCTTGGCTAGGTGTGATAATGAATGATCAAAAACTACACCAGTTGGTGGCAATGTTGTTTTCACAGTAATGGTCATTTACTTAAAACCAGAGGACTATGCTGATTTCTCCTTTATAAACTCTTTTATTATGAGTTCAACTTGTACTACAAGTTATTTCTGGCTTAAAAATGAAGACATATTTTTTATAACTTCAAAGTATTCATCTTGTTATCTTTAAATCTTTTACATTACTGAACACAAACCATACCTGAAATAATAAACAGCAGGGTTGTGTGGCCCGCAAAATCAAATTCTGGAGACTGCAGGAAACCATGTCAAACACTGCCTTGCCTCATCAAGAAATTAAACATACATGCTGTGGAAAACAATTTTGAATTGTAGTTCTCAAATGTCTTTCATCTGATTTTCTGTTACAGAACTTATTACTTAATAGGTAGAATATGTAATATTTAGTGAAAACTTCCCTTGAACATCAATTTTTATCCAACTAAAATCAGAAAGCCTTCCAAGATAAGCAATTGATAAAGTTTAACTGTCTAAATTTATTTCATGTACATAGTGGACAGACAGGATAGAAGAATACATCTGGTGTTTGAAAACTGAGCACATACATTCGACTGAAGTTATGCTAGAATTTTTCACCTTTTGACTCAAATTTCAGCTCCTCTGAGAAATCTTTCCAAAGCATTTTCCAGTTTAAATTACTATTTCTACCTCAACCTGACCAACTTTTAAAATATTTTATTGATATCTTCACCATTGTGCTCATTAAAAGTTGCTTTATATTGATTATTTATAGATATGTTACTCCCTTAGGTATCATTTTTAATTCAACAAGTTTGCTGAACACTAACCATGTGCTAGCTGCACTGTTATACATTGGTATAGCAAGTTTGGCAATCTTTCCCAACTGTTGATCCTTCAGGATTTCTGGAGTGGACTGTTGACTGATGGGATTTGAGACTTCATCTTTAAAGGATGATGCTGGTATAGTGGTATCTTGTTTAAGTTCAAGAATGCACATCTAATATCAGAAACCAAATCAATTAACCAAGTAAAAGAGAGTGGCTCAAAGACTCAAGCACCAGCGATTAATGAGGTGGAAGGACAGAAAAATGGAGCAAATGGGGTTATCAGAAATGACAAGTGTAGAGAAAACAATATAGTAATCATGACAGAAGTAATGACCATAGCATTTATTGAGCTAGAGACTGTGCTACGTAATTTCTATGAATTTACTCCCCCCAATATTTTTCAAGGTAGGCATTACCATTATTCCTCTTTTACAGATGAGAAACCATATAAGTCTTGTTGTTGGTTGCATCTTTGAGGTCTGTTTCCTAATTTTTTCTTTGTTTCAGAAACCTAGTTTGGTTAAGTAGTCACCTCTCTTCAACACAGATCAAATTCTTGCTTGGAAACTGATGCCAGCCCAACCCCAGCAGAGATCTTGTTGGTATGACATCAGCTCTGCCCTTGAAAGTAATATTTTTTAGGGATTCAAACCTTAGATATTCAGCTGTGGCACTATCTGGCCCTAGGAATTATTTGAGGCATAGGTACATGAGAGTTCTGGCTATAGTCTCACTTGGAAATTGTTAAGAAGGAAGATTGTTCATTCCAAAGACCATGAACCAAAAGAAGAGCTCTTATTTCCGCTCAATTGAGAAATGAACAGATAGGAAGAAACGGATGCCTTGCTGCCATGATACAATTCAGAGAGAACCTCTAGTTAGATCAACAGAAATGCTCATTCTCTTTCGTTATCAGTCTGAGTTAGAACTCTTGTTTTGGTTTGTTAATTGCTGCTGAAGGCATCCTGGATGACACAAATCCAAAGCATACAAGAACTTAAGTGACTTTTCTAAAGTCACAACTATGATAAATTAAGGACCATTTACAAACAAATTTGTGTGAGCAGAACCCATACTCTGAGCATTGTCCTCTATTTCTCACCTGTGGGACCCTGGGGAAGTTCTGCGTGAATCTTCTGCAAAGTGCATTTGTGTTTTTACTGAGCTAGTTTGAGCTTCCTATTGAAGCTTCTGTTTCTGATGTTATTTCTGAAAACATCTCCCCAGTGTGGAAGTTCTTGTATTTGATCCACGACCCAACATCACTAGCCTGGTCCCTCTTCCCTGCTCTGGTGACTGGAGCTGCTTTCTTAAACTCCTGGCTAATAACTGCGTGCCTACTGCAGCTCACATGGATCTCTCAGGAATTGCAATGGTCTACCCATCTGGGCCTTCTGCAAACCACCCTTACGTGCATGTGGACTTGGCAACTCAGTCTCCTAAAATTATCAGAGCTGTCCTGATTTGACTAAGAGTTCATTCTATCTTAAGACACGGATTTGGGCTGCTGCTCTCCTTTCTCTGTCCCAAACATGTTAGATTCCAGGGCATTTCTTTTCTTGTCAGTCCAGTCTTTAAAATGCTATGCTTTGCAAAGGAAGGAGGCTAGACTAAGGCAGTACATTTGCTATGGTCTAAGTTGACCCTTGTATAGCACTAACTACGACAAAAGGTACTAATGCTTAAGAAATATAAGGGATTCTAAAATGTATGATTGGTGTAAAAGTAGATTAACCCAAATTTCACTGACAAGAAGAAGAAAAAATGAAAGAAGACGGAGAAATGAATCCCATGGAGGGGAAGATTGTATCACAACGGTCCGTGTTATCCCTCTGCCCTTCCTCTTAACTAACGCCTGATGTTTTGTGCTGGCTTCTCGTAAGACTTGGCATTCTTATTCAGTGAATTTGAAAAGTGGAGCACAAATTGTGTATTGAACTGCCCCAAGGACATAAAGAAGTTATCTTGGCAGATGAATCAAATGATAGTTTTGAGCAAAAATCAGGAAAATAATCTAATGTTTATACAGTGTTGCCAAAAGTCACATCTTTTAAAGTTTCAAAGGAGAAACTAGCAGCCTGGAAACCTTGATAAATGTATGTTGACATCCTAGCAAAGAGTGGCCATTCAATTACTTTCATACTATATCAGCTGAACAAGGAGATGAAAAGCATATGGTTGGAAAATGCCCCCAAGTTCCGAAGGCCTTTGACTCTTTCTAAAATATTCAATATTAATGTTCTTTTTAAGTTGATCTCTAACAATTTCCTTTCAACCGGAAATATGAAGGGGGAGGATTAGGCCATTAGGAGTCAATTCAGATAACATACAAGGGTTTATTTATTTATATATTATTACTCTTTTATTCATTTGGCCAGTCTGTTATTTATAAACCCTGCAAGTATTTATCAAGCAGTCCTTTTACAATGGACTCTTTGTTAGAACTAAGCTTACCAAAAGGAATGAGAGCAGACATTCCTTGTGGCATCATGGAGTCTGGAGAAAGAAGGCAGGACCCCATAAGCACTCACTGTACTGCATAGTGACTTGTATGTGTCTCATCAGAGGCTGGGAGGATGGTGTGGGGGAAAGAGCGTGAGCTAAACCCCCAAGGAAGAAGAGGAAGAAGACATCAATGAATGACATACTGACAGAGACCTAAAGGGAGAATATGTTTTCAGCATACAGACAAAGGGCAAAAAAATTACAGGATAAAAGAACATAGAATGGACATGAAATGGGTAGGTGGGGTTTGGTGATAGGGCCTGAGCAGGCCCTAAAGGGAGGGAGAGAAAACAAGGCTGGAAAGATCAATGGTGCTGGATCTGATGCACCATGAGTTAAGATATTTTGACTTTATTTGCTAAGTGAGAGCCGGTCCTAAAAGACTTTGTTCCGGTGAGTGACACCACAGACAGTGCACTTGGCAGTAGAGGGGAGAATGGAGAAAAGATTAGTATATATTCATGATAAGTAGAGTGAATGTAGGATTCGGTCTAGAAACCTTCTTCTAGTAAATCAGCATGTTTCTCCCTTTGGCAGAGCACCTCCTATTTTTCATGTGTATTACATGGTCCAGCTGGAAAGGACTTCACCTTCTGGATCTGAGATAGAATGTGGAGCCAGTCCTGGTCAACAACACGTGACCTGAGACTCAAATAGCTTGCGTGAAGTGTGAGCCACTTACTTCCTCTGAGAAGTCCCAGCTTCCTCTATTGTGAAAGAGTAACATACTTTTCTATTTCACACAATTTGTATTAAAGGTAAAGATTGATAACTAAAAATGAGAGGAGCAGAATAACAAGTACATAGTGGGATTATTATAGTTGTTAGTTAACTTTACTTCCCTTGTAGTTATGGTGAGGTGTGAATGATATGGTATATATGGATGCTTATGTAGAAGGATATGCAAATGTCAATTGCTTTCTTCTGAGTAAAATTAGAGTACTAAGGGAAGAAGAGTGAATCAGAGTGGAGTACAGAGATTATATGGATTCACTTCACCTTTTTAATTAGTGTTCTCATTTAGACCTAAACATTCAAAATGTGAAACTGCATCATGTACAAGAGGCCCTGAGAAGACGATCTCAAGGATGCATGGTTTCTGGTCAGACAGCAAGGTTAACACTGCTCTCTTTATCTCATCTGTGACAGTCAGCTTTGTATTACTGTAGAGAAATACCTAAGAATATGAATTTAGATGTGAAAAGGTGTCTTTGGCTCATGGCTTCGGAGGTCTTGTTTGTTAGGCTCCATTGTTAGGGGCCTGGGGTGGTAAAACAAAGCACCATGACGAATGGTGACTTAGAACATCATGGTAGAGAGGAGGTGGGAGAGCAGAGCTGGCTACCTTCTGGTGGCTGGGAAGCAAGGAGAGGCAGAGAGAGAGAAAGGGGAGAGGGACAAGATATATCTTTCAAAGGCATGTCCCGCATACCCTACTGCCTCCAACTGGTTCTTACCCCAAATAGCCCATTGAACTACGGACTCCTAAGTGAGCTAATCCACTGATGAGACTGGTGCTCTCATGATCCAATCATGTCTGTAGACTACACCTCCAAATATTGTTGCATTGGACATCGGGCCCTCATTGCATAAGTCTTTGGGAGATGCTTCATGTTTAAATCTACCAGCAGGCCACTGTATCTCCCCCTATACTTCTTTTTTTCTTTTTGATGAAAGTGATATGGTAATGTAGTTAGAGAAAATAATGAGAATTTCATCTTAGAATACTAAGCAAAGGTAGATTTTACCTTTATTATTCTCTGATTGTTTTGGTGAGAAAGTATCATTACAATGTCTAAGGGTTGTGTAAATAATCTGTATTCAATAGTAGACTATATTAGGCTCATTTAACTTCAAGCTGAAGAATCACACCTATATGTGTAATGTAATGCAAATTCAGTCTCTAACAGGCCAGCATGCCACACTTCTGGCAATTTTACAGTAAAAAAATTGTATAGGATTCTTTCAAAAGTCATTTTCATATCCATTCATTATTCATTTTAAATATCTTCTGTATTCCCTTGATAAGTTATGAACGTTCTTCTTTGTACTTCTACTGGCTGCTTTGTCTAATCAGCTTTCTTGGACAAGTGGACAGAAAACATTTATTGAATAGCTTGGGATAAAAGCTCTCAGGAGTAGTTGAGAATGCTTTTCTTGCCTATTTTATGCAACTATGGAAGAAATTAGATATGCATCTCATACTGAGGGCATCTCATTTTTTTAGACTAAGCCAGTGTTTTTGAAACAGTACTAATTTTCCAATTAAAGTGTATGTAGACTGTGGAGCTCTTTATGAATGAAAATCAAGCATGGATTGCTTTTAGATGAATTCCATTAGGCAGGATTAACAAAACATGAAGTGAAGGAAATTGTTACCAGCTATAGTCTTTTATAGATTGTTAGAGCCAGAATTCAACAAGCATTAACAAGATTCCTCACTTTGTAAAGAGAGACACTGAGACAGAGAAATAAATAATTCCTGAAGATTGATTCAATTCCTATGTGCATCCTCAGGCAGATCTGTGTTTGGATTTTTGTATATTCTTCCATTTTGGAGTTGAAGTCCACACTTCATTTAACATCCAATATTTATTGATTTACAGTAATAGCACTGCTTGTATTTCATGTTTTGTTTTTGCAGCTGCAGTGAGATTGTTTATTGGCTTGTCAATTTTCATTTCAGAGTTTTTTCTTTCAGTGACTTCCTTGTCACTTGAGAAAATAGACTTATCACAAAATTGTTAAACAAGAGGATGCAAACTTTATTTTTATACCATTTTCATTTTCTTGTTTGGTTTAGAGAGTGAGATATTGTGCTAAAATTGTACGATTTTTCTTTCCCAGGATATGTCAGAATGGTCATGCTTTGTAAGTGCTTCTAAATTATTATAGAACTAAAAGGTCTCTTAGGAATTTTCCAAGCTCCCAATCACTGCATTTTACAATGAGACTCAGATAATTTAAATTAGGAGTCATAAACTCAAATTTTACATGACACAGGCAGGGATCCTGGCATCAGATAATAAGACTGAACTATTCACATTTGCACTGAACTTAGCCCGTTTTATATCCTACTTTTTAAAAATTGAATAGTCTAAGCACACCATTAAGGGGAGCATCCTGCAAAGGTTTCCCAGTTTTGATTCTGATTTAAATCCAGTCTGATACGTGGATCACTGCCTGGGAGCCGGAATGAGGATCCTCATCTCCTGAATCTGAATACCACTCTTTTTCCATTCCTTTCTGTGGCAACTTATATGACTACTCTTTTATTTAAGCTCATCATTTGTGTTAGTGAGGACAAATTACACTGAAAAGTTTTTACTGGCAACCACAGTTAGACAATCACAAAATGTATTTGGGGAAATTTTCTTAGTTCTCCATTTCAAATATATGTGTGTGTGTTTGGAAATACATCTGCATGTGCACTATATGTGTGCCATAGGTGGGCTATATGAATGCGTGTCTCTGTGTACATGTATACATGTATGTATGTGTGTATCTGTATCTGTGCGTTTATGTATGTACTAGCTGTCACTTTGGTTCACGACTTGCATGCCTTTCGTGTGTTCGATCGTGTGTGCACATATACATGGTACGACTGCAGTTTCTACCTCTATATATTTTGAAATGGTTCTTTCTGTAAGCTGCTATGACACATTTTCCATATTGTCATTACCTGCATAGATCAACAGTTAAATCTGCACTCCTGTGGTATTTTTTTAATACCATAGATTGAGGAAAGGGGTATTTGCAAAAGGGGAAGACTCTAGAGATTGATAAGAGCATCTGCAATTTATTCCCCTGGTTTATTACAAATGCCTAATTTTAAATTTCTGAGGCTTTTCTTAGTATACCACAGTGAGTTGTGAACTGCTTATTATATGCTATTTTTGATGCATAGGAAAAGATTAAGTTTGATGTAATTGGACAATTTTCACTCTAATTGTAGAGAAAGATACGTTAATCATAGAGAACCAAGATGTACTAAACATACTCTTTCTTTTTTTCTTGTGCAATAAAGATTTCACTGGCTATTTGTCCCACAAGCCAACCTTTAATTTCCTCAATTTTTCCAGAGAAAGCACTAATACCCAAAGACAAGGATATTTGTACACTGTGAACTGGCAGAGGGAATTTGTTTTTGTGTTTTTGTCTATTTTTGTTTTCTTTTTGTGTTATTGATTTTGAGACAGGGTCTCACTATGTAGTTCAGACTGGCCTTGAACTCTTTATGTATCCCAGGCTGGCTTCAAACTCGTGGGGATCCTCCTGCCTCAGACTCCTGTGTGTTGGGATTACAGGTCTGTGTCACCACACCCAGCTTGCAGAGAAAATTTGTGAGACCTTGAAACACAAAGGGAGAGGAAAAATGCTCCACCTCTGCAGAGACTCACCATATTATTGTTAGGTAAAATGAAACCTGCATATAAATCTTGAAATATTCAATTTAAACACTTATAAAGCAAGAGCTGTTGTTTCTTAAACAGAGTCTAGGAGGAAATAATCATTTTAAAGCCTAGTTATGAGAAGCTGCAGTTATAGGAACTAGCAGGTCATTGGCTATGCCAAAAATACGTCAGGTAACCAAGAGACTTAAGGGTACCTGGGCTGAAATAAATAAGCCCCGAGGGTGTCCACTTTCCTCATGTTTCACCAGTTTGGTAGAAAGGAAAGGGGAGAGATTTTTGTGGATGTGCCATGTTAAACTAATATAATAAACACATTTCCCACAACAAAACTCAAGTTTCAGATACTCAACATCCTTTCCACCAAGTATCAATAATAACTCATGTTTCTATAGAGTTTTACACTTGACAGAATCCCTGCATATACATGATAACAGTCTTTCATTCTATCATTATGTAAGCGGAATCATTCCCACCTTACACTTGAAAAGAAAGAATGAGCATGAATTCATGGAAACGAAAGTCTAAAAGCAGAGATTTTTTTTTTTCCTCCTAGTGGCTAAGGATGTTGAAGTCATGAGAGTGACCACAGCAATCACAATCTATAAACAGCCAAAGCTTGTTACTGGTACAACTGGAAATACAACGCTGGTCTTCTCACATCCGCTCTATGATTCATTCAATAAATGTCCACTGCAACCTCCTTGTACGACAGTCAATTATCCTAGTTGCTGGGTTACAAAGGTAAATAGGACATGGTTCTTATTTTCAAGAATTAAAATCTAGTGTGGGAGGCAGTAAAACATGCAAGCAATTATAGCAGAGAACCTGGTGTGTCCTAAGAGAGATCTAAGAACAGGCAGCCCCTGAGGTCACAGAGAAAGGGCGCTGAGAGCACTGCACTGGGGAGTTGTGACCAGATTTTTAAAGGAACCCTATTTGTTCAAGTTCTGAAGGACGCTTTGACATTTGCTAGATAAAGGACAATTTTTAAAAGCATTTGAAGAAGCAGGGAGTGTGTGTGCCAGGACTCAGAGTTGAGAGAGAATGCAAAAGAGAAACAGAGTGAGAGAACCCACCAACCTTGGTGACCTGGATTAAATTCAGTCTTACGGTGGTGTAGACTGGGAAGCAGGAAGTGATGAGTGAAAAGGCTGGAGGCATTAGCAGGGGTCCTTGTGTGCTGTACCTCTTTGTGTTCCAGCACATTTGGCTCCATCTCTGAACACATTAGTCAGGCTGCCCCCTGGGTTCTAATCAAGAAAACCCTGCTGCTCTTGGTGGCTGAGTGCAGGGCTGCTAATGGGCCTCCCTTTGACCTTTGGTTTGTGAGCAAAGGAGTCAAGGTCTTCAAGACTGTCACGGGAGTCATTAACTTTGACTTACAGATAATCAAGGTTGCAATTAGTGAAGCCTGGGCGCTTGGTGCTGAGTTTGGCAAAGCACAAATCTGTCTGCCAACAGGAGAATCGCTCTCCAGAAGGTGTTAGGCCCTCAGCTCCTTGCCAACATTCTTTAGGCACCAGAATCTGGAAGATGAAATAGACCATCATAGCAACCTAGAAATTCAATATCAGGTACAGACATGCAAATGACCTCTGAGCTTGTTTTTACTGAGGCCAGCTTGTTTTATGAAAGGGATACACTTTCTAACGTTTCTATAGTTTGATTTAAAATTTATGTGTGTTAATCTCTCAGCCAGACTCAATGAAACAGACCCTGTAATCTGGTTCATTAAATACAAACTGAACCAATATATATTACTTTAATTGCTATGTTGAGGTTATCAAGAATTCTACATGTAGTGGCAGAAACTAACTTTGGTAATTAATAACTCCTACTAAAGGGAAACCATCATGATGTTAGAACATTTAAAAATATGTGTGTTGATATACTTTCTTAGTGTCGCTTCCTGATCCACTGGAAATCAGTTTCCTGGGAAAAATGACTTACTTCAGAGACTATTTTCACAAAAGATCAGGGAAGTCTCCTTTCTCATCAGGTCACAAATAATTAGTTAATAGTTTCCTTTTAAAATGTAGTAGCAAGCATCTTCAATCTTGTAATCCAATGTTAAAGAAAATTCTTTTAATTGCAAAATAAATTTAATTTGTCTTCTCTTTAACACAATGGTAAGTAAAAGTAAAATTTTTCCTTCAATGGCTTCTCAGTCATTTGCTGCTGAGATTTTGATATTACTTAAATAGCAGTGTGGAACAAATCATGTCACCCCAAAAATATTTCAAAGTCTACCCTAGTACCTCAGAATGGGACCTATTTTAACATATGGTGGTAACAGAGGAAATCAGTTAAGGTGAGATCGCACTGGAGTAGGGTGAGCCCTTAATCCAATAGGCATTTATGGGCATAAGAAGAGAGAAAGATACACACAGAAAGGCCATATGAAGACAGAGGTGGAGTTTGGAGAGCTGTTGTTTCTGCAAACCAGAAAGCATCAAAGACTACTGGCCCTCCTCAGAAGAGAGGCATGATACCGCTTCATTCACAGTCCTTAGAAGAAACTAGGCCTGTGAACCTAGACCTTGGACAGCCTTCAGAGCTATAGATTTATGTTGTTTAAGCTCTTAGCTTGTGGTTCTTTGCTATGGCTGTCCTACGAAACTAAGACAATAGTATGAGGAGAACTGGAAACTCCTTCATACTCTCCATCTCTGGGAGATTAGGAAGTGAGAATGAATGTGATTATGAACTTCATGCTTATAACTTGGTTCCTGTTTGTTTTGCCTGATATAAATTATCTCTTTGTTTGACAAGGAGGCTGTTCAAGGGATAATTCTCTACTTATATTTGTTGCACCCTTTCTATAGAAATGTTACAAGACAGAGAAAACACTCAAAAATTTTCCCAGTTGCTATTGTAAGGCATGCTGGCTGCAATACATCTTTCATTGTCTCCTTGATTTTAAGGGATATGCATTGTCTCCTGGGACTTGGATAGTCTAGGTCTCTGCAACCATTTTTTCCTCATGACAGTTTTGCAAGACTGTTATGTTCACAGTTGAAGGAAAAGCAATGCCAGGACCAGCAGCCAAGACCATCGCCTCTTAGGTGGTGCTGTCCAGGGGTTTGTGCCACATTCTCTTACGTAGTCTTCCTATTGATTAAGAACAGATGGGCACAAAACTCTAGGAGGCTTAGAAAAAGTCTTGTATTTGATCATCTTCCAGGCGAATATGAGTGAAGATGCTGTTAGTCGGACTTGGCAAGAGCCCCAGGCTAGTAAAGCAATGACAGCCAGTAGATGGTTGGAAGGTTCATGGATCTCCATCCTTGATAGGATTACCTCAGCAGCTCAGAGTCCACTAATCCCATGCATTAATTTTGTTTCTAGGCATCAACTTTTTCTTTTTTTGGGTTCACTGAATTAATTTCCAACTGTATGGCTGCTCCTTGGATTAACTTACTATGTGAGGCCAGATAAGATATTTACAGTTTAATTTAAATTATGACAATCTCACAATTGAGGTCAGCTTCCATTTACCACAGTCTGATCATATTTGTTGTTAATAACACCAGACCATTTTCCTTAGGCGTAACGCTATCCTCCAGGCAGTGAGGTGGTGTTTAGCCTTTCTACACTGTCAAAGGAATGTTGTATCATGGATCATTTTCTCCCAGAACAAAATTAGTTGCTATAGAAGAACCTCAAGTGCACTGTAAATAGCAACTGAAACAGACACCCAAGAAGCTTATTTGTATATATTGGGGTAAGACCACAAGACTGTCCCTTGCTTTTTTTTGGCAGATGAACAGTTCATCCACAAAACGAGAGATAAAATCAAAATGAGCATCATTTTATTACCATGCACCCCAGTAAGATGGCCATGAAGTTGTCTGCATTACTGACAATGAAAGTGGTTATCTTAAGTTTCAGAAAATTCTAGAACTCTAACCAAAGGGTGTTAAAAGATACATATTTTCAAAGTCCAAATCTGGGTCCATTAGCGAACTTTTTCTTTTAAAATTTGCAAGTGTTGTACTTTCCCATTTATATATCCTCTTGCCTGATTAATGCTCTGTTACATATAGCTTATGATGTGGTGGTCTGCAAAGGAATATCACTGAGTATTTATGGTACTGCCTTCATGTGTCAGCAAACTAAGTTGCTAGCATTGGGTCCAGTTTATCAGTTCTGCTTGCGACAAATGGTAAGAAGCAGAATCAGGAGCAGAAAGCCCTGAACCATATTCTAAGAAAGGGCTATGAATTGTGTCTCCTACAGAAGTGAAGGGCAGACATTGGAAAGGTTCCATGTAGGAACCTAAGGACAGTAATACTTCTTCATACTTTTTTCAGTCAACCAAAGAGCACGCATAATTCTCAGTTTTAAATATTCTGTTTTCTTGTCTTTTCCACCACGGTGCCCCTGTTGCCACACATGCTTCCCAGGTCTCTGTTGCTCTTTTCCTTTGTCTGCCCACATTTGTTTTCCTCTAACTGCTCAGTATATGTAGGAAATCTTCAGGGCTGCGCCTGGGTCATATTCTCACCCTGCAGGAAACCTCACACACAACCACAGTTTTAATCATGGCCATATGTCAAAAACTCCCAGATATAATTTCCCCAACCCTGACCTTCCCTGAGTTTTGGATCTTGGTAACCAAATGTCTGCTTCACATCTCCACTTAGCTTTCCTGAAGCCACTTCAAATTCAACATGTTCAAAGCCAAAGTCTGGTTGCCATCTGCAAACCTGGGTTATTTTCCAAGTGATCCAGCTCAGTCAGTGATTACTGCCTTCCATCAGGTTGCATAAACAAGATGCTGGAGTCCATCCTTGAAGCTGTTTTCTTCATTATGAAGTCACAAACTACTCTAAATATTCACCATTATTGCCATATCCAAGCTAATGTCATGTCTTGCTGAAAGTATAACAGTATCGTGTCTCCAACCATCCTTCCCCTTCCAACCTACTTTCTATTTTGCAGCTAAACTTGTCATTAGTATGTAAGTCTGAAAGTAGCTTATTTGTTGCTTTCCATGGGTGAGTGTGCCTACGTACACACACCTGTGAACGTGTATGTCTATGCTCTTAAGAATCCTTGTTTCAGTTCCCTGAGGAAGAAATACTAATTCTAAGTATAGGGTTTATAAAACTGCAACCCTCAAAGTTCAGGCAGAAAAAGATGACCTTCTCAAGTGAAAAATTAAAAAAGATTTAATGGAAAGACTATATTAAAAATATAGGCAAGAGATTATGAAGCTCCCTGGATCTAGCAAAAGTAGAAAATTATTACTTTCCTAAGTGAATGAAGCAAAGGAAGGGAATGGGGGTGGGGGAGGAAGAGAGAGAGAGCAGAGACAGACACAGAGACAGACAGAGATGGACAGGCAGAGAGACAGAGATGGAAGAGGCCCATCATAGAGGATCTACCCTAAGTATAAAGGCAGGCACAGCCATTGACAACCCAGAGACAAGCAAGGAAGATGGAGGGATACTGTTCCCTCACAAACAGCTCATCATCAGGCTGCCTGATGTACCTTCCTTGCCTAGCCTACCTGAAAGAGGACAGGGAGTCTACTGATGGAATTCTAAAAGTTTCATCTTGCAGTGTGTAGGGTGTGGTGAAGGGCACAGAATCAATGTGGAGGACCACACATAGTGGGGAGAGTTCTAATGCAGGGATGGACAGTCATTGAGCTCCCTGCCTCATTTCATGGTTCCTCTCCCTAGCACTTGTCTTCCGTCACACTGATCCCCTTCATTCCATTACTCAGATGAGCCCCTCACTTTACAAAAGGTGCTCACTCCACCTGGAAATGTCTCTCGTCCGACATTTTGTTTGGATAATTTCTACCTATTTTCTGTGTATTTGCTACAACACAACTTCCAAGGGAAAGTCTTTCTGTTACTTCCCTTTCTCTTATTCTCTTAAACTATGTCTGCTCCCATTATGTACTCTGCTATGACCATTCAGCTTTCTTTCATAGTACATATTATGGGTGTAACCTTTCATTTATTTCTTGGATTTTTGATTAATGCCAAAGTCCAAAGTCCCTTGGATACTGTTAACTCTTCAGCATCAAATGCAATGCATGGCACATGACAGTTTGTGGACAGTATGTGTCAGATGAATGAATGAGCAAATGAATGTATTACTTTTTTATAGTACATACACGAAAAGGAAAAGGAGTTTGGAACTGATGGCTCTTAAATCCTTATTGCAGCTGTCCTTCTAACATTTGGAAGGAAAGTGAACATTCTCCGAAAAGAACATGGCAGTTCAGAAACTTTATGTTACAACTTGATAAATACAATAAATATTAATGCAAAGAAGACCTTACTTTTCAGAGAAATATTTGAGTAAAATTAGGTAAAGAACTAACTTATTACAAAAGATACCATGGGGTTTAAAAAATCATGCTGTAGGTTTTCTGAAAGGAAATCAGCCAAGTAACTGCAGCTTTGCTGCACACATGCTAGAGATTTTCTCCTGAAGTACTTTCTCTGATTTTTATCCAAGCATACATATTTGTATTGCTAAGGGAAATGTACAAATGTGAAAGTATAGCGATGCGTCAGTTCAAGAATACTTCTGTTCGTGCACAACTCGGTTCACGAACAGAAGCTTTAGGCAAAATTTTGTTTCTGTTTGTGAATTCACACCAAGGGATAAACAGTGCCACAGCCATCTTCCCCCACACAAACATAAAGGCAGCCATCTCCCCCAGAACTGTGGAATGAATTATGTTCATTAACCGAGGTACCACTGTAGTTAATTTCATTCTGGATTTGAGGTGAATTTTTTTTTTTTTTTTTTTTTTTTGGTACCTGGAATTGAACTCATGACCTTCTGCTTGCCAGGCAGGAGTTTGTGCCCCTGAGCTATATTCCTGGCCCCTGAGGTGAAATATTTGTTTAAGGCATTTCATACCCCAGAATGAAGAGTCCATGAGAAATTTCTCATGAAAGTCCATGGGAAATTCAGCTTCCCTGGGCCTCTGAGGGAACTTGAGACTTGGATGGTTTTTCCACTGTGTATCTTGGTCGAATGGAAAAAGCTAAGATCCAAGCAAAAGAGCACTCCAAGCATTCATGTATCGGGTATTTGGTTATAAGGATTATTCTTTAGAATACTGAGTTGTATGGAGGATTATATTAGTGTAATATGAATCTATCACCTGCCAATTGTGGTTCAGATTCCACTTGGGTGGGAAATGAATACAAAACAATTCACCAGCTGATGTAATTTAGAGCATATGTAAGGCATATTGGGCGCTTGCATCCAAATCCCTGAAACTATACACCACCCTCCTAATGGGTGTTATGATCTACAGTATTGGTAGAACTTAATTTTATCCAATACTGTGTTCATGTTTTATACTATATGTGTATTTTTCTTAGCCCAAAGGGTTAGTCAAAAGCATAATGATTAAGGGTCACTAGAAGGACACTGATTTTGACTAGATAGGACTGGGGGTCTCAAGCTTGTCATCTTAAGATTTTTATTTAGTATTTTATTTCATGAATTTATGTTTGCAATTACCCATCAATACAAATTATATAAAATAAAAGGAAGTTTTTCTCTCAAGTTTTTGGTATAGTATGAACAAATTGAAATGCCAAATGGCATATCCCTACATTATTAGGGTACTGATATTTACCAAGTAATTATTATGCATCAGCTATAGTGCTGGGCACTGTGTTGGCTAGGTCTTGATGCAATATAGCTTTCTAAAAAATTATCTCAGCACAAGTGATTTATGACAGTCATTCAATCTCCTGGTTTTGCTAAATCAGGCTGAGCTATGCTGGTATCCATGTTTTAAACTGCAGGTCAATGAGAGACAGGAGCAGCTCCGTTCTGTGTGACTCTCGCCTCCCTTTGACTGGTAGGCTGGTTGAGGCATGTTCTTTTCCTGCTAATGCAGTGCACCAGAGAACAGACAAATACACGAGGCTTCTGAGGACCTATGCTTGGACTGCATATTCACCCATTTACCACCATGCCGTTTGACCAAAGCCAGTGAGAGATAAACCTGAAGTCTATCAGCAGGGACGTATACTCTGCCCACAATCAAGATATGGCAAAGAGGTAGATAGGGGAAGGAGTAGAAATTAAGGCCAATTATTCAATCTACTCCTTTCTGTTTTCTACATGATTTAAGAGACTCATACATTAAAAAATTACTCCAAAAGCTAATACTACTGCAACCTTGATTTATAGTGACACATTTTTTTCTATATCATTTAAGATAATAATGGTGTCTTGATTACTTTTCTCTCATTGCTAAAACAAAATGCCCAACCCTCAAAATGAAGGAAGGAAAGGTTTATTTAGCTTACAGTTCGTGAAAGTTTCAGTCCATACTTGGCCTGCTCCAAGGCAGAGTGGCACGTGGCAGAGGGCACCAGTTCATGGTGACAGAACAGCAAAGCAACAAGAGCAAAAGGGAGGAGCGGTGGCAAGCAGCCTCTTTCTCTTCCTTAAATATGCAAACTACCCATCCTGGGCAGGTGTAGCTCTCACAACCATAATCCCAGCATTGGACCATGGATCAATCAAAAATTTAGTCTACCCAATGACTGCATGAGGATTTGGAAAGGCATGCAGACACAAACTGTAACAAATGGATTAAAAATATTCATTTATGTTTTTGGACGCACAATACCTAAAGATGTAATTTTGTACCATGAATAAGTGAAAGAAGTGGGAACAGAATATTAAAGGAGTAGAGATTTTTTATATCTCTGAGCTAAGCTTGAATAAATCCAAGTTAGAGTGTTATAACTTTAATATGTTAAATATAACCCCTGTAATAACCATAAATAAAATAGCTAAAGAGTGTACACATGGGAAATGAGAAAGAAACAATATAAGTGGTTCATTTAAAAAAAAATTAACTAAAGACAAAAGAGGATAGCAGTGCAGGAAATGAGGGAAAAAAAGCTATGAATCATGGAGAAAACAATTAGCAAAATGACAGAAATAACTGCTTCCTTATCAGTAATTATTTTAAATGTAAACAGGTTAAACTCACTAATCAGAAGACAGATATATGTAGAATAAATTAAGAACAGAAACAAGCAGAAACGCTAAAACCATGATCCAGCTATATGCTGTTCTTAAAATACTTATTTTAAATCTAAAGATATGACTATATGGAAAGTGAAATGATAGGAAAAGGTGCTACCTACAAAAGAGAATGGGGTGGCTATAGTAATATCAAACAAACCAACATTTAAATCAAACATGTGTCAGAGGCAGAATGATAGAGTAGAAAGTCCACCAGGTCCAAATCTTAACTGTAAAATTTACAACCTAAAATTGACCCTGGACTAATAGCTTAAATTCAGGGAGAATGAACTTCTTTACATATATAATAGCTCTTGCAAGGATTAGAAATGAAACCTATCAACTGCATGCCACACAATGTGTACATGTGTACACACATACCATTCTTTGAACATCTGAAAAATTTACTTTCTGCTATTGATTCAAACAAGAAGCATCAGAACCATTGTGGGGTGAAGAAAATGGTGTAGCACACTGAGAACCAAGGAACTGTTCTAGAATTAAAGGAGGTAAAGTGCAAGACAATTAAGTGTATGTAATACCTAATCCTGGATTAGATCTTGGACCAAAACAAAAGTTGTTATAAGTAACATCAGTGGGGAGGTTAGTGAAAGTGAAGCCTGAGTGTGTGCTGAGTATTACATAACAGGACTTTTCCCAGTACAGGTTTGTAGCACATGAGGACTGCATTTACCACGGGGAGCTTGCACATGTACATTACACATCATCATTCTTTTTCTGTCCCTTCCCAACTTCTCCCTCCTCCTTCAGTCTTTCTTCCCTTTCTTCCCTTCCCCATTTGCGAAAGCTCTGCAGTAATTGTTTTTTTCTCTTCCACACTTTCTTGAAAATTTGTTTTTTCTTCCTTCTTTTTCCCCTCCCTCCATCTCCTGTTCTCCTTCCTACTCTAAAAGTATCTCCCTACTTTCTAATATCTATCTTTTATTTTACTCCTTTTTTCATATGAGTACCAATGTTAAATTTAAACTTGTGTGTCTGATTTAGTTCACTTAATATTATGGTCCCAAGGTGCATTCAGTTACCTAAAAATGCCTCAACTTTATCTCTTATGGCAGAGTAGTACTATATTGTATATAAACGGCATACTTTTTATCCATTCATCTGTTGATGGCTATGTAGGCTGTTTCCAAAACTTGGATATTATGAATTACACTGCTATAAACCCAGTGTGCGTGTATCATTGTAGTGTAGTGACTTTAACCCTTTTGGAAAGATACCCAGAAGAGGACTAGCTGGGTCTAATAAAATTTGTAGTTGTAGTTTTTTGATGACCCTCCATACTGATTTCCATAGTGGCTGTCCTAGTTTACACCTTCACCAACAATGATGAAGGGTCATTTAAGTGCTAGATTTTTAAATTTGATAATAGCTCTCTGCTTAGTTTAATGGATTATCTTTGCTCTTAGGAGATACAGATTGAGTTTTTTTGTGGTGAAACGTCATGATATGTATAAGCATTCTCAGTACTTAATAATATTAATCACGAGGGGCTGGGGATTTAGCTCAGTGGCAAAAGTGCCTGCCTAGCAAGCGCAAGGTTGTGAGTTCGGTTCCTGGTACCAGAGAAAAACCAAAAAAAAAAAATAATAATAATAATAATGTTAATCACGATGATGACTGTGGGGGGAGAAATAAAATATTAACTCCGTCAAAATCTTAACAGTGGTGAATCCCTACCACTCCAACATAAGATCATCAGGCTATTTTTACATTTCAAAATTGGGGAGTAGAAAAACTTAAAAATGAAGAAGAATTGAGATAAAATGTGATTTTCAAAAGTATGGAATATGAATACATGATATCTTAATTGTAACTAATGTATATGTTAGCCAGTGAATCCCTAAAGGAACACATCTCATAAGAAATATGTATTACACTATGTAACAGAATCCTTAGATATACCTGTGTTTGCACAAGTAAATACAAATATAACTGCATAAAATTTCATTTATTTTCATTTATTCCAACTTACCACTTTCTTATTCTTATATTGTATTCCGTCCCCTTTCTTCCAGCTAGATATCATTTTTAAAGAACTTCTCTTGCCGTCCACTAAGTTGTTTCCATGGTTCCCTTGTAGGCTGTAAACCATAGCTTGAAAATCACAGCTCCATATGGTAAATTTTGAGTATCTGGCAAGATACTGTGTTATGACAGGAATTTAGAAGCAGATGGACTCATACAGACATAGTAATCTGAAGTACTTACCAGGAACAGGAAATCAAAAGTTGTAGGTTCAAGAGATACACAGTGCTCATGTGAAAGACAAACATCTTATTGGTCATATTGACGTGGCTAGTTTTAGAAATCAGTGCAGTTATACTATAGGAAACAAAGAGTGCTAGTTGCATAGTAGTAACGGCATAGAATTTATTTACATTAACTCTGAGAACAACCATAATTTAATTCTAATTGCATGAGTTTCAGCACAAGTGCTGGTGCATAAGATTTGCCTGTGCACCATGTCACAGAAACAACCCATCACAGATACAGCTGCAAAGGACCTATAACTCTTCATACAAGATAATTCCAAAATAATGCTCCCAATAACAAAGAGTGTATTTTTAAATTTAACTACAGGTGAAACTCTGTTCCAAATGGCGTATAAGCATCACTTTGTTTGCCATCTTCAGACTTCCCTATGATGTAACCCTGTTATTCAAGTGAAGTGCAAATGGAGAAGCTGAAGTACAGAGAGGCGAGGCTTTCGCTTATACCCACAGACAGTCCTTGATGAAGCCAGAATTTGGGCCCATACTGTGCCGTTCTTATGTCTAAGTACAACAATCCTAACTAATGTGCAACATAAGCTGGAAGGTGCATCCGTGGAATTTTTCCTAGATCCTCCGGAGGCAGCGTGGCCCTGCCAACAACTTCATTTCAGACGTCTGGCATCCAGAAGTGTGGGAGAATAATTTTCCATTGTTCCAGGCCACCCAGTTTGCGGTAATTGGTGATGGGAGCCTCAGGAATCTCGTGTAGATGGTTTGACAGGAACAGAGAACAGGGATATAAATTCAAATATCAAGATTTTCCTCAAACCTTGAGGATTTAGGAACAAAATATGGGGTTTTGTGAAAATCATCAGTTATCAAAGAAATTTATTTAGAGGTTTACTATTGAATTGCTAGGAGCAAACTGAATATTCACTGTCCAGTCCAATCGAACTTTATACATAATACTGATGAAGAGATACATCTCTGTGGAGTCAGTGATTCATTTCACATATAATTCAATCCCAGCATGGTTACTGATTCTTGAATGAGTTCTATAGCCGAGATTAATCTTGGCTTTGTATCATGTGCACTTTGGTGACCAAGGGAAAATAATGACAGCAGGCTAAGTCATCGGTGTCCTTTCTGTTTGGGTGCCAGCGCTAGGCGGGGACAAGCTGACACTCAGCCATGAGCAGGATAAGGAAGATGGAAAGGCTTAGATCTCTCCCAGGTTGTGCTCAGCAGTCCAAATCCAGCAACGCAAGCACACCCAGCAAGGGGTGCCCGCAATTGCAACACACCAGACAGGTCAAATGAAAAGAGCAAGCTGGGGGGATGGAAGAAGTGGGCCTCGGAATCAACAGATCTGAAATCTAAATATTGATTTCTAGATAATTTGCATATAATGGGCTAAGTGAATTATGTTTATTAAAATTACTTTCACCTCTGTCTTTTCACTGTTTTTAATGTCATAAGAACATTGAAAATTGTACATGTGTCTTACATCTGGAGCTGACTTTTAGTTCTGTTGGATGACACTATCTTAGAGAATCAGGAGTTAGGTAACCATTTGAAATGAATCCAACACTTGAAATGCTGGCTAACATTTTAGTTAGTAGCTGGATAAGATAGTGACATGCATACCAAAGCACTGTTTATTTTTAAAAATTTTTATTAGCATGTTTGCAGTACATATTGATTGCATTCATTTTTGGGAATTGGAACATTTACATAACACATCTCAATCTTTTTCCCTTTGCCTCTACTCCCATTTTTGGCCATCATCAGATTCATTTATTTATCTTATCAGTTATAAAATTAGTTATCATACATACAGATTAACAACAAACAGACCTAAAACATAAAATACATATGACATTTACAGTAAATCAAAGTACATGTTTAGGTATATTGTCCATGCTAGATTACAGTAACTTTTTTCTGTCTTTTTTCTTATTGTCTGTTATTTTGCATTTTATTTATATATTGACTTCCTCATATAAGAGAAACCATGTGATGTTTATGCAAACAGTTATTTTTGAGAAATTAGGAAATAATATGACTTTGATTATGTTCTTTATATGATAAACAGTTCTTTTTTGTGATAAGTAGATCTTATAAATATTTGTTCCATATATTTTGGGTCAAATGCCAGAATCTGAAGTAACTGATAAATTCCTGTCGAAGCAATCTTCACTTAGATGGGGGAAGTATAATTCTAAATCATAACAGAAATTACAGCTTTCATGCTACATTACCCATCTTAATCTGCATAGTATATTTTCTATAATGAATTTCCATGTGATAACACCAAGTCCAGATGTAGCATTTTGATAATCAGTAAGCTTTTTAGATGAATTTATTATGAATGAAAGAGACATTTGTCTCTTCCTCACACAATTTAATTTGCATTCCCTTTCTAGAAATCTTAAAAGCCCAATAGAGGGAACAGTAATGGACATTAAACAAATTCAAAGTTGTAAGCATTTAGTTTCCTCATGAAATATGGTTGTCTTTTGAATGTAAATGGAGGCATTAGCTTGCAAAGAAAGTATAAAATTTGCTTGCCTGTGAAGGAAATAGTTGAGCTTATGCTATCCAGGCAAACAAAGAAGTATTTGTCAGAAAATTCTTGTTTCTAACAAGAAATTCAAATATTAATTTGAATTTAAATTATAGAAAAGGTTGCTAAATCCTTCCAGGAAGACAAGAATTTAAATGAATGCTATTACTTCGCATTATTCTATGAATACCACTATTGTGATTCCAGCATGTACTAGTCATGATCCAGTGGCATTTTAAATATTCTTTGTGTGCATTCAATTATGTTAAAATGGTAGAATGATAAACTTTTAGGGATGAAAAAGGAAAGGACAAGTATTTCAGTCTTCTGCACTAAGAATATGGTACAATCATGTCATTTCTAGAGGATTTCTATCTGGATTCGCCAGATTCACGCAATTAGTATTGAGAAATTCACAGCCTCAAGTAGAGTACTCACATTTTACAACCTCTTGACATTCTCAGACATTTTCAGTTGTCAGCCGTGATCTTCACAAAGTCCCAAATTCTACTTCTCCAAAATATAGATGTGTGGGGAAGAATTTCCTGCTGACTATCAGATGTGGTTCTATCCTAGTAAGTCATATGAATACTCAATAAATACTTTTGGATGAATAATATTAAAATCACAAAAATTCATCCACATACATATCATCCTACCTATGCAGATAGGGCAATATTATGCTGTGATGTCTCCAAAATACTGGCTTGAGAAGACTTTTTATCAGAAGGCTGTATAGCAGGTAAGAATACATTGTGTGATGCACAAGGACTTCCATTAAAATCTCTTAGTAGTTACACTGATTCTTTTACTTGAGGCTATTTATATCACATTAGTCAAAAAAGTTCTGCTTTTATATATTCCATTCATTGTCATATGGCATCAGATTTCATTTGTTAAAGGCAATATTCTAATCTAAAAAACTCTAGAGGGAAGTAATCCAAACTCCTCACCTCACCAAAATAGCCAGATCAAAAGGGTCTGTAGAGTATAACCACAGACTTGCCATTAAATGGGCAAGATAAAACACATTTACATGAAAGGACAACTGATTGTCTCCTACCAGAAGAATGATATTAAAGACCATGGGGGTACGGTGGTTAAGAGCATGAGCTCATTTTGTCATTTAATTTAAATTAAATTACTGAGGGGCTGGGGATTTAGCTCAGCGGCAAAAGCGCCTGCCTGGCAAGTGCAAGGTCGTGAGTTCGGTTCCCGGTACGGGAGAAAAACCAAAACCAAAAAAAAAAAAAAAAAAAAAAAAAATAGTATTACTGGAAAGAAAGAAATACCATGCACAGGTACAAATTCCCTATGAGGAGTGTGATCATTATGTATATCTAAAATGTACCAACAGAATAAAAATTAAAAAAAATAAAAACAAACTAAATCACCAAAAGGAGAAATAAAGAAAACAAAATATTAAAATATTTTAAAAAGCACTACTGATATTGCTATTATATTCTTGGTGTCAATAAAATTTAATCTTTTTAAGTAAGAAAAAAAAAAAGAACATGGCTCTAGGGCTAGGTCTTCAGGCCTCATGTCCCCACTCCTCCACTTACTGCTTGTGTGCTTTGAGAAAACTGTATTATCTCAGTGAATTTCATCTTCAAACGGATAGTAGCAACAGTACTTTCAGGCATTATGACAACTTAATGACAAGTAAAGGTTGGACAGTGCTGGTAATGTAGTAGGTATTTAACTGTGAGCATTAATTATATATATATTACACATGTATTCTTTATTTTTCTCCATTTATTTTAAATAGTTAACATTATTTTTTCCAGTTTTACTTTTTTATAAGTGCGTGTTCATAGTACATAATGATCACATTCCTAAAGTTAGCATGTTTACAAAACACATCTTAATTCTTTTTTCATCCTCTCTCATTTCTCCATTTCTATATCTCCCTGTATCTTTTGATCCGCTTTTCCTTTGCAAACTATTTATCTCCCTGTTTCTTATTATCTATCTTTTATTTTGCTCTTTATTTCTATTTTGAGCTTTATATGCATACAAAGGCATAAGGAAAAATATTTTAAGGCAAGGCATAAAGGAAGTTTATATCCAGATCTCTATGGCTATCTTGTGTTTATGGAAATCTTGAAGCAACACTCTAATCTTTGATACATCTTCCAAATACTTGGTGTCCACAAGACAAAAGCAAAAAATAATAATAAAAAAAAAAGTGATGGAGACAACCTGAGGAGAGTCACAAGATTTCTTGACACCCTGTGACCATTTATCATAGATCTTTCTGAGCTATGCTGTCACTTTCCCCAGATTGTTTTCCGACACTAACTCCCATCTCTCTACACTCTTCTTCAAGATTAACCCTGAAAATCTTCACTATCAACATTGGTCCACTATCCTCCTGGTAGACCCCTAAGTCCCACTTCACTCTGTTTTATAACCTCACTTGCTGCTTGGCAACAAATTAAATTACCCGGAGGACTCTATACATAATGTAGAGAGGAGCCTCTGGAACACAACTTCCTTCTGAAAAATAAGCCTATGGATGAAACTGTGCTCTCATCACCAAGCACTTTGGAAGGGGTAACACTGCAGAAAGACTTGACACACATCGGTGGACTTTGTGCAGTAGGCATGAGAAACTGCTGCCAGCTTTGGGGTTAGGGAAACAACAGAATAAACACAGCATTTCTGGAGAGAACCTACTTGCCTTTGTCAAAAGAGTTAGAAATGAAATGAGAAGGTCTGAGCTTCTTGACCTCGAGAAAATCACTGCCTTTGCCAGAGATCGATGATTCCATCTTTACAAGGTGGAGGGAGGTTTGAATTGAGAAATGATTTTTTCTTCTTTTCAGATCAGAAGTCCCAAATTTTAATGTAATTCACTAAATGTCACAACATCCCTTAGAATCAGAGCTGAGATAGAAGCCTACATTCAGGAGCCTACAAGCTGTAGATTTTGTCTCTAGAGTGCATAGAAATGCAAGTCATTTCTGAAGTGACATTTTTATGACTAGCTACAAGGATTAGATCTCCTGCATAACGTTTCCTTCATGGTAAGGCAGTAGAGGTCGAATTCACTGTACTGCTCTTATATGCAAGACTTCACGGGCCTTTTCCCTCCTTTAGGAGGACCTTTGCCCCTGTTGCTTCCTCTGTAAACCCTCTCCTGTTTCTAAGTGAGGGGAATGGGATAAAGAAAAATACAGATGAGCACTTTCTCAGTGCCGAGCTAGGACCACACACACATAAATACACCAGTGAGTTAAATGATCTTAAGTTACCAAATTGCAATTTGAAGAAGTAAAATAACTCTTCCAACTTCTGGAGAAACTTGACAGCATGTGAATCCAGTCTAGAAATACTGATTTGGGTAACACAACTGTCAGTAAAAATATCAGGACATAATTACTCCATAGATCAAGATAATGGCTACTTAACAAAGGTTAAAAAGAGGGAGGCAGGATCTATGGAAGTGGCTTTTCAAATGAAGAGGAAAAGGTTGTATTTTCTCTGATAATTTCTATTTATAATGAAAAATTAAACTATACTTGATCTATGTGATAATTTGCATTTTATGTTACAACAAGAAGCTTGTAAAATTATCAAGCACAAATCATGATATTAGATATCAAAAGGGAGTTGAACCCAGTGATGGTTCTATAAAGACTCAGGAGTATTCTGCAGGTGAAAATTTTATCTAACCAAAATGTAAGAAAATTCCATGATTTTCTTTTTTTACTCTTCTTTAATTTCCAGTTTAATTTTTGGCACGGAAACATGAAAATCTTAATTTCAAAGAGGAATTGAAGAATGAATAGTAACTTCACTAAATTAGGAAACTTGTACACTAGTAGAGAAGTTGAAATGATGTAGGATAGAGGCTGTTTTTTGAACGAAATAACTCAAGTGGTATTGGCTCCTAATACAAGCCCAAGCAGCCATTGATCCAGTGTGTTAAACATTTTGTCTTCTGCTTGACCTTAAGTTATTTTATGAAAGAGGAACCTAAGTGGCTTACTCAACTTTATTACAAGGTATCATATCTTTTCTTTCATGGAAAGTGTGTGCAGAGACCTTTATTTCATTCTTCTACGGTGTAGTGCTTGAGAGAACCTAAAAGCCAAGAGAACATTTTAGATTCTATTGAAGTTCACAGCTGCTCTGCTAGTTAAAAAACATTTTTTAATATAGGCAACCATTAATTACTAAATTTCTGATTGTAATTGCCTAGTCTCAGAATTGATGAACAAAGCCGTTTTAAAAAGCAATCAATTTGAAATCTAATTTGTTGGCGAAATGAACCATATAAACAAAATGCCACTTGCCGTTTGTCTAAAATGAGATGTGCTTAACGAGCCCATCATCTTCCGAGATCCTCATCACTGTGGGTCACAGGGACCTCAAATATCATCAACTGGATCCAGCACACAGAACGTGTAACAGAACACTATGCTCTGGACAGAATGAAACGGGAACCAGATGGCACTGCAATCCCAGCAGGGTGACTCTTGGGGGAATTCTAGACTGAGTGCAGAACGGCTACCGGGATCAACAAAGTGCAGTAACACAGCCCTCTGCCCTGTGTTTTGCACCTAAAGTAGCTGGAATGGTTTAACATAACTCATTCCATCCACATGTACTCAGAATACCAAGGATAGAAGTACGAGTAACCAGATTTTGAGAAAAGCATCTCAATTCATTTCTACTCAATATACATGTGTGTGTAAATATGTTATGCAAATATAAAACACAATAAATGCACTGTGTGTAAGAAAAAAGAGAAATACATCAAAAGGTGACAGATACACTATATTACAGAAACTATATTGGACAAGTTTAGAACAGTGATCTCTTGTTCTTTCATCATTTAAAAATCAGTGGAAAATCTTACTCTCTGAACACTGCTAATTCTTGAAATGGATCATAAAGAACTATTAGCAGTACAAGTTGAAGTTTTAAATTTGTTATCCAATTATTTTAAATTTCATAGGTCATGTGTATCTTGAGTTTTATCTGCTTAATTTTGATGTTTGTTCACATAAACTAGGAAATACTTGGAAATAGAGTAACCTCAGAACTATGTAAAATCAATGTGAAGGTGGTCGGTCCTCTCTTGCTTTGTGGGACATGGGTAAGAACAGAAGGACTGGGGATCATCTGATTTCAGCTAGAAAAACTACTAAGGCAAGCATGCCATGTCAGTCTGAGATGAAGTTGGGGCTAGGTAAAGAGATATAAATTTCAAGTGAATGGCAGATATATTTTCCAGTGCATCTCAATTGAGAATTTTGCACCCTACAGAACTTTAGTACTGCACAAGAGAGCCTTCTATTTAAAAATGTGTTTGGAAGCATCTGAATTGTTAGGATGTTTCCAGTGAATAAAGCATCTCTGACCTCACTCCAGATCCTTAGGATGAAAATCCACATTTTAGATCCACTCAGGAAGCCCTCTCTTACAGTTCCTCAGAGTTGCCTCTATAGAACGCCATCAATATCTTGGTCAGTTCTGTCCTCAGGGTCATTCTCCTGCAGGAGGTCATGGGATAGTGAGCTGTTCCCCTTTCCGTCTTTGCTTTCTAGCTCCCGTGAGATAAGCAGCTTCCTCTCCTACTCAGCCCTGCCCTTCTATGCTGGCTCACCACAGGCCTCGAGCAACAGGGCCATGGATGGAAAGCTCTGAAACTGTGAACCGAACATCTTTCTTTTGTAAAATGTTGCATTTTCAGAGTAGCAGAAAGCTAATGCATCTACACTGGAGTTTAACCCATTTGTCTTCTGCATTTCCTAGTCAATCAGTATATTGTCTGCCAAGAAATTGAAAAGATTTCTTTCACAAAAAATTCTTCCTGAATGATGTTTTACATTAATTTATACACAATTATCTTTTTACTTAATTTATACTACTTTCAGAATTCTTTCCATTACTCACTATTTCAACAAAGCTTTATTAAGAAACTGAGTGAAACTAGTTCGTGACATAGATTAGAATAGCTGTAACTGCTACATACTCATAGTTCAACATAGTTAGCAGCTAGCTTCATGTGGGCTTACCTGGCACTCTAACATACCTGGCTTTTTTTCTAATACCATCATGATTGTCAACCCATTTCACAGCACAAATTCAAACAGAACAGATACATCATATTTTGTCTACATCATTTCTCTCCAACTCTACTGTACTTACTACTTAGAAAATTTTCTCATGTGATATACATTCTGAGATATAACATATCAGTGATGTTCTATTCACCTATTTTCTTAATTTTTTTATAAAATAAAGTCCATGCAACTTAACATACAATTCTAAGAACTATGAAACTTCCTTCAAGAAGATCAGAAGGAAAATATCCATTTCTTACAACTACAAAAATTATTGCAAGCACATAAGGGTCATATAACACTTAAGAAAAGACAAACACATTCCTTGTTTTCAAGAAGTTGAATCTGATGAGGGAGTTAAACAAGAGAACTGGAATAGAACGGGATAAGAGCTGTGAGGTAGGTAAGTTGGAGCATTCTGAAGAAATTCTCTAATCTAATTTGGGATTCAGTGGTTCAAATGTGGAAGAATTAGACAACCAATTAGAGAGCGAGATGTGAAAGCATCAAAGAATGCAGAGGAAGTGCATGAGTTGGCATTTTAGAAACTAAAGTTGTTTAACATTATCAGACCCTAAGGTTCAAGCAGGGAATTGGGACTATTTGAATGTTCTGATTCTATGATCAGAGTACTATTTATCTGTGTTTGGAATGATGTTCTATTCATTACTCCTTTATGTAGCAATTGTTTAAGTTTTTCCTTTGTGATAGACAAGTGGTTATACTCCTGGATAAAATAGACCAGGTGTTATCTCTGAAGAGACCATAATTATTGTGAGAGAAAGAAAAACCAGCTACAAAGTATCTAATTGGCTTAATAAAGGATATTAAAGTGTAAAAAGGGGGGGTCTGAGGAGGTGATGGTAATCACAAACATAATTAATAAGAAGGAAGAATTCATGCATATATCTAGGCAAAACTTTCCAGGTGATGAAGTCCTGAAATGAAAATAAGCATGGTGTGTTAGTGCAAGAGAAACAAGGAAAATGTAGTTTGAGGGTAATATACACCATGAAGCATAGCACAAGTTCAACTCACAGTACAGAGGAGATAGAGTCTGGAACATGGTTCAGGCCATAATAAGGTATATTAATTTTATTCTAAGTAAGGTAAGTTTTCAGTAGGGCAGAAAGAAAGAAAGGAAATGAAATTGATAAAATAAGTAGAAAAAAATTAGGAAGGCTACAGAAGATTGTTACACTAGTGTAAGCCAACTTAAGAAAGGAAAACCTGGTTATGGTGCAGGGAATGTGTTGGTGGGAGTAGGGCAAAGGCAGTGGGAGTGACACCATTATAGTAGATCCCAAGATAGGTCCTGGGATATAATAGCATGGAAGGTTCAGTGATCTGAGACCCTGGCCATATGAGGGAGCAGTAAACAAGCTGCGTTTGAGCAGCAATGGGGCAGTGCTACGTGAGAAGGGAAGACTCTCCCAGCAAGAAATCTTCCAAAGATAGCAGCATGGAGCCAGCACCCAGAAGGGAAATAGCACAAGGAGGACATAGATTGGGGGGAGCCAAGAGGGGCCTTGAACATCTAACTGATGTTACTCAGCGGCAAGATGGGCAGCCTCCAGGTCAGAGCAGCAGCAATCTGGAGTCTTTTATTGCTCAGGGTTTGTTTTTTTTTCATAATTAGAAGAAGCTGGGCACAGTTTTGTGGGAGATGTAAAATAGACAGTCTTTAAATGTATAGAATCATGAGGATATGGTGGACTATATTTAAAACAACTGGATATGGGAGATTCTAAATTGTGTAGTGGTGCTTTGGACTCATGATTCCACCCTGCTGTAGGTAAGGAAATAGCAAAACTTTAGACTCATATCCTTCTCTGACCTACTGACATAACAAGTGGTATTAGTAGAGCTAGGGAAACCATCAGCTGGCAAGGCTGTGGGGATGGGGAGTGAGGGAGGAAGAAGGCCTTTGACCTTGCTGGTGGGAATGTAACAGTACAAACACTATGCAAATCAGCATGCAAATTCCACAAAGAACTGAGAATAGAAATTGCATTTGCCCCAGCTAGTCCCCTTTTGACCATCTTTCTGGAAGAGTTAAAGATATCCTTGCACAGCGATACATGCACACCTGTGTTTATAGCGGCACAATTCATGGTGGCCAAATCTTCAAAGCAGCCTATATGTCCAGCAATAGATAGATAAAGAACATGAAATAAAAACAGTATAACACTTGGAAACATGAAATATTTAGGGATAAATCCAACAAAATAAGTGAAAGATTTTATGTCAAAACAAGTAACCATCACTGTTGAGAAAAATAAGTCATACTTAGCACTGCTAGTACAACTAATGAAATTGATAAAATAAGTAGAAAAAAATTAGGAAGGCTACAGAAGATTGTTACACTAGTGTAAGCCAACTTAAACGTAACTGGCATGCATAGGGCACTGTGCCTTAAATACAAACTACACGTCTTTTGCAAATGCACATGGTAATTCACAAAATATAAATCATATGTTGGCCAATTCAAAAATCTCAATATATTTCAAAAGGGCTGGGGATATGCCTTTGTGCCTGCCTGGCAAGTGTAAGGCCCTGAGTTTGAATCCCAGTACTGAAAAAAAAAATTTCAAAGATGGAGATCTTGTGGGTTATGTTTTTATTTTTCATATTTATTTTTTACAAGCAAGCTGTATAGAAATGGAATTAAACTAAAGATCACTTGGATACTTAGAATGTCTTCAAATATTTCCACATTAAAAATCATACTTCTAAATAACCAGTAGGTGGAGAATGGGTAATTGATTAGAAATCATTCCAAAAGGAATGATGGTATAAGCAAATCGAATGGGTTTAAAAAAACAACAAAAACAAAAACAAAAAACTTTATAGTTAGATCACCCAGGCTCAGAATAAAGAATAAACAAAGAATAAAATTATGAACTTTGTGAACTTTGCCATATTTAGCTGTGCAACCTTTGACAAGTTACTTAATATCAAATAACTGACTTTTTCCTTTTTTTGAAATGAAGATATTAAAGTTTTGTATTTAGACATATTGATTACTCCTTGAACTATATAAACCTTACTTTTTCAAATTTCTGGGTTTTACCCACTATTCTTTTATTATAGATTTCTAACATATTCTAGATAGAAAATATGACCTGTAAATACTGAATTTTAAACTACTTTGAGATATGCTTTTTCATGTTACATGTGATCAATCTGAACAGTTTTCTCAGGATTAGATAAGTGATACACCTGGACATTGTGCTGTTCAAATAAACTATGTATGTACATACTTTTAGTTTGACTGATCTACAAATTGCCAAGGGCATTTGAATTGGTGACAGTAGATTTTTCAAAGTGCCCATGTAATATTGTTTTTTTCCTTTTTATATATTTCAAGTCTATAAAATTTTAGGTATGAATTCACATAAAAATCATCCATATGATTTAAAACTTTTTATAAAATATTTGTTGACTTTATAATCCAAACAATGTTTTGTCCCATTTATGTTGTCTCATAGAGCATAGACCACTTTTATGTTAGTGTGCTTTTTTATTTTTGTATTTATTTCCTTTTCAGTCCCTTTGCATCCTATAATTTTCCACCTGTCTTTCTTGAATAGACTTTTGTCAAATTTTCACTATTTTTGTACATATCTGATAAGCTGTAAGTTATATCTAAAGAATTTATAACCTCTTTATATTAGTTACTGATGTATTTGAAAATATTTCGCCTATTCTTATTCTGTGATTTTGATATACTCAGTTTAATTTGTTTTGTGTGTGTTTAAAAACCTCATTTCCTGCCTTCTTGTGTCAGTGGTTGAGTATTTTAACAACATTGTCCCAATGTCATTTTGATTTTTCTTTAATGTAATACAAGTAGATACTAATAATGACAGTGGATAAAAGCACTTTTCTTCCTTCTATGAAAAAATAAAACAAAATTTTATAACAAAATAATTAGGGAATAACAACAGTTAATATACATGTGTATCATAATCTTAGAAGAATGACCAAAATGTTCCTTGATGTACAAGTCATAGACAAAAAAGACCTTCCCAATGCATTTATAATTTTTAAAGTGCCATACCTTTTTCTTAATTCTTTTATTACTTGTTCATAAAAATGTAATGTACATATTTTACTTAAACCTAATGTTCACTGGTTTGTTTCTGTCATTTCTGCTCAATGAATGAATCATTTCCCCTAACAGTAAAATATTTCAGGATATTTTAACTCCAGTGTTCTTTTCTGTCTTATATGTTACAAATATCAATCTACAAATCTAAATTATATTTTACAAATAACTGTGTTACTTCTATCTTATTTTTATTTCCTAAATTAAACAGTTAATTTCATAAATCACTCAATTTTTGTTTAAATATTCTTGTATGCTTTCCAGTTTCTATAACCACCACTAAATTTTTACAACTTCAGACTTCTTATTGGGATCATTTTACAACTTCCTTTCTTTCTTTAGACGCTTTTGCCAGTTATCTTAATATTTTCTTTCTTTTCTCCTAGAATGACTTACCTGGTATGCAATTTTAGGTTTATGGATTTTTTCCTCAGAATTTTAATTGTTGTCATTGAGTATTCTATGTGATTTAATTTCTTTTCTTTTGTAGTTAATCTTTTAATCTTCCTAGCTGTCTTTAAAGTGATCTGATTTTAATTGCATTCTGAAGATTTGCTAAGATGCTCAATGAGGTTTCTTTTCATATTTTGTTGAATGTTTTTGTGTGCTTTCCTGATTATTTACATCATTGCACATTCTTAGCATTCATTCATTCATCACGCATTCTCACACGTTCATTCATCTCTGAAATCTCTGATTCCAAAATAAATATTCAATCTTCATTCTGTCTTTCCATTAGCCTCTGAATTCCTATTGGATACTTGTTAGATTTTTTTAAAAAAATCGTTCTTCCATGCTTCTTGTTTATCTTTCATATATTTCATTTCTTTCCTTTTCCACATAACATTTTGCATATTTTCTTTAGATGTATGTCTTTTACGTTAGTACTTCTTCAGCTGTATCATCGCTTTTATTTAAGCTATGTTTTAACTATGGCGCTGACATTTTAAAATTTTATAGAAGGTAATTTTAAAAAATATGCTGTTTTATTTTTACACACTTGTGTTCCTTATTCATACTTTCAACCCATCTGTGATTTTTTAAAGATATTTCAAATATGGTTACTTTCTGTTCTGCATCTGGTAATTATACTATTTGAAATTGGGTGTCTAATTTCATGATTTGTTTTTCTGTTCAGGGTAGCTTTTCTGAATTTTTAGATTGTAGGCTGTAAACACGTTTGTGCAGCCTCACCAGTTACATTTCTGGTAGCTGTGACAATGAACACAGCACACCAACCAACTCTGGAGGTGATAGGACTTCTAGAGCTGGAATAGCAGAGTCTGTCCCCTTTTTTGGCTTATACTAACCTATAGTTCTAACCTCTACATACTTAGTTGAATTTAGAGATTAATAAGAACTACAGAAAATAAGTGGCATAAATTTTAGAAAGAAATAGGTGAAACAACAACAATAACTATCTAATAACCTTTTTTGGATTACATCAGGACCACTTTCCAGTGCTCCAGAAATAGTGTTGCTTCTGGATTCAGTCATGAGCACTTTATAGCTGCTTGCTCTGTATTTGCACATCAGCTGTGGGTATAGATATGCTTTTCTTCAAAACTGGAAGTCAAATAAACTAAACTAAAACAGGATTTAGTAATGAGGACTAAAACTAGGTTTGCAAGATGTTTGCAAGGTTAGAGACTGCACAAGCTGAGTTAATTTTTGAAGTTCCTCAGGTCAAGTACATATGAGAAGATGGTTGTTTTGGAGAGAAGAAGAAAGATTTGCCAAGACTTGTGAGGTACCTTGGGTAGGACGTGCAGAATAAGACAGTGTGTGAGTGAGATGCTCACCTCAGGGCATACTCAGGCCAGTGGGAAGGGATAGTAAGTCTGTAGCTGCTCAGAGGTGCCCACTTGATATAAAAAGAGACGGGGAAGCCAGTAGGGAGCGGTAGCCGCTGAAGCAACACGTTAAAAAGGCCAGTCAGGAGAACAATTCTAGAAGTATTAGGCTGAGCTTTTGTCTCCAGGATAAGGATCTTCCTGATTCTCCTGGATCATCCACAAAGCAGTCTATGGACTTCCTACCGCTACTGAGGCCATTGAAGGCCGTATTTGGAGGGGGAGTCTGAATGAGAGGCTGGTAGAACAAACATAGCTCACAGCTCGCCCTCCTGATGGGGCGGCCTGTGCCAGGCTCTCAGAAGACATAGTGTGCTTGTTAGGGCTGGGTGAATAGCACCAGTCTCCACGGAGGACGATTTGGGTTCCCATAGAGAAGTCATCAACACAGGGTAGGTATTCAGCCAATTATACTTCACTTCATCGGTCCTATTTAGAGGGTAACCCCATGGGGCATGCACCATGTCTTTCTCTGTGTACTATACAGTGTTGAGGAAACACTTGGCACTCAATAAATACTAATCAGGAGCTTGTTTCTTGTCCCTCTCAGCCACCCACTGAGCTGATCTAAGGAAGGAATTCCCTTTGAAGTCCCTTGTCCCTACGCGTTTTGATAAAAGATATTGAGGCTCTGAGAGAGATGAGAAACATATACACTCCTGGAGCTGTTTTTGGTCTCCATAGAAGACAAATGCCGTGTCTGCATTCGGAGGGGCAAGGTCCACACTTTAGTGGAACCAGGAAGTGAGAAAGGCCCCGCTTTTTTCAACCTTGTCTTACTTCCCGTTTTTCACAGATTTGTGATTTGTGCTTTCAAACATATAGTAATGCCTTCACTGAGCAATCATGCTGAGCTAAGGGGAGGAGCCTTGGTAAATTTTAGTATGTGTTTTATGATCCATATTCATGAAGGAAATCAACATGTAGAAGCGGGTAAGGAATTAGAGAGGAATATTAAAAAATGTTATGAGAATAAGAAAGAATTTAGCTTTTCAAAGATAACTAGTAGCTGGGTATGGTGATAATCCCTCTGGAATGCTGATGCAGGAGCATTGCAAGATTGAGCTCTTGGAGGAACCTGTGGAGTTCCTTGGAGGAACTTGGAGGAACCAAGGAGCAGGGGATGTAGCTCAGTGAGAAGGTCCTGTGTTCCATCCTCAAGACATAAATGAATAAATAAATCCTGTGATAATTTTAATAGCGCCTTGGCCAGAGTTACATGTGGAGTCAGAATTGACATGTGCATATAAAACATACACAACTATGTGTATTGTGCATCTATATTACCCAGGAATAGTTTCCTTTACAGACTAAATTAAGACTGTACAGTAAAACTTTAAAACTTTAGAACTATAGTAAGTGAGTGATAACTCAATGCTATGAGTATTTTGTCATCTTTGGTTGTGTTAAGGAGTCATAGGGCTGAATTGATGGAATTGTAGCATCTCACGCGAAGCTGGAGTGGGCTCTGTTCTAGACACGAGGCTCAGGGCAGGACAGGAGTGCTGTGTTCACTGTCCAGTGCCGTATGGGTCTCAGCAGATGACTGACATATTGGAGGGAACTGGAATCCCATATATAATGAAATGTTAGAAAAAGCAGAGAAATATGTCACTCAGATCAGAGGAGAGTAAGGGGGTATGAAAATTGACATAGGTATAAGTGACAGATTTTTAAATCAGTGGCTTGAGGTTGGAGGAGGTGATGGTGAAGTCAGGTATTTGGGTGGTGATCTTCTCTGTGGCAGTTGTTAAGCATTGCAGTTTACTTATACTGCTTTAAAAAACCCTGAGATTGTACCATTTATGATTGTACCATTTATGAAAAATCTACTTCTCAAAATCGTAAGGGCTAGAAGGGTAAGATTGAGGCACCCACAGGTTCAGCGTCTGGTGAAGGGCAAGTGTGCTTCTGAGATTACTCTTTGTTGCTATGTCCTGAAGAGGAGTAAATGTATTATCTTTTAGGGGTAGAACCTAAGCTAGTTCCCTCCAGCCTTTGTACAAAGCAATGATCCACTCATGAGGGTTCTGCCCTTTTTGATTTAATTACTTCCCACAAGTCCCTACCTGGTAATATCTCACTGTGGATGAAATTTCAGCTCATGAATGTGGAGAGGACATTCAGACTACAGAACCAAGCCATACATACCTGGATGTGATGAACAGAGCACTCAGATTTGAAAAGGGGTCTTTTGTTCCAGGCCAAATAATAATTAAAGTCCACATAAAATGTAATTATTTATTAATCACTGAGATCGCACACAGAGTAAGAAAGAGCTCCTAGAGAGTCTGGACTTGAGTAAGGATGGTATCCTATGAATTTGAGGTTTTTAGTCTCTACAAAGACAAAATTTAACCCATCAACTGCACATGAGGCATTTAGCTATGGTGATGATACAGAGCACGTGATGGAAGTAACCTGAGCTTTGCCGATAGTGGAGTGTGGTGGACACGAAAGGCTTCACAGAAGTAGCATTCTGAGATATGAACTCAAGGACAGCAGAGGGAATAGCAGGCCAAGCAGGGGAAAGAGCAGAAAGGTGGTAAGAGGGTTCTAGGAGAAAGCGCCATGGTGCATCATTTCGGGAGGGACAAGAAGCCTAAATAAGGACCCAGAGCAGCAAAGGAAAGGGGGCGCATGATAAGCCAGGTGAAACCTCATAAGATTTGATGAGAATTTTAGGGTTTTTTTTCCAAAATCAAGGAAAAGACACTGGAAAGCCTAAGGTAGGCAATTAGTACCATACAGTTGACTTTTTTGTAAAATCACGTTGACAGTAGTATGGAGAACGGTTCAGAACCTGTCAAGGTCATACGGATGGGAGATGTTCCAGGCCATTGCTTACCACTTTTCCACCACATCCTCAGGCTTCTTTGCCAGAATCCTAAGGAAGACGTCAGTTTCCAAAGGAAAATGCCTGGAAATATCCCCTCCAGGGCTCCTTTCACATTCTCATCAGGTTTTTGATCCCGATGGACCAGATTGAACACAATGAAAATCACAGGAATCCTTCCTTCTCCTCTCTAGGCCACACAGAGCAGAGCAGGTTGAAGTGGGTGGTTCCAAACTCCCATTTCTTAGACCCTGTCCCAGGTGTGCCTGTAGTCCCTACTATCCCTTTCCTCTAAACAAGTATTTCTACTGTAGGCTGATGAAGAACAGAGAAAGAATCTATGCAAGAAGAATCTACCCTACAGGCAGCCCATCACTGTTTGCAAGAGGCTTTAACTTCTTCTTGTAAGGGTGAAGTAACCAGGCATCTCCTCCACAGGCCATGTTCTCTGAGTTCAGGGGCATCACCCTCTGTTTGAGGAACTCCTCCTGACATGGGTTAAAGAGACACCTCAAATTCAACTTGGAGTTTGAAGTATGTTTCTCAAAAACTGTTGCCAAAATTCAAGAAAAAAAAATCATTACCCTTTATAGTTCTATTGAGAAACTTTCTAAAACTGGACTAGATTAAAAAACAATGGATTTGCATTTTTTTTCTACCAGGAATAAATTTAAGTCTGTTAATGACTAACAAAACGCTGCTTGGAGTTCTTTGTACTATTTATGCTATGGTTTAGATCTAGAATGTTTCCCAAAGTCATATGTATGTGTGTAGAAGTGGGCTTTCAAAAAATGATTATATTATGAGGGCTCTCACTTTGTCAGTGGATTAATCCATTGATAAAAATCATAATTTGTTGGTAGATCAGGGCCCTCAGATGAGATAATGGTAACAGAGATGGAGAGAAGTAGAGAGAGTTTATTAAGTATTTTGGATGCAGAATTACAGGATGAATACCTGTGTGTTTGCTGTTTTGTTTTGTTTTGTTTTGTTTTTGCAAAAGTAACATTGTGTTTGTGTAAATCATTCCATAAAAGATCAAGTTTCCCTATTAGTTATCAACTTGATTGGCCTGTGAGCTGGCTTGGAGGTCAGTAACCACACTTTTGTGTGTGTCTTGGAGGTGTGATTTTTGCTTGCAGGGCACTATAAACTGAGGAGCTTTGCTCTGGGACAGTCTGCTCCCTGATACTTCTGCTGTGGAGCCAGCCACTCATGGACTAACATCCATAAACCAAAATCAACCTCTCCTCCCTTAAGTTGTGGGTGTTCAACAGTTGTACAAGCAACAGAAAAATTCACTGATACAATAGGATACCTGGGATTTCATGTACATAAAACATTTCTGAACATTATCAGACTATATTATAAATAATTTAAAAATTAGGTTTATATATATTTATGATTTTGCTGACTATACAACGATGATCTTAGTATCACATTTGACATATTTAACATTAATGGGATTCATTTATAGTGAGTACCTACTGTGTGTCAGGTGTTTTATACATTATTTTATTACATATAGACACCCACTCCTATAGTCAATAGAATAATGAGTTTCCAAAGATGTCCACATCTTAATCGCCTACTATGTTGCTTTATAAGGCAAAGGGACTTGATAGATGTAATTAAATGAAGGGTTATGTGGTGAAAGGATTATTCTGGCTCATCCAGATAGGCTGAGTATAATCACCAGGGTCTTTGTAAGTGGAAGACCAGAGGGCTAAAGGCAGCACGAGATGAGATGATGGAAGCAGAGTCTGGCAGAAATCCTTTGAATGTGGGTCACATGCTAAGGATGTACACGGCTTCCACAAATTGGAGAAGACTATGCAATCTCCAGTCTCCAGAAGGAATAAGAGTTAACAACAACTTCACTTTGCTCTTGTGAGACTCACTTTGAACTTCGTACCTCCAGAACCTGTACATCTTTCTGGAGGAAGATGTGCTTGAGTTGAATTTGTCCTTCAGAAGAAGACACTCAGAAATAGCACCAGATAGGCAATCCATGTGCTAAGAAGTAGGTTAGTTTTATTGGAGTTGAGAATTTATCTATTCCAACTCATCAGCACCAGTTGCGTACAACATTCTCTGGTAGGCCTTGAAAGATACAGGAGCACAAGAGCAAAATGCTTTTTTGAAGCTTATAGATTATTAGGAAATCACAAAAGATCTAGAAAATCCTGCAGGAATCAAGTTATGAAAGGTATATGTGTTCTGTGAAACAATCTGCATTTTATCCTGCACAAGTAAAGGAATTATATGATCAGTTGAACTTTATTTAAAAAGATCAATTTGCTGTAGTGTGGAGGATAGATCAAGGTGTTAGAAGTATTCAAAGGCTTGAGGTAAGAGGACTTCTGAGGAGGCCATCCTAGGACCTGAGGCAAGAACTGGTGTAGACCTGAATAAGGGAGGAGGATACTATGGATAATATTAATTCTGAGTTGCTGAGGAGGTAAAATCTTTCAATCTTTGTTACTAACTAGCCACACACAGAATTGAAAGAGATTAAAAGAGTCTGGGTGAGTCCTGTTATCCTTCTTTTTTTTTTTTTTTTTTTAAGAGCCATCAGTAGTTTAGTAGGCAAAAATTTAAGTACACTCTCAAAGTTGGAGTGCGGAGTCAAGAGAGGAAGGCATGCTGCAAACTGCAGCTGGGAATATTTATGTGTTTTTGGTTGAATTTGCAAAATTTGGGGCTGGGGATTTAGCTCAGTGGCAAAAGTGCCTGCCTGGCAAGCTCAAGGTCATGAGTTCGATTCCTGGTACTGGAAAAAATAGAAAAAAAAATTTGTGAAATTTGTTAATACATGGTCTTTGTCTTAGTTTTGGGTGTAAGAAAAGAAGGCCTCCCCACAGAAAGATAGTGGTCCCTTCCTAGGAGAAAACCCACTTTACAGATGAGAAAGTGGTTTTTTCACAGATGAAAGAGGACCGTTTCCAGATAAAAAGGAAATAATCCAATCCACTTGCAGGTGAAAGGGAATTGCCTATGCGTGTGTTCTGGGAGAGAGAAAAATCATTTTTTAAAAACTGGTTTATGTCCCAAAGCGATGGTTTGTGTTTTTAAAATTATTATTTTCTTCGTCTCTTTATCTTTATTTCTTCTATCCTACTGCATACCCCACCTTCCTGGCTTTGATACCTTATTCTTAAAAGGTACAAAAAGGCTGATGATCCACCTGATAACTGCTTGGGGATGCGGAGGCCGTTGTTCCTGCCTCCTGTGTGAGCAAACATCTTACTCTGATTGATCTAAAAGAGACAAAGGAAGGCGGGTTTTGTTGTTTAATGAGCCATCCTCCTTTGATTGTCTGCAAAGGAATACAAAAACATTAGCAAGTTATCGTCATGTAAGCTTTATTTTATAACCTTGTTAAACAAGTCAGGGCCAGAAATAAAATTAGAATACTGATAAATGATCGTTCCAAAAAAATCATGGGAGTCAGTAGCATTTGGCACTATCCTTTTATTTTATCTTTAATATTAACATCTATTTGCTTTGAAGTATTTATCTGAACACCACAGGTGAGGTTAAGAGCATACAGACACCTCCCACTTGTGTCAATAAGAAATATAACCGCTTCCTATTTTAATTGTAGCAGTGGTGAATGACCATCCTAAATAAAGATATGTATATACTAACAGAGGCTGAAGGGCACATTGTGGATGGGCTAATGGGACTGAGAATCAAAACTTCTTATGCCAGTAAGTTATAGATGTGGCCGGGAACTACCAGCAGAGCCCTGCTCCTCTGGCTTGTGTTGCTGTCTGAATGTTGTTGCAGTTCTTTAGGATTAGGAATGCTAGAAGCACAGAAGTTAGAAGGAATCTATAAGACTGCACATTTATGTATCATGATCTCCTGAAATTAAGAGTTCCTTGATCACAGGAAGCAAGGCTTATGGTTTCTTATCGTTTTACATCTTCCCACACTTTCAGCATCTATGTATACTAGCAACTCAATAAATAACCCTTTAATGAATTGAGAATTAGATTTGCCTTTCCCTATAGAGATTGTTGGAGAACAATTTTGGTGCTCCTTTATATACTTTGTAAATTCAGGCGACACAATTTTTAGCCAGTTGAAGCTTTCTCTTTGCTGAGAAAAGGAAATCTAGGATATGAGCTAAAAGCAAATGAAATTTTTGTTCATTGGATTAAGTATTATACAAAAACTATAACAATTGTTTATTCTCTAAATGATGCTGTTTTTCTGATGTACAAATATCAAAAGAGTTCTAATAACTTAAATAAAATGTAACCTTTTCTACATCACAGTCCACAATTGACTCCTGCACTGTAGAGCTCTGTGGAGCCCAAGGCAGTTCCCTACAGTCATATGCCAGGAAACCAGTCTCCCTGGGAGAAGCAACGACATGCCAGGGTAGGGGCCATGCACTCTCCCCGTAGTCCCTAGGAGATGCCAAATCAAGGGCCAGGGAGTTGCAGAAGCTTCCAAATGGAAGCTGATATCTTGAGTCCTTGATGAACTGTCTATGCTGATCCTCCCCTCCTTCCCAAAGCACATGCCCACTGTGGGTGAAATTCTTCATCTCTCTCTTGTACTTGTTCTCCATTTAACCCAGGGGAGGAGACACATATTTAAGTTAGGAAGACGGGGGATGCTGCTAAGCAGCAAGTTAGCAGGAGACTACTCATGCAAAAGCATGACCTCTGAGAACTCAGAGGTCATCTGTAAATCAATGACTGACCTAACATTTGTCCAATATTAAAGTTGGTAAGAACTGTGCATTGGTGAAAGTAAAAGAAACAAGTATGAGACTGAGAAATTACCTTCAAGACACTTACAGTAGGGATGGGGATATAGCTCAGTGGCACAAGCCCCTGCCTGGCAAGAGCAAGGTCCTATGTTTGATTTCCGGTACCAAAAAAGAAAACAAAAAAAGACACTTCCAGCCTAATGCTGAGTGCTATCAAATGAAATTAGCATGTACCTTGAGAATCATTCTTGTGAAACTATTATATAATAAGCTTCTCTTCCAGGGAGCTTAGCAGCCCACCCAATTGTAATTATTATTTTTCTTTCTTTTTTATTTGCAAGAGTTGGGGAGTGAAGAGTCTAAACAAAATATAACCTCTGAATTATAATAAAGATATTAAAAGTAGTTTCTTAAACTGTTCGTGTAACATGCCATCATAATGGTATAGCCCCTTTGATGTTGGTGGGAAAATTGTTTGCTCTTTTTAATCATTTAGGTATGAGCAGTGTGACTTATCTTGTAATTACAAGGATTCTTTTCTGAGAAAGATTATTTGCAGACAGGGATGGCCATAGCTTAGAGAAGAGCATCATTCGATTTGAGAGCTCCAAGGCAAGGGAAGACTTCAAAGGCTCCTAAGTGTACATGTGGCTGGACCACTTTGCTGCTCTGCACAGAGAGTGGATTATGGCCTGTGAAAGTACACCAAGGGCATTTTGCACAAGTCCAGCCTTTCCTCATTGAAAGTTTATGGAGCTTGTAACGTCAAGATCCATGAATTTCAGAGACTGTGCTTGTCCTTGGATCCTATTTGGAAGCAGCTTTTGATCAGTGAAGTGAAACAATTAATTATAATAAATAATGCTACTAGAAGTCCTCACACAGTCAGCTAAAGGAAGTAGGAGCCAAAAAAAAAAAAAAAAAGGATAAAGCTCATCTCTGGCAGAATCTCATCCTTTGGCTTCCTGGACTTGGTCTTGTTTGGCTACAGAGCTACGGCTTAGTAAGCCTTGGGAGAAAAATCACAGTTGCTCCATCTTCTCAGCTAGTAGTTTTATCACGTTTTGGAGGGGGAAGGGAGGGATAGAAGGAGGTCAAAAGATCAGAGAGGAATGCAAAATTTCTCTCTATTCATCTGCATTTGATTACTTTGTGCCCTGAAGCACATGATTTAATTATTTTCATCATTGCTTCAGTTTCCTCAGCTACCAATCTCATTGAGAGCAATAAAATTATTCAGCCTTTGCAAAAAAGTGCTGCATAATAATTTTTGATTCAATGAATAGTTAAGACTATAAAATCAGCTCCTTGGATGACCACATCCAATTGAAAACATCAACCTAGGGTTTTCTCAACAACTAAAGTGAAACATAACCTTACATGAGATGGAGTCCACTGGTTATGTTTTTCATAACAGATACTTACTTGCCCACAACTTACATTGCTATCTCTAATCCACTCAAGACTCCTTTGTGAGACATTATTTCCCCTAAGGGAGCTTTCCTTGAAGAATGTCCCGAGTTAATGTACTGAGCTGACATTGTGAGATATAAAGGAAGGGGCAGGAATGAAGCTGAGAGATGGCCAGAGACAAGGGCTTAAGGCCCCAATGAAAGCAAATTAAAGGAAAAGACTGCAGCAGAAAAAGTCACAAATGGGGAGAGGAATAGGGGCAAATAAGCCCTGACCAAAAAATCATGGTGGAAAGGTGCAGGAGATATCAGAAAGGAGCCCAAGGCCAGAGTTTCCTATGCAGGGTAATTCCCTTGAAAGAAGACAGCAACGGTACTGACTCTGCTTCGCACTCTGAGACTCTCTGAGATTGTGTGTACTCTTCTTTGTGTGAGTGTAGAGTGTGTATGTGCATACCTTAATTTAACCTTTATTTTTATAATTTACTACAAATGTTTACATAACCCAAAGGTTAGCTCATTGTCATCTTGGATGAGTTAATCCTAAGACTTTTTTCACCTGAAATCAGAGAAAACAGAAGCGTTATTTCTCAAGGCTTTTGGATGGAATAAATAAACTGCAGCACCTGGCAGAGAGACTGCTTAAAGGAAGCAAGTGTGATTGTTGATACTTACTCTCTTATTCATTTCGCTAGCATATTTCTTATATGCTTGCTTGCTTACTTCCTTAAATCACAAAGCCAGGTTTCAGATGACGTGCTACTTGCTGTTGCATAGGACACGTGGGGGTAGAAAAATTATGTTAGAACAATGGCGCTAGGAATGTGTGTGTGTGTGTGTGTGTGTGTGTGTGTGTGTGCTGATGAGGTGGGCAGATCATCTTGAAGATGTACTTAGTTAAACGAGTATCTATTCAGTGCCATTTTTCTGTCCCACGAAGTTAGGTAGAGTGGGCACGAGGTACTGGGGTGGAGACCAGCAGAGACCTGTAAAGTATTGGCTTCCTGCACTGCGGCTGGGTTGTTTTTCCCAGTGTCAAGGATAGAGTAGTTTTTCCATTAAACTATTTGGCCTATGAGGCATTGTTGACCACTTACTTGTAATAAAAGATTTTAAATTCTTTTATGACTTTTATGTTATTAGTTCTGCCCAAGGGCATATTTGCTGTTGTGGAAAATAAACTCACTGTCTCTCCACCAGAAAATTGTCAGTAACAGGCACACGATGATCGCACAGTCTTTCAGAACTGACACAGAGCTTGCTGGGATGTCCACCAAGACTTCAGGGTTACTGGGCTTCTGAGAGGGGGTGTGATAAAGAGGCGGGATGGGTTTTAGTGTGAGCAGTGTGGCTCTCAATCTTAATTTCACCACCAGTTATGTGACCTTGAGTAAATGACTTTATCTTTCTGATCCTGAGTTTCCTTATCTTACAAAATTAATACCCATCTCCCAGAGGTGCTGTGAAGATTAAATGAGGTGAAGCATATTAAACATTTATCACAGTATCTGGACCAGACTAAATGCACCATTAGTGTGAACCCAATTGCCAGCTGCCTTGAGATACTAAAGACAAATCCAAGCCTGGGTTAAGGGGTGGATGAAATGATCTTTAAGTAACTTTCCAGTCCTAAGATTCTGTGACACTGAGGTCACAGACTGTGGCGATCACAGAGGAGCAATGCCACCGATTACAGGACTGCCGTCTCTCTCTCTACCTCCTCCTGTAAATCATGGCCTGGCAGGGAGCTCAAGGCACCTGACCTCGGAGACTTGACATTTTTCAAGTGTTAATGGGTTGTTCTCATTTATGTGATAATGATGAGAAATGATTGCTGGTATTTTAAAATAAAGGGCACTATATGTTCATGAGCAATTAATCAGTATGTTTTCATCACATGAGAACGGATTTAAACTATAATGGGAAAAAATAGAATCCAGAGGTTAGATTCTAAGACAACTACATTCAAATTTCAATTCTTCCACTTGGGCCGATGACATTCTTTTTGACTTTTATTTCCCTTGATGATAAAATGGAGATGATACTCTCTCCCCACTAGGTCTTAGGTAGTGTAAATGAAATAAAGGACATGATGTTTGACAGTGCAGACAATTATGATATTAAAAGGGTGGGTTAACAAAATAACAACAGTTATGAACTTCTCACATTAGACACTAGAATTTCTCATTTTGAAAAGTTCTTTTTAATAACATCAGAAATGAGAAGTACTCAATATATAAGTTATATCAATATAGCAGTTATATCTTCAATTTCTTTACCTTAGACAGGGTTCTACAAATTTTGTCTGTATAAAGCAAAATAGTAGCTTTTACTGTGCATGTTAGTTTTTACTGTTACAACTGGGAAACTCTGTTGCTGAGCAAAGATTCATTTTGGTGCACAGTTGTGCCAGTGCTTGGTTGGTCCTGTGGCTTTTGGCCCTGCAGTTAAACAGCACATTACAGTGGCAGCACACGGCAGAGGAGGCTGCTTACCTCGTGGCGGTCAGGAAGCAAGGAAGACAAGATGGGGCTGGACTCCCAGCATGCCCTTCAGAGTCAAGCTGTCATTGGAAGGAAAAGCCCAAATATTGCCATGGGTTCTAACCCTTGTACACAATTTCTTAGCCTCCCAACAATACCAATACCTCTAATAACCTAGGCTGGCCTAACTCCTGTACATAGAATGGATCATTCCAGACCAGGAGGCCCTCAGCTCCAGGAGAATAACGATTCTTGCACAAACATGAAATGGACCAGCGACTGTGACTGTAATAGATTAACTGATCCCAGAATAGTTAGTTTACAGTTTTCTCCTTTTTTGTTTCCATATACAAACCTCTTACTCTGTAAGAGAGCTACTGTCCTGATACTTTGGAGCTGGCAGCCTCTCTTGGGTCTTTGTCTTAAGCAAAACCTGTCTTTACTGCAAGTTTTTTTCTTTCTCCTCTTTGTTTCTTACCGTTGTGTGACTCCAACACTGCCTAAATCTTAATGGTTCTACCACCTCTCAGTACTACAAGCTGGGAACCAAGCCTGTGATATACAGGCCTTTGATGAACACTTATCCAAACCATAGCAGGGCCATAAATTGCCAATCTTTGCTTTAGAGCATGGACCTAGCAAAATGTATTAAACATCTAAAATGTTTGACATACTGCCTTTGAATTGTTCAAGGTGCAAAGATTCATTGATGTCTAGTATGGGGACATAAAATCTCCAAATTTTTATTATGTGAGAGTGACTGGCTAGATATACTAAAGAAAAAAGTTGTTAAGGTGATGGTTCAGAGCTCATGCTCTGAATCAAGTCTTGATGTTTGCTAATTTCTCACTATATGGCTTTGCACAAGTTCCTTATGGATTTGAAGCATTAGTTTGCTCCACATCTACTAAGCTGAGATAGCATTATCTTCCACCTTGCAGAGTTTGGAGGTGAATTAAATAACATAATAAAAAAAACCCACATAACAAATGTTTGAGCTCATAGTAAGCAGTGAAAACACATTAATGATCATCAGAAGACTGAATGATCATGACTCACTCCACCCTTGCAGCTCCTCCTCAAATCTCAGTGGACTAAACCATTTTTATATTCCTTCCTTTGCCTGACCTCACTGTCAACAACAGATATCTCTTCTTTTGCGAAGACTTTGCCATTCTTACAGAGCTGTTAAAATATGCATTCAGTAGTTGTATTTCAGCTCAAATTTCTGGCAATATTTAGGTAACTTGATTATAAGATTCCCTTTGGAGAAACAATCTTGGCCTCCTGTCACTCTTAGCAAGTGTCACTCACAAGTGTAGTGTAGCACATGGTTTTCAGCAAATGGTGCTATACTCTATAAGACGTGCTGCACCTCACATGTCCTCATTTTTGTCATGATAATGATTTGCCTATTAACTCCTTTGCATTCTCTGTTGCTACTGATCTAAGAGATATTAGAATCTATTCTATGAATTTTAAACATTTCAATTTATATCCAGGGACATCTTTATCAATGTAATTCTGAGAAAGTGTATTCTGTACAAAGTTGTGTAACAAGACTGCTCCTTATTTCCCTCATCCTTTCAGTATTTCTATCTGAAATAAACATGCTGGGGGTCATTAACAACAGGAAAATAATGCTTCAGTGTTATTAAGTTGAATCTTTAAAGCTGCCATTTTTGTTAGTCAAATGGTTGCATGTTAACAACCTCATATGGACTGGCAAAGGTTTTTGTTGTCATTATGGTTGCACAGAGCTAATGATTTTGATTCAGAATTTGAGCTGAAAATGAATTCTCACCATCAAGAAAATATATTGATGTCATGATTCTTACTGTGTATGACGTTAAGTATCTTTTTCAGCCCTAGACACTTCAACTTAATCACTGTTTAATTTTTTCACACTTATTTTTACACACAGCCACACATACACACACACACACACACACACACACACACACACAGAGTATGATCAAAATAATTGGGTGAATGTTTAAATAATAAGAAAAATTATTTCAGTAAAAGATACATTGCCATAATCCTGCTTCAGATACTCTCCTTCCTTTCACGGACACATATCCCATCATTCTTGCCGCTGTCTAAAGCAGATCTGAAGTCCACTTTGTGAGTGTCTTTACTAGGTAGGATAAAAATGGAGTGGATGCTTCTGTTCAGTACCATCCAACGGGAAGGCAGGCATCTGAGAACACCACCATGTGTCCTCACTAGTTTATTCTCCAAAGGTGGTACTATGTGACTTCTCTGTCTTCTTCAAAATCAAAATGACCATGAAAGGTCAACACTTTGAGTTGATTCAGGATATAAAGACAGCCAGGAAAACTCAACTAATGATACTTACAAGAGAGGATTTCCAAGACTATTTCAGAAAGTGGAAGAACAATTACATAATTATATTCAAAGCAAAGGACAGCATTTTGAGTGTGACTAATAGCAATATATCTTTTATTGTGATAAATCTTTTTAAAATATAAACATTCGTGATATTTTTTTTCACAGCTCATATATGTATGGTCATTCAGTCATTTTATTAATTCAACAAGTACTTTATTATGTCAAAGTATATCTTCATGAATTTTTTTGCAAGAAGAATAAAGAAAAGCCATGTGTCCTTGGAAGTATAGAGTCTGTTGAAAGGTATAATGGAGGGGGAGACACAAACTCTGGGGACACATGCACAATAAATCTGCTAATCTGCTCTAGATGAACAAAGGAGCACTTACCAATTTGGATATATAAATGGCTATATTTTTCCACTCATCCTTGTGCCCACATCCTTTAGATAATGGTGAACATTTTAGACATGAGTGCCCAACTGTAACCCAAAACCCACTTATTTATCACAAAGTGCCAACATCACAATTAAACCTAAATACTGAGGTTTCAGTTTAGAAAAAAACATCTCAAACATTAACAGCTTTTATTTTAAAAGAAAAACAAATAATACACATACTATAGGCTTACCACCACTGCTTTAGGAAGTGATTTTACAATTCCATCCATGAAGAAGGTAAGTCTATTATCTCATCCCTTGAATTTTTGTATGCCCTTGAAACTTACTTTGATCAGTAGAGGACAGCCGGAGTATTGTTATCTGAATTCTTGACAAAGACTGCGTGCTCTTTCCAATACCCACTTTCTGTCCTGTAATCTCACTTAATTTCCCTTTGCACAGCCCAGTCTCACCTGCTGGAAGATGAGAAACTGTGTGGAATATAAGTGAGTCATCACAGACCAGTCGGCCCCTAGCAGACCTCGTAGCCAGCTGAGCACACACAAGTAAGCCTAGCCAAGAATCACCTCACTCTGCCTCAGCTAAATTGCAGACCTACAGAATCTAGCCCCAAGGAGCCCCTACACTGCAACATAGTTTATTATAAAGAAAATGATTATTTACATAGATTTCATAGAGGAAGTTTATTCCAGGTTGTTCCTAAAAATAAATAAAGGACTTCTGCATAAGGAAGAGAATATAGGTAATTCAAAGCAGGGAAAATGTTGTACACATGACTCAGATTCATAAAAGAACTTCATTTTCTTGTAACAAAATGAGAAATCAGAACCCTACTGATTGCATGCTGAAGAGTCTGGCAGTGTGTAAATATGTGTGTTTGTGTTTATATGTGTGTGTGTGGTATGTGTGCACATGTATAGTTATGCATATATGTTTATGTGTGTTGAGGAAACGGTAAGAGATGGTGAGAAAGAAATCCGGAGAAGTGGACTGAAATATGATTTTTTTTTTCCGGTACCGGGAATTGAATTCATGACCTCGCGCTTGCCAGGCAGGCGCTGTGCCACTGAGCTGAATCCCTAGCCCCGCGAAACATGATTTTTAAAAATGATCTTGTGAACAGAGCTTACGAGACGGGCTTTATCTCAAGTGTTTCTTCTGCTTATCTGTAAACTCGGATCAAGGCAGCGAGAAAGGACTGGAGGCCAAGACGGGCGAGCAGGGAGTCGCTGGGAGTCCCCTGTACGCTAAGCTGAGCGCTCTGCTGCATGCTTTGTAAACCCATTGTGCTCTATGGCGCCCTGTGCCTTTTAGGGCTACTATGGCATTTTCTGGAAAGAGAGACAGTCTTACAGGCACGGAGCCCACATCCCCTAGTTTTCCAAGATAGTCCTGGCTCCAACTGTTGTTTCAGCAAACAGTGCCTCCTTTGCTGTGAAAGTCGTCCTCCTGCAGCAGCTGTGTTGGTATTGCGATTGGAGGTTATGTGAACTGCCTGGTTTTGCACAAAACTGACAGGCCTCAGTTTCAGATCACAAATTATATTACTCTCTCTGTGACAGTGCCCATCAGTATGTCTGCTACATACAGGTGTGTTCATTATCTGCTTAATATTTTGCTTTTATAAAGATTTGGAGATGAATATTTTTATGCTGTGGGATAGTCCTACGGTATGATAATTTGAGCTGAGGAAAACTTGCCTCAATTTATGGAAAGTCAGGTGGCCATAAGAATGCATCTTGCACATGAATTCAGATTTACCTACATTGAGAAAAGGGAACATTTTCAGAAAGACACTACATGAGCTGTGAAATGCGTATGCAGATGTGTATCTAGTGTAGGTTAGAGTTGAAAGTTCCTTTTCCCCTTGGCTGTCAGTCACAGTTAAAGATATATTTAGCCTTGGAGCTCTCCTTCCCTCCTTCGCTCTCTCCCGCTCTCTCTCCCTTCCTTCTTTTCCTCCCTTCCCTTCCCCTTCCCACCCCTCCCCTTTCCCTTCCTCCTTCCTTCCTTCCATATTGAAGAATGAACCCAAGGCCACAATGAGCTACATCCTCAGCATTTTCTCCTTTTCCAGTTTGGGCTCTCGCTAAGTCACTAAGTTACCAGGTCAGGGCTCAGACTTGCAGTCAATCTGTCTCAGCTTCCCAGAGCGCTGGAGCGACAGGTGTGCACGCAGCACCATGCCCAGCTTGGCTTTATTCTTGGTAAGGAATCCTATCAGCCTTTTTGTCCCAGCTACCCTGATTATTGAGCATCTGTGCTTCCTCTAATCCAATCAAAGCGCGATTCTGACTCCAAAAGCTGAGGAGGTGCCCCGAGCCTTGTTTAAGGTTTGAAAATTGATCACATCCCTTTTCGCCAGTCGGGCCTCCTGCGTACACAGCACTCTGCAAACTTGATGTTAATTGCTTTGTTAAGAGTAGGTCAAGTGCGCTGTCACTGCTCTCTGATGATGTTTTTCCTGGAGCTTTTCCGTATCCAAACTTGTCCTGCTCTATCACACACAATTGATGTTATACACGATCGGTAAATTAGCATACTGCCCAACTATTTCCTGTGGTTATTAGGTAGTCTGATGAGAGCTGCTCTAAGCTTCACCAGAAAATGAGCAAGACTAATTTGAAAAATATTTTTAAAACATAGATGAAGCAAAGCATTAGGTCTGTAGTTTAGAATACAATGTTCCCTTATAGTGAAGGCATGGTATTGATATAGTCACATGAAATTTTACCTTCTGGGAGCTATGAGCCCTAGCTACGTGGTTTTTCAGGAATCTGCACCTAGAATTGCTTCTGGATTGCCAAGTAACTTGGCAAATGTTACTGAGGATTTGAGCCTGGGCTGTTGCCAGTGTAATCGTCAGACATGATTCCTGCCTGTGGACTCCGGAGGTTGTCACTGAATCCAACTAACTTAATTCATAACCAATATACAATATTTATTAAGTAGGATATACTCATTTGCTTTTGAGAAACAATTTTTGAAAAATTTTTGTGTTTATGAAGTCTTACAGCTGTTAGAAAATTTTCCAGAATGCACTGAACAATATGGAAACAAATCACAGGATTTACTGTGAGACTGTTAAACTATTGTTTCGTTCAACTCTCTTTTCTCTGTTTATACATAGATGCATAAATATGTCATTTAATGTTAACAAAGTGTGACATTTCCTAAGCTTGTAATGGATTTTAGAAATATTTTACTGGCTTCAAGTTATCAATGGATTCTCATTTACTTAATGTTTCATGTATTCCTGAATATTTAAAGTAATTCCCTTCTATATTACTACTAATTGTTAGGCACAACTCTATTATAAATTTGTATTTTTCTCTATCTTTGATTTTTTAGCCTAGGTTGCCATTATTAGTTTCAACAGTACAGAATTGTGCAATTTTTTCATATTTATGTGTAGAAATTGTTATTCATTTAAAGTTCAGCAATTCTAATGAGTTTATGATTGAAATACTACTACAAGTTTTTACACCAAAAATGTCTGGTTTTCTTTTCTTTTCTTTTTTTTTAAAGATAAAGAATGAAAACATATTAACAAACAAACAGACATAAACAAAATAATACCCAAACAATAGAAGCAATACAGAGTTTCAGACAAGGTGATAAAAAATTAACAATAAATATTGTATTACATATTGTACATATTGTTATCTTCAAATTGGTTACTCAAATAAATATAGGCATTTAAGGTTGATCAAACAGTTAAACATTAACTGTTCCTTTCAATAGAGCAATAGAAGTCGGTAGTATGACACTCTGTTACTCTGTGTGTGTGTATATATATATATTTTCCTCTTCTTTCTTTGGTCATTTCCCTCATCCCAGTTGTTCCCTCCCTTTGAACAGTTTCTTTCCCTCTCACAATATCTATTATACCTTTCAGATTTTATTTACTCTTTCAGGTTCCTACACTAGTGAGACAATACGGTATTTACACATGCGGGTCTGATTTATTTCACTTATGAATATGGTGGTTTTCTTTTCTTTAGAGGCAGAAATCTTTAAAAGGTTTTGCTGTTTTTTAACAACATTTGTCACCCTATAATTTAATAACAAGCTTAATAGCTACATCTTGGCTTTTTAAAGATTTATATCATATTTCATCTTTGTGCCCTAGGAAAGCAAAGTTTTAATTGTCATAAAACTTTTCTCTTTCTCTTAATTATTTCACGAAGCAATTCTCTTTTCTCATTCACTCAGTATAATTATACCAAATATTGGTCACATCAATACTGAGTTTATGACATTATACAAGTATCATAAACTGTTGGCAAATATAATAGTCTTTATTATATAACTATTATTCATAGATTTAAACCATCTATCTTAGAATTCATTTCTTGTAAAACATTTTAATCTTTATGGAGTTAACAATTAGATTTGTTTTTAATTTATGGGTGTTCTATGTACTTGTGAGTAATTCATCTGCATTTTTCCTAATAAATATAAAGCAAACATAGTCAAAATACGAAGTGATCAATAGCTTCTATTTCTCATATCAATATCCTGGAGTCCTCTGAGTATGTAGTGTAAACAGAACAAGTTACTCTAGGGCAACTTAAATTCCTATCAATCACCAATCTTTTCTCTCTCTCCATAATTATGTGATCTTAAGTATATGCCCTTTAAACCAAATTATATAGAGTGTAGCCTTTCAGAATAGCTTTTTTCACTTAGCATAATTCACTTGAGATCCACCTATGTGGTTTGTTGTATGAACCAGTACTTTGTTGCTTTTAATAGATAAGTCATATTCATGGCATGGATAGCCCACCATTTACTTAATCATTGGTCCATTGAAGGAGGTATGGGTTTTTTTTTTCCAGTTTTTAACTACCTGAACATTAATTTTCCAGAAAAGTTATCCTAATATCTGTCTCCAAAAGCAGTATCATGGGTCCATACATGTGTGATTCCTCACTTGAGAGAAGAGTTTTGTGACTTATCAGTGTGTTTCCCTAGAACTTAGGGAAATCTACACAATAGATCCTCAGAATACATTGAATTTCAGAATGACTGCGATGGTCTCAAGGCAGAAGAAAATGTAGCTACCGTCATGCTTGACAAATATCTGTGTTTGTGGGTTCCGTCTCGGATTTGCAGGATAGAAGGCACCAGCATTGCCCTTTGAAAAGGAGAGATGATCAGGAACCATGCAACCCAGAAGTTGCCCCATTGTTTAGTTAAAGTCATCTGCCAGAGAAAGGAGGTTAAAAATGGCTCGTGTTTATGGATCATATTAGACAAAGAGTAGAAATTGTGTGGACAAGTCAAGAGAAACAGGATGGAGAATAGACTGAGGGCGCACTGTGGGTGGTTTTGAATGTCTCTCTGAAGACTCTGATGTTTTCTCATAGACCTAGGAAAGCCGCGCTTTGTTTGGAGAAGTGCTGGTGAAAGTGACACTCTAATGAGCAACTTGTGACATTTTCTGCACGACTGCAGTTTGAAGTCCAGATAGTAGATACATCATTGCTTGTAAATCCTCAAGGTTTTACAGTTTGGGATATGGAATCATCACATAAGAAGTTCTTGGTCTATGAGTGGTTTCTCTTCCCATTCAGGGGGAGGTCTACAAATGGAGCAGGGAACTCTTGCAGGTGGTCGTCAGAACCCCTCTCAGGCACAGAAGGGCAGAGCCTCGGACATTCTAGGTCTCTAAATCTGGAGCCATTTTTTCTCTTATACTGACCTCAGAGCCATGGAATGACACTACAGTCGTGCCAGCCTCCTTGACTTTGTACTTTTCATGTGATATACAGGTTGTATTGAATTTCATTCTCAATGTAAGCTTGGATAGAAGGTATTTTTACTCACTGAAGGGATGAAATGCTGCCTTCCTCTGATGAATATTTTCTTAGATGCTACAGGTAGGGCAGGAAAATCCTACTTGTCCTAGGAAAAGCAGGTGAATGAGAGAGAGAGAGAGAGAGAGGAATCTTTAAGAGCCAAAGGAGAGGTGTAATTCTGGTACCATTACTAAATCAAAAGGGTGGTGAAAGGCCAAGCATGGGGCCAGACATTCAGGAAGCTGAGCATGCAGAGGAGGAAGGAGGTTGGAGAGAAACAGGAGCCACTGAACCCCAGAGGATACAGGTGTCGGGTGTCCGAAAGCATTGCCTTGATGTGGATGTTTTCCTGTAGACCTGTGGAATATGAGTAGATTGCTTAACTTAAAAGAGTAGAATAATTTCAGACAAGGCCTTCAAGTATGAGACGATTCCCATGGAAAGATGGTTTTCAAGACCAGAAGCTGTCCCAGGGCTCCCTCCCAGGTGGCAATGGTGGGAACAGCTGCAGGAAGGAACTCCTCTGTGTTAGCCGAGTTCTCCATAGAAGTGGAAGGAACAGTACAGGCACAAAAGGAGATGTTTTAAGGAATTGACTCACAAAACAGTGGACATAGGCAGGGCAGACCCACAACTGTAGGCCTGGGGAAGAGTGGATGCTACATGTTGAATCCAAGGCAGCTGGAAGGCTGAACTCCATTTTGCTTGGAAGGCCTTCATCTCACGTACACATCTAGAGAATATCTCCACACAAATACCTACATTAGGATTTGACCAAACAACTGCACACTGTAAGTGAGACAAGTTGACATCCACATACATCAACCATCATATGCTGTGAGCTTCTAGACCACATCAGCTTCTTCTCCAAGGCAGGGACGAACTTGTTTAACCAAGTGATGTCTAAGATGCCTCCCCTGAACTTCAGCATCTCCATGACACTGGGACCTGCCCCAGAGCCTCAGGGTGCTCAGGACATGGGAGGTTAGGGTTAGGCTGCATGTTGCTGATCTTGGTCATGAGCTACAGAGAGCCAGTCCCATGTACTGCCCATGGATAAGCCAAAGGCAAATCATCTCCCTACTCCCACCTCATCTTTGGATAATCACAGCTCTGTGCAGGACTCTTCCCGCCCAGGGAAAAGTAAGCTGAAAATCAAGGTATGGAAGAGCTAACGCTTGCAGGAGACCTGCTGGACCTCGTCAGGCACTCTAGACTTTCAGGCGATTGCCATAGACCTAATCTGAACACGCAGGAACCCCCAAGATAGTCTGTATGCTCCCAGAAATGGATTCAAAATCCTTCCATGAATGGTTTATCCAGAGACTGGAAAAAGTCAGTTTCTTCCCGTGCTGAGGAGAAAGGTTGGGTTTATTTTCAAAGATTGGACAACTTAGAAGACACATCAGGTTCACGTGTGTGGGCAAAAAAGGACATGATATTAGCTGAGGCCTGTTTTTATGACTCTAAAACCAAATGTGATGTTTTACATTGTGAAAGGGATGACAAAAAAGGAGGAAGAAGGTGAAGAGGGAAAGGAAAAGGAAGAGAATGTATGTGACATCCAGAGCCAAAAATATTTATAACCTGAATATTTGCAAAAGTATTTGCCAAGCGCAGGCCCTGATGGAAGCAGGTATGTGCTGGCGTTAACGTCTTGAACAAGTGCAGGCAGCCAGTACTGCCCGCTGTCTGTGGAATCCAAGGATGGCTGTTCGGATTTGAGCCTTGGGTGTCCTTATCTGAGGAACGCTGCTCACTGAACTTCCCTGATGGGAAACAGTCATTCAGGAGAAAAATGAGCGTTAGTCCCGCTAGGTCTGGCATTTTAAAAGCATGTCCAGGTGAGAAGGGACACACTCTATGGACTGCAGCTCTATACAGTTCAAAACATAAGCAAGAGTCCAGCCAGCGAGTGGAGCACTGGGTGCTGCTGAGATGGGTGTGCTGTTTCTGACAATTCATCCGCATTTAAAAATATGTTAAAAATGGTAAAAGTGCATCTAAATTAAAAAACCATTCTTTTCCTGGCAGTGTGCTTATGAGATAATATCTTTCAGGAGACTCACCCTCATAGGTACAGCACAGGACAGATAAACTCGTCCAGTTTACCCCAAATCTAATCCTTTTTCTGTTGGTCTATAACCCAGTACTCTTTTTCCTTCCCCAGAGGATCACCTCTTCTGCTTCTGAAGAAGTAGACACCATTGGGATGGCCATGGATAGAAGAGTATTTATTTATTTGGTTAAAAATTAACACATATTTATTACTCCAGAAGAGAACTTAAATTCTTCTTTTTCTGTATGATGCTCCGGTAAAGAGTAAGCGCTTCTCGGTCTGCGCCTGAGCACTCCCCCACGTACTCGCTTTATGTCCACATCAAAACGCTCGCTGAGGTCCTGCTGAGCTATTCCTTTTCCCCATCACATCAAGATTCTTCCCCATTCCGGGCTCGGGATGGAGCTCAGTGGCAGAGCAGCTGTTTAACATGCAGGTGGCCTTAGGCTTGATCCTCAGAACCAAAAAGAAAAAAAAAAAAAGATTTCACCTCCAGGATCACCTCCCAGCATAGCCAAGCCACACTCATGCCGTGTTGTTCAGGCTTCTACTGCATCTTCCATGACAAGCACGATTATTTATGTGGCGCTCAAAAGCTCTTGAAGAGAAGAAATGCATCATTTACTGTTATGTCCCAGTGTCTGTCACCTAGCAGGGATGCAAAATGCGTTTGTTGGATGAATTAGGGAGACTCGTTATTATTAGACATTAGCTTTTTTTTTTTAATAGGACAGGAAGCTGTATCGTTTCATTCATCTAGTTTTCTCTAGCAAATAATATTTCTTTGTCAGTTTGTTACAATTTCCCTTTCAAATGTAGATTTGTGCCAATGAATGTTTTAACACAGTAGTGCTATGGTGATTTTTTAAGTATATCAACCTTTAGTTAGGAAGTTCAAAAGAAAATTCCGAGACTCAGTGAAATATAAAAATATTCCAGATTATTACTATTTACTTCTGGATCATGTATTTTATAAGAGAAAATCAAAAGCAAAAAAACAGTCATTCTTTTCTTCGTTCTCATGAGGCACTTAAATTTAACCTCTAGGGAAAGGAATTAAAGATATAATAATATAAATTTTTAATAGATTAATATGTGAGCCGTTAAAGATTGCAAAAATGTTATTTGATAAAATGAATCTTGTTTTCACTGAGTAGTGAATTATTATAATGGAGAAACCATAAACTTTGATATTAAAGTACTGTCATTAGTTCACTGTAAACCTTCCAGAAACACCTTCCAAATCTCCAGCTTCAATTTCTCAATCTATAAAATAGTTCTAAAGCGCTGTAACTAAAATGACTCAAAAGACCTATTTCAATGACCTGAGGTGTGACACCCGAATGGTCCACTAGATGGCAGGGTTCCCATTTCAAAAGGTCTTTCCTATTTCAAAAGAGAAAGAGCTTCCAACAAATAGAATTTGAAATGTGTTTATTTGTGTGGCTATAAATATGACACATCTGATCTGGTTTTCCACTGGGTTCCATGTTTCTTAGTAATTTCAGCCAGGTATTTAAAAGCCAGATTGAGAAATTTATTTGACATATAGCCATAATCTTTCCAAATAATCAATGTTAATGCCTATTTCTTCTTTTTACTCAGACGTCGCATGTCCACAGCGCCCTTAGCTGACAAAAATTATGGGACCATGTATCAAGAAGTGTGTGATTTTTGAGCACAGGACCGCCAAGTCCTCGGCAAGTGTAGTGTGAGCATCTCTGGGATCTTTTTTTTTTTTTTTTTTTTTACAATTCCAGAAAGGCAAAGCGACACCCGCTGAATTTCGCTAGATTCCTGACAGCATGTGCGGTGCTGTTTGAAAGCACCTCCCTTCCCTGGGCAGCTGTGAGCAGCTGAGACCAAATATTGTGAAAGGCAAACTGGCCTGAGTTTCCAGACAAGTGAAGATGCTTTGATCAACTACGTAAAAGCATGTGCTTAGCCTCTGAGAAACACAGGGCATGCCTAGGCACATTGTTACCAGTTATGGTTGTTGTTGTGGCTGACTTTTCCATTTCTAAAACTTTCAGAGAAGTTCTTTCCAAGAACCCGCAGAGTCCAGAAAAGGAAATGCATTTCTTCCCAACCTAACTTAGCCCACTTGGTATTTTAACCAAAAGAAAATTTTCCACTTGCAAAGTTCAGAGTGAGAAACAGTTTATGAAAGGAAAAATGAAAGCAAGGCTTCCCTGAAAAGTCTGAATTTGCTCACTCACTGTATTTACCAGATACTGCTAGACTTTCTAGTTTAAGCAAATTAAAATCACCCCAAGGTAGTGTTATTTAAACATAGCTCTTTCTACGTGCAGAATAGCACAATGCTCTAAAAGGAATCCCTAAAACAATGTGGTCTTTAGGGTAAAACACGGCACACACGCAAGGGGTGCCTTCCTTCCATTAAAACAACAGCAAATCTAGTTTAAACTTGAAACTCCCCCCTTTATGGTGGACAGTAGGGCTTTTAAATCTCTGTGCAACTCTCTGGCTAATATTGAGACACAAAGTATTAATGTATCAGGAGGTCTCCGTCTGCCTAATCCTACTGTATCAGAATGCGCCCTTGCACAATGTAGATGCATGCGTGCTTAATTTCCATAAATTACACAGCCAGACGTTTTCATAAAGACAAATTCCAATTGTAAACTATTAAACTTAGCTGAGCGTCCTTTGATGTCTCTGAGAAAGACCAAGGGGGCAGCTGAAGCTTTCCCACGTGGGAATGTGTCCCTCGGAACAGGTGAAAAAGAGAAAGTAGTGTTTTTGTTCCTCCTATCTCTTTGTTAAGTTGGATGTGTTCTTCTGAGACTGAAGTTAGTTCCTTTTCCGGAAAGAAAAAGTCCTAGACATTACAGACAAACCCTATCACTTCCCCCAAAAGCTCTAAATTTGAACCAAACGATGTCTGTTGCTCTGAAACTACGCCTTGATTTCCATCTTTAAGCTGGTGCCCCTCAGCAACCGTCTCTTTGGAGTATTTTATTTTTTATTTCTCTTTGTCTCTAAATTCTGTACTCCCCAGCTCTCTTGTAACTAGCTGGTTAGATCAAAGCAAATGCCACCCAGACCTCTCCGCTCAGGTACCTTGGAGTTTGCACCATTCAGTTGTGGAATTTCCTCGACAGATCTTGTTCTCAGCATCCTGTTGACATAATTTAACATACAGGTTATAAAGACTCCTGTGAGCCCCTGCCTTCCTGTTTACTTTCGCCGCTCAGTGGAACTTAGAGCTCAGAAGCGGGCTCCTTTAAACCCCAAATCCGGATCGCCTCCCCCAAAGCAGGAAAGGTGTGAAAGCAAACAGAGGAAAGCAAACACTGGGGCTTCTCAACAGGCCCTCAGTGCCTCTTCAGCCTGAGAGGTGACTCCGGAGGGAGACTTCTAAGCGGGAGGCAGGACGGGGAACAGGGCTACCTTTCTGAGTCCTGCTGGGCTGGTCTTTCACAGGGTGGCTTTGTTGTGAGAGGAGGGTGTGGAGAACGAATGAATCTGGGACACCCCCCTATGCAAATGGCAGTGTATTTTACCTCCAGCGAGGACCCCCTAACTAGAACTAGTGGGCTGGACGATTCCCTCATCTAGTAAATGGCTGCTGGCTGGGGAGTCCACCTGCACTTCTGGAAAAAGGACCTTTTCCTGTGTTGGTGCAGACTGAGTGGAAATCACGGAGGATGGGCCATCACGGGTCCAGAGGAGCGGAAATGCTCCGACAGAAAAGGAGAGCCAGAGGCCTTTTAAGGGCAAGGTGGACTGTGCGGGCTCAGGACAAAGCAGCTGTTGATGGCCCTGGGCTGGTGGAATGTGGTGGGTGTGAGCCTGAGGTGTGGGTGGGAGGAAAGGTGTCAGCAGGTCAGCTGCCAAGTGACTTTGAAGCAGGCTTCCAGAGACCATAGGCCGGAGCAGAGGAGGAAGTCCTTTATTTGCAGGGCCACCACCTGGGATGAGAATTTCGAGGGTAGGTAGCACACGTTTCTCAGTTCCTGGGGCCCCGTGAAAGGTGCTTTAATCTGTGGTGCGAAGCCAGCAGCAAAAGGGCGGCATCTGGTGCGGGAGAGGGCCGGTGTTACCCCACGTTCCCCTGGGTGTGGATTCTGAGCACCTCCGTAGGAGCCCTCGGTTCAGTTCGCATCTTTCTGTGAGTTCACTCTGCTTTTTAAAGTCAATGATATGTGATTTTCAAAAATTATCAAAAAGACTCAACAAATACCTTTTAAAAATCATACACACATACTCATCCTAAATAAAATGGAAACATTAGTGTGGGTTTATCCTGCTACTTTCAACCTAATTCTCTATTATTGGTGATATAATCTGGAATTTAAAATCAAGAGTTTGGGGTGGGCGTAGGCCAGTGGTAGTCTTTACGATGCTAAAGTCCTTGTCTTTAAGTCTCAGCACTGCAAAAAATACATAAATACACAGTCAGGAAAAACCCAGAGTGCTAATAAATGTGTGCTTTATTATTTAATTAAAACACTACTAATATTGTTAATGTATGATTATATATCCTTTCATTTATAAGGTATTTTCTCATCTGCTGTAAGTATATCATCTTTAATGATTACTTACTCTACAGCTAATTTTATTCGTTTTTATGCTGTTTCAACACCAAAATACTTCCATATTTTGATGTCCATATTTTGAGGAGTTACTGATGAGAAATGGGCTTTGTAAAGAATTCTTGCATTTTTTTAAAAAATCACTTCATTGGGGCATGGTGGTGCATGCTTGTAAGCACAGGGCTGTGATTGGCCAACCCAGGAGAACCTCAGGTTCAAGACCAGGCTGGGTAATTTAGTGACTTAGTGAGACCCCGTCTCAAATGTTAAAAATATAATTAAGAAGGGCTTAGGGTTGTAGCTTGGTGAGAAGACCTTCGATTTAATCCCTAATACTGCGTGTGAAAGCATGAGCACGTGCACACATGTGCACACACACACACACAATTCACCTATTTTGTTAAAAGTGAGTCCATTTTCCATTTAGTCAATTGTATAAGGAGTCATATGCAGAAATTTCAGAAAAGTAGTCTAATATTTTCGATGTATTCCATTGATGTTTTCATCTCCCTAAAAAATTGGTGCTTGATTGAGCTGTCTTTCAATTTTCCTGTGTGTAGCGGTTAATGAAGTGGGGGAAGAGAGACACAAAGGCAGACAGACAGAAAGACAGACAGGTGGAGACAAAGACAGAAGGGGTTAAGAACCACTGTGAAAACATGTCCCATCTATATTTTACTCACTAATTCCCTGGCCAGCTCTCATGAACTTAGATCTGTTTTTCACACAAAGTGCAGAAGCAAACTATACTTTCTAAATCTGAATAAGTGTTGGCCTTGCTTTGGACCTCGTATCAGGGTGGTTTGCTTACTGAAGATTTCTGAGGTCACAAGATTTTCTACTTAAAACTCTGAAATTTACTGAACCTACTTATTGATTGCTTACTGTCTGCCAGACCCTGGCCTAGGTTTTGCAGTAAGTCCCTGACATTTTTGAACTTGTATTATTTGAAGGTTAAAAGATACCTTTTATTTCTCCTCTCCCTTCCTTCTTTCTTTCTCCTTGCTTCAGATGGGTGCATACAGGATTTTTCTTCCTTTATTTTTGAATGTGAATAACATTACTGAGTGCAGAGCTGAGAGCGTATTTCTTTTTACTGATTTTTACTGGTCCTTGAGTTACCTTTCAGGACAGGAGGTTTAATATCTTTAAACACACTTATCTATTATCTATATGTATTTTGAGGCTGGGGATTTAGCTCAGCAGCACAGTACCTGTCTGGCAAGCACATGGTTGTGAGTTCAATTCCTGGTACTGGAAGAAAAAAAATATATATATATCTATTATTGATCCTGTATAATTTCCATCTGTTTATCCATTTGTCATTGATTAATTTTTCTTACATTGGGTTTAGTTATAGTTAGTTATCATTTACATTGGAGTTTTTAATTACAATTATATATTTAATTGTTGTATTCCTTCCTGATCTTAGGTAACTGTCTCTTCATGAGTACCTATGCCATGATTTATGTATTTGTGAAGGACACAATTTATATGTTCAAAATACTCTATTTTGCTGCAAATCTATCCACTGGTGAGCGTTTGCGCATTCCTCTGTCTTCTGAAGCATTTTACCTTTTATGGCTGAGTTTTCTTTTTGCTCATCTTTACAAAGAGAGGGCTCTGCTGGTTCTGTGAGACTGCGTAGGCTGAAAAGAGTCCTTTTGGTGAGGTCTCCTATCTAAATACCACAGATCTAAGTAAAGCGTCAGAAGAAAAGTTTTAATGCACTTTAGATCCACTCAGCCATGTCTGAGATGTTTCAACCTCCCAGATCTAAGTGAAAGGATAGAAGAAAAAATTTAAAATATTCTAGATCTGCTTAGCTGTTTCTGTGCTCCAACCCTGAGTAGGGATACTGGGACTTAATAGGAACCGATGCCACCATTTCCTTTAGGAAAAGCAATTTCTTTGCCATTTTACTGAAGCTCCACGAGGCCCCCTCTACGGTTCTCTTCTCCTGAAGCCCACACAGGGCTTTTTGGTTTCTGTGGCCTGTGGCATCACCCTGTTCACAGACGTGTTTATCCCGGGGGCTTTGAGAGTTACATATTCCACCCCAAATTTTTGTGAGACTTTCAAAACTTATAAGAGTGATTTTAGGAAGCTTTCATTTTTTCCAGAACACAGTGCTATTCCATCATTCAAAATGATTTTCTAGCTGCTTTCCCACTAATCTGATTTTGTCTAAATTATGCTATAGCATATACTTGTTAACTATTTCACCAGTAACTTTTCTTTGATAGGCAGCATTTTCTTCTGTAGAGACTTTTTATCAGCCTTCCTTCTAGTGGATTTAGATCTCATGATTGGATTTGGGCAGATGGTCGGAGGATAGGTGTGGTTTGTGCAATATCATGCCTTTCAAAGGCTAGAGATGTACATATCCATTTATTTTCCCTTCCTGTGTAGTTTAATGTTCTAGAAAAAGCTACACTGGTCATCTGGGACTGTGAGATGGGAGCTGCCTATCAAGGATGACAGAACAAGAGGACAGAATATGCCTGGGTTCTGTAGGCGAGGCGCAATTATTTTTCTCATTTGTCACATCATGTAATAAATGGGCACGGTAGAGATAAAAGGATTATGGTAGAGATCCCTATCGCAAAAGACAGATTATAAGAGAAAAACATAAAGATGTATTTAAGTGTAATACTGATGTGACACAAGAGGTTTTAGAAGTACAAGAAAAAGGTAAAAATATGCATATTTTTGGACAATAGTCCAAAGGTACGATTGGTGGACAAACAGACCTAATATTGAATACACTGGGAAGAAGTTAGCCAGGAACGATTGCGCAGGTTCTTCAACGCTGTTCTGTGTGACTTTTCTTCTTTCTCAGTACAGCAGGATGGCTGTCACATGAGAATCTTCAGGAGGGCAAAGAGGTCAGACGGTAGCCTTCCCTGGTTTGATGGCTTGGCTCTTCGGAGAAAGGGTGAGGGAAACTAATTTTATACATTCTGCTTCAGGGAAGAGCAGTGAGAGGAGGGTAGAAAGATTCTGTTTCTATTTTCTTGGTGCCAAAGCACTGTATCCTTGGCTGGCATGTCCCGAACCCACAACTGCAGCACGCACACCTACACATCTCTCTGGGAATGCTCACATTTGGACTGTTGTGTGAATGAGAATTCTTTCCATCTTCACAGTACTATGCAGTATTTTATTTTCTATTTCCACTCGAAGTCTCTGTGAATGTTGCCTTGCTCTGGTTTCCAAGACTGAAGAAGGTTATTATATACATCATTTTTTTATGGAATTTGAGAGGCTTTTTGGAATCTTGCTGACCTTACCGCCTTCTGACACCTCTGACGTGATGCCAAAGAGGAGCAGAATTCTTCTCAGGCAAGGTCACTTCACCCGCGGTGAGCTACTCCTCTCCCTACTTGCTTTTTTGTCATCCCACCGTGCTACTAGTATTGTTTCCAGCCATTGATGAACCACACATTATTTATAGCCTGCCACTATTCAAGCTCCACTAAGCACCAGAGATAATTCAAGATTACTCACAGACCTTATCATTTAATAGCGGGAGACAGAAATATAAAAAATAAGCATATTAAAGTTTATAGGGGGAACGTACAGGGGGCAGTGAGAGGAGAGAAAAGATGTTAACTCAACAAAACTCCCACTGGCCTCATCCATGTGCTGTTTGAGGAATTCACATCCCTGCTGTATTTCTATTCCATGATGCACCCACCACATATGATGTTTTATTTCCTATTTTGTGAGAAAGGGTAGTTAAAAGGCAATTAGTTAATGGACTTGAGGTCATTGTTTATTTTTTTTGGTTTTTCTCCGGTACCAGGAACCGAACTCACGACCTTGCGCTTGCCAGGCAGGCTCTTTGCCGCTGAGCTAAGTCCCCAGCCCCCGAGGTCATTGTTTATTAAATAGCAAGAACTGACCCTATTGAAAAGGAAACTTAAGGCTGGGGATTTAGCTCAGCAGCACAGCGCCTGCCTGGCAAGCTCAAGATTGTGAGTTCGATTCCTGGTACTGGAAGAAAAACAGAAAAAAAAAAAAAAAAAAGAAGCAACTAATTTAATAACTCAAGACATGCCTAAGTACTAGTATAGAGTACTTATTTTCTTTTTATTAGAGTACTTATTTTCTTTTTGAACCCCTACAAAAGGTATTTTTCTTGCTATCAATAATATACCTAAGGTAAACTGTAGATCCCTCAGCACTGAGCAAAGTGCCACATAAGCAATGAAATCACAAATCATTTAGTGAGAGAAGGAGGTAGGGAGGAAGGAAAGGAATGAAGGGAGGAAAGGAAGAAAAGTGGGAATGCACTGTGGCATAGCCTATATTATATTTTTTATGTAATTATATATCATTTATCAGATTGTAGGAAACCGCAGCTTTTATTTGTTATGTATCAACTGCAATCCCCCAAACTGATAATTATTCAGTAGGTTTGAAACAAAATTAAAGCTGTTATTGAAGTAAAAATAGGAAGCATTATTATTAGATTTGATGTCAGGAGACCTAAATTAGACTTCTGGAAATTTACTAGCTCCGTGGTATTTGGCATGAAAACTTTCTCCTGTGGATCTCAAATACCACATCTATTGTATGGCATCATAACAGTCATGCAATCATTTGTGACAATGAGGTGGGATAGCTACAGAGCTATTGATCAATAATCCAAACACATAAATATTCAAGAAATGTCAATTAAAATAAAGTAGATTAGTTATTTCGTTGCTTCAGATAGCTTCCAGTTTTCTCAGTATACTATAAAATTATTTTCGACTGACAGTTTTCTTCACCAAAAATGTTTCATGTCTTGTGTCATTGTCTAAAGTTTTGAGAAAATATGCTGATGGCATGGAAATTGTATTCCAATGGCTTTCTGGTAAATCTTTATCATTCCATTTAAAAACAAAGACTTTCTGTAAATTGTTTTCCTTAATGTGATAAATATTAACCAACACTAATCATCACATTTGTTAGTATACCAACAGAAACACTAAAATGCAGTCAATGAAAGTTAAGCCTAAAATGCTGTGGCTCTGGTCTGCATGCTGCTGTCCCCTGAAATAAATGTGTTGAAACCTAAGCCACATTATTGTGATATTAAAATCATACACAAAACCTTCTGTTATCAATTATCCACTTCAAAGAGTTTTGTTATAGCATCGCAAACAGACTCAGATAAGCTGCTTTTAAAAAGAGATTGGATATCTTCTCAAAACTTTAGACAATGAAACAAGACATGAAACAGTTTTGGTAAAGAAAACTGTCAGTCGAAAAGGGAATAACAATGAAGCCCTGAAGCTTAACGACGGCCTCCTAAGAATCAGGTTCATTCCTCCTTCGATTGTACTGGCTATAGAAAAATCACATGACCATAGCTAAATGCAAGGAAGGAGACATGATAATGAAATCTTTCCATGGATGGAGAAAGAAGGGAGAGATGAATATAGGTGAACATAAGCAAAATCTACCATAACAGAGGATGTTTGTATATTCTTTTCTGTTTTCCTTTTTCTTTATTTTTTAAGTTTTGGTCCAGGCTGGCCTTACACATGAGATCTTTCTGCCTTTGTCTCCTGAGTTCTGGGATTACAGGGGCACGCCGGCATGACTGGCTGCCCACACTCACTCTTAACGAAGTTTGTGTGTAACTTTAGTTCTTCTGCTTCTCCTGTCTAACTTAAGTAGTAGGATGCTAAGATGTGTACACCGTTTAGATGGACATGATTTCTTATGAACTGGCTAAGTTTACTGAGGAAACTTTTTGTATATACCCAGGCTTTTCTAGAATTACAGTAAAATTTTTTGAAAAACTAATATATGGTCTGATTCCCTATGCTTCCTCATTTAATTAGTTTATTGATGCTTTGATAGGTTATTGTCTAGTTGAGATTTTCAAAAGCTTCTAAACATTTTTACATGTTCATTTAAAAATAGTTTTAGTTTCCTTTGTCATGATAGCACAATTTTAATTTTTAATTTTGTGTACCTATGTTTTTCTCCATTTCTCATGTTAAACTTTTCAGAGACTTAGACATTTCTTCCTCAAGAAATTATTCCTGAATCTTCTGTATATACTCTAGTGTATTATACCATTTGTTATAGAGTCTCTGTTTATTATCAATTTTCTGAGTAGGCAAAGCAAAAAAATTCAAGGAAAAATGAAATTTCCTCTAATATCTTCCTCTCAGCTAGATATATTCCTACAGGGAAAGCTGAATCAATTTCTTGTGAATAAATGCAGAAATGCTTGAAATTATATACATATTTTTATACACATATATATATATATACACATATATTTTATTTTTCCATTTTCCATAAATGAGATTATGCTGTATTCTGGAGTTATCTCTTTGCACATAAAATATATGTTTTCAAATAATCCCATGTCTGTACATAAAGTTATTGCATTAATTTCTCTTGCTACACAGTGTTAGCTTGTACTATTGAACCACTATTGATTTAGCTAGATCTCTTGTGTTTGGCTTGCAAGTACTGTTTGGGCCCTGCACCCTTATCATGACCTTACAAAGTGTGGCAAAGAGTATCCTCACACAGTTGCCACTTTACACTCTTTCAGTGTACATGCAGAAGAGATATACCAGGATGTAGCCTGGGTCACAAGTTAGCTTTGATAGATGCAGTCAAACTGTTCTGTAGAGAAGGTGGTCCAATTTATCCCACCAGGAGCAGCGTATGAGAATACATATTTCCTGAGATATTGCATGTGCTATCAATTGTTTTAATTCTTCTAATCTAGCAGGTTAAGAAAACAGATCTTATTGTATTGTAATTTGCACATTTCTTATTATGAATGAAGTTAACATTTTTGTTTTTTATTTGTTCGAAAGCCATAAAGGCTCCTGTTCTGTGAATGGAGTGTGTACGCAGCCTCTGGCCATATTTTCTAATTGGGATACTCTTGTTTTCACCAAAGCACTAATGCTTTATTTGCGATAAGTTGCAGTGTCTATTCATACTTTATCATTTTTAAATTTTACTTATAGTACCTTTTTCCAAATAGACTTTCATTTTACATGTTTAGATTTTGTTATGGCTTCTACATGTTAGAAAACCCTAAAGAAATCTCTGTTACCTTAAGATATTTCTCTTTAAAAAATAAAAAATAAAGCTCTATCATATTTTGTTCAAGGTCCTTTATGTTTTTTTCTATCTTTAATTCATTGATTCATATGGAATTAATTCTGATGTGAAGGGTGAGTTATGGATTTTACTTGTTTTCTTCCAGATGACTCTAGTATCTTGAATACAATTTTTATGATAATTCGTATTTTCCTTTCTCTTGAAATGCCAAATCTATCATATAGTAAATCAGCCTATATGTTTAGTTTTATACACTATGTTTGTATATTGGCATATTAAAGTTAAATTCTCTTTTTTCTTTTTAATATAGTTTAATATTTACTATTATTAATCTAATTCCACTTTTTCAGAAATTTGCTAGCTATTTCCCCTTTATTTTTCTACTTAAACTGCAAAACTTGCGTTCATAGTTCTAGAAAACATTTCAATCTGTACACTTATAAGGTCATATAAATTTATAAATCATAAAGCAACTAATGTGATATGCTTTTCCCTTTATTCAAGTCAATCTTTTCCTCTCACAGGTATGGTTTCCCTACAGTATGCTTCACAGGTTTGTTTAGTTTCTTCTTAAAATACTATCATATATTTCTGAGTTATCAGATTCTGAAGGTAAATATCTAAAACACACAGAAGAATGTCTAAATGAAGTACAGAAAAACATAAATATATTATATACATTTGAGTAAAGATTTTGCAGGAAGAAAAGGAATTTAAAAACTACCATTTTTTTATCAGAGAGTCAAGAGAAGACATTAGACTCATGAAAATACAGTAATACTGTGTTGTAAGAAGATTCACGTAAGATAGATGAAGGTTGGGGAATTTTCGATGAAACATAGGTGTAACACAATTGCATCAGAAAAATCTGAATAATCCTCTCCTAAAGAAATGAAGAGTAATAGAATTTGAGAATTTTTTAAACCTCAGATATTAGCAACAGGACAGATGAAATAGTCAATAAAATACAATGAAATAACAAATATTGGGCAAGAATATGGGCAAGAATATCTGTGATTGAAATAAACAAAACAACAAAAGCGAATCTAGCCATCTACTGAGGAATATGAACATTTCGGAATGATTTTACATTTTCTTAGTCTCTTGCCCCACTACCTCCTTATAATGACATAATTAAATGATTTTCACTTTAGTATTATTACTATTGCTGTAAAGTCTAGCATCATGTATCTTTAATCTTTGATTTTAAATTTTGATGATTATATAATCATTTAAAATAACATTTTAGGTGAGTAGTTTTCCTTCTTTCCTGTTTCTTCTCCCTCTCTTCCTCCCTCCCTCTTCCTTCCTTTTTTCATTTTTTCCTCTCTTTCCTTCATTCCTTTATTTCTAAACAATTTTATCTTTCTCAAGTTGCTTATTTTGATGTATTTCTACACAGCTATTGACAAAACCTTTGGCTGTTTTCCATAGCAGAATGAGAGAAGTCAAAAGTGCACTTGCACATACGAGGATTCCAATCATGCTGGCATGTATGAAGTTAAGTGCCGTATTTCAAGTAAGCTGAGGTCACTGTGCTCTGTAAACTGATATTCAGTGACTCAAGCCTTACCTTCCATGATGATGAGGCATACAATATTGGATACACATATGAACAATTGGAATTTAATATAGTCCAAAAGTAGTAGTTGAAAGGACAGTTATTAAAATTCACATAATATTTATTTACATAAAATATTATTTTACATAAGAATACATAACATACAATTTAATTATTAAAATATGAATTTTTATGTTTTAAAGATATGTATAAAATATAAAACATTACATTTGTGAACAGTTAATTTTGGTTATTCCTATTGAGCAAAGTAGTACTAGTTCTTACTGAGGAATCTATAATACTATTTGATCTTCAAATGGCCTGATGAGTTATAATTTTTACTATGCTGATGAAAAAACTGAAGTTCAGAAATTAAGTTATATGTCACCCAAGGAGTTTGGAGTGAGGTGGGGCTTGGACCCGGTTCTAAATATTAGACACCTTAGAATCAGCTACAGCAGTATCTCCCTGTAGGGAATCAGCATTTAAAATCTGAGCTAGGAATGGGGAAGACCAGCAAATAGGTTTGTGGATAGCAGTGTCTCAGGCTAAAGGGTACCACTGGGGCTCTGGCAAAGAGTGCAGGACACTAAAGAGGTCAGCATTAGAAATGAGTAAGATAAGGTAGAACTGACCTGCACACGCATAAGCTAAACCCCTGTCACTGTGATGGGAATAGGAGGGAGCCCGAGGCAGGTAGTAAGGTCAGGATGGTGTAGCCATCATGAGTGAGATAGTGTCCTTATTAAAGATACCTAGAGAGCTCAATAGCCCGCTTTCAGCCATATGAGGCTCCAATGTGGAGTCAGCTGTCTTCACTGGGGAACAAGGTTCTCACAAGAACCCAACCATGCTGGTACCCTGCTCTTAGACTGCAAGCTTCCTGACTATGGGAATAAATTCCCATTGTTTAATAACCACCCAATCTATGGTAATGAGGTAGGGCTCTTCCAGTGTGTCTGGACAGGAACTTTTTTACAAAGTAGCAATATCAACCTCTGTCTACCAAAGTGTAGTTTTGACGTAACTCTATAACATAAATCATATCCAACCAGACTGTAATGTTACTGTACCCCCAACCAGACTGTAGAATGTTAATTATGCCCACAAGAATTGTATGAGAGGGTGTAATTATGCCAAGTTCTGCGCTCAACCTTTGGATACAAATGTGCTCAGTCAGTGCTAGCTCCAATAAAGCTGTTTCCTGGGAAAAAGGCCTCGGTGTCCTGTTATGAAAATCCCCCAGCAGTACCTTTTTATGACAGCCTGTACTGACTAAGACAGGTAACATAAGCAGTGCACCTACCTTAGGATTTGTTGAAAAGCAGTCCTCTCTAAGGCTTCCCTCTGTGTGGAATCCCACCTTGGCTGAAATTGTTTGGACCTCTCTTGCTCTTTCACCACAGCCTCCTGAAGTTTTTCATTTATAAGATCCCTTCCCTGACCTGCACACTCCTTCCTCTGCCTTCTCTGGTGACTATGTCCATCGCTACCACTCAGTAACTTATATTGCAGTTATTTATTTGAATATTGAGGTCCACATGGACCAGTAAGCTTCTTGAGTGCAGAGTTTAAATTTTTTGAAGTTGTTTCTCTGTAAGACTGGGTGGAGTATCTGGAACACAACATGTGGTTAATAGTGGAGCTGGGAGTTAAAGGCAGCTCTAGATATTGAATGAATGGATGAATGAATGAATTAATGAATGATGAATGAATGAATAATGTACAAAATCTCCTGCAGGTTTATCTGGAAAATAGGTCTCTGGGGTACACTTGCTAGGATATGATTTTACTTTAAATTTTTTCTCCTGGAGAAAATTTTGTGATATTTTGCAGAATCAGCCATTATTTTCCAAAACTCAGGATGTAATATAACACAAGATCATGTTTCAATCTGTTTTCCAGAGATAGTTTTTACTCATCATCTTGAATATTGGGACCTAGTGTTGAGAACATGAAGTATTCAGATGCTAGCTCTGGAAAAAAGGATGAGAAGAATATGGTAATGGGGAAAGTAGGATCAGAATACATCTACATGCCACAGTAGTACTTGACCAGTCAATCTCAAGGGTTTACTTTGGATACTTCTCTTTGGAAGAACTAACTGCTTAGATGTTTGTTCACTAATACATGTGTAACCTGTTATTCCCTTCAGGGCTGTTGTTTTTCCCATGGGCTGTTATTTTTGTTTGCCTTATACAAATAAAACCTTAGACTCTGAAGAGTTTGTCCTAGGGCATTGTTCAATTCTGCAACAAACTGATATTTCTGTGCTCTCTAAAAGGTACTTTTCAATCCTTGAACCAAATGCATGCAAAGAATCTTTTGCCTTGGGGATTCTTCTGCTTTTTAATGAATTCACTTTGATGACAACTAAAAGTGGTAGGTATTTCAGGAGGTGCACACAGCATTTCATCCAGAAATAGTTCAACTTTAAAATTCTCTCACAGATGTAATGTGTCTGTGCCTAATGTTTCAGTTGAAATGTGTAGATTTTATTTCTTGATTTTATTTCTTTCTGTCTGAAACATTGTCTCCAAATTTATGGTGGAGTTCATGGTTGGGCTAGGAGTGAGAAAAACTTTAGGCTCACTCTGCCAAAAGAACAGTCATTTGACTCTGCAGATGTCACTGGGTGAATTTCTCTGTGCTTGGTCTGAGACTATAAAATGAGTTGGTAGCAATGGGAAGGACGTATGCATAGGATGATTTTTCCACAGCTTCCAATACTACTGCTGGGCTGAGGATTTACTGGTGTGGTTCCTTTGTCTAGTTTTTGAAGCCTAGGCAGGTGTCTTCATTTGAATACCCCCAGATATGTGTAGGTCAACATGCCAACATAAGCCACACATCTTTGCCATTTTCCTGTGTTCTTTGTGGTAGTGAATAATGGCGTCGTTCCTCCATTTGTTAGAAAGAGCTTAGTTACTGTCCTTAATATCAGAATTGCATTATCTTCTGCATACAAGTCCATGGGAAAGTTTACCTTAAACTTTTTATTAATGGTTCTTATGTTCGATTGGCTTAATTAATTTAAAGCTGGATTATTGTTTAATAAATCTGCCTTATTTACTTTTCTCATTGCTGAGAAAACATACCTAACACTCACAAGTTAAAAGAAGAAAAATTTAGCTCACATTTTGTAAAGGTTTCAGTCCACAGTTGGTAGGCTCTAAGGCAGGGTAGCACATGGCAGAGGGACATCACAGAGAAGGAACATACCATGGCATGGAAGGGCAGGCAGAAGGCAGCAAGCAACAATCAAAGGCAGCAGGAGCAGCAGCGAAGCCTTCCTTCGTATATAAAGCGGGCTGCCTGCACTTTGGGTGGTGCCACTTACACCCAGGGTGGGGCACCCTTAACCCCAGCACCACATACTTAATCCAAGTATCACATTCTTAATCCTAGCATCACATTCTTAATCCCAGAATCACTCATGCTAGTCCAGCCATTTTCGAAACTCACCATCTATTACCGCATGAAGCTTTTGGAGGTGGGGACATTTAGACATAAACCATAGCAACAGAAAATATTTCTGTAATAGTTCTTGAGGTATTTTCCTTTTAAATAACAACTTTTTGCTTTTAGAATGAGATCATGAGATTAAAAATATAAGATGGATGTGACATAAGGAAGCAGAAGATATAGAAAGAAGTAGAAGTCTCTCTTTTGGATTAGGGGTAATATGAAAAAGGATAATTGAAGCACGGGAAGCCAGGTATTTGCATCTTGCCTCTGAGTTAACCTTTTTTAGGGAAGGCTAATTCTCTACTACTTCCCATAGATCGTGGAGAAATTCCAATACTGCTTTTAGCAAGGTATTCATATATTCTTATGATGCATGAGGTGTAATTTACACATGACTGAAGAAGCTGGACTTAGCGGCCCCTCAGAGCCATCAAACTCTATCTGATCTAGAAAAACCATAGAAATTCTAAGAGAACTGGTGCAGAAATAGAAGCCTGTACTGAGATGGGAATGTCACAGGGTCAGGGACCTCAGGAATCCACCACTGCAAGCTACTTCACAGATGTTAACAAGTAGAATGTAAACATGATACAGAAGAGATTTTGGGTCATTTTCTCTGATCATTATACAGTTCTAGAACCTGGAACCCTAGCTCGTCTATACCTGACACTAAAGAAATACTTATTTAAGATAGAGGGATCAAGATATGTAAAAGAAACAAAACTACACTACCGGTGACATTAGCGTAGGAGGACAAATAACCACACTAGGTGAAGGACAGCTCTGGGAGGTGGAAGAACTCTATAACACTAACACCAAGGTCTGAAGCTCATTTTCTTCAGCTTGGTTCTTAAGGTCAATGGAAGGCGAAACCAATCCAGATTTATATGTCCTTCAATTTATAAAAGGTCTTTAAAAAGTCAAAAGGCATAAATTATCATTTTTGAATTTAAAAATTTTTTCTGGCATCCATAATGTCTTAGTAACTTTCCTGTCACTGTGACAAAATAGCTGACACCTGCGGTTCAAAGCAAAATAGGCTTGTTTTGGCTTGTGGTTTTAGAGGGCTCAGTGCATAGTCTGCTGGCTGTAAGGCAGGAAGTTGGTCATGGATGGGTCTGTGGAAGAAAGCTGCTCACATTATGGAGGCCAAGAAGCAAAGAGAGCAGGGAGTAGCTAGGAAGGGAGATATTTCCTTTCAGGTCATGTACTCAGTGACTGCCTCTTCCTACCAGCTCCTTCCTCTTAACAATATATGAGGCATTTGGAAGACATTCTAGATCTGAACCATAACAAATAGGAATGAAGATTTGAGAGAAGCAGAAATTGGTTACAGAAAAGAAATATAACATGGAAGTAATGTTCATTCACTTAGTTAGTTGCTGTCATGTTCGTCCCTCTCTCTGCTTTCAGTTTTGTTCCTTTGTAAAACTTTAATGGCTCCCCATCCGATGGAAGAAATTTTCACATTCAGACCATATGTGGTTTCACTTATGTCTTTAGTATTACCTGTTGTCTTCTTTTTGTGTTTTTCATTTCAAGGCCACCATGTGAAACACCTAATCTCAGAAGAGTGACTGCACACAGGGTGCTCCGGTTGAAGGCACTATGTACTGAATCACATCAGAACACCTAGTACATAGGCTAGTGATGGCCAAGGCCACATTGCCAACACACACACCCACATAGTCTCTCTTTCCCTCCTTTACATTTATGTACACTGCCAACACTCACACCCACATAGTCTCTCCTTCCTTCCTTTACATTTATATATACTGTCAATGGCAAGCTGTGTGTTTCTCATTGCATTGTCCCCTAACTCACCAAACTTTTAGGTATACCAGTTGTCCACTCATTCTCTCTACTTGCTATTTTTTTATCTACCAATTAATGTTACCCCCTTGTAAATCCTTCCCTTTCCTGTACCCAGGAGAAAAGTACCACATTTTTTTTTTGTCCAGTCCTACCTTTCACGTACTTCTTCTCTGGAAGTTTTGCTATTTAGTTGCATTTTTACATGCAAATAATTAGCACTGTAGCAAGTTATTTGGAATCATGGATAGTGTATTACTCATCTTTGTAACTTTAGGACCCACTATTATTGCTACTCATAGTATGACAAAATACTCTTTGCTGAGTGAATGTTCTCTATAGTTTCTTTCAGCTCTAATAAACTAAAATTGAAAAAATCAATTGATTTTAAATTAGATACAAGCCAGGTATGGTGATGCATGCCTGTAATCCCAGTATTCAGGAGGCTGAGACAGGAAGATTGCCGTGAGTTTGAGGCCAATCTGAGCTACATAGTGAGTTTAAGGCTAGCCTGGACTACACAGTAAGACCCTGTCTCAAAAATAAAATAAAATAAAATAAAAAATAAAATTAGATACAAAGATGTATTAAGTTCTAAAAAACTTCTCTAGGAGATTGTGACCAACCTGATATTCATGAAACTTCTTAATACTTTTTAGAAGTCATAAGAAAATCAAATGAAATCCAATGTAAGGAGATTAAATAATATATGGGACTCTACTAGATTTGAGTTCCAATTCTCATTTTGGACAGACTAGTATGCAACCTTGGGAAAGCCAGTAGGTACAATGGACTTCAATTTCTTCTTTCACTTATGGAAAAATAACACTTACCTTTAAATAGTTTTTATAAAGTGAAAAATGTACTAATGTATTTAGCTTCACTTTGGGAATTGTAAAGCAATACTGTTCCTCAGTAAAATGTCCTTTGGGAAGTTCCTCAGCCCCCTCCACTCCTCTTTCAAATCATAAGCAGAAAAATAAATCCTAGAAGATAGGCTTTGGAGGGTATTGATTGGGAGAATAAAATAAGAAACATTCTTATAACAACTGGTGTTGTAATCATTGCTAAGATTGGCTCTCATTTTATAATGAAACATGATTCTGTGAAATAGTTGTTAGCTAAATGTCAAATGAAGGTTATTTCATTAAAATGCTGTTTCAGTCCAATCAGCAAAGACATGCTCAAGCCTCTATTACTATTACAGAGTAGAGCTGTTAGTGTGTTTTGTGTTTATGTAATTTTCCTTGGCTGGAGGAGTTTTTGTTATTCTTTATTCAGCCTTCCTACATTAGAATAATTTGATTGGGATTTTTTGTCCTAATGAAAAATCACACATTTTAGTATACAATATATATTGAAGTAATTCTATGGTGCATTATGTTTGTGTGTGTAAAATGCTAATCTGTTATTTTTAAATGGGATAATCTGTTAAAGAATAAAAGCATATGTAATGTTTTGTCTTGCTGTTGAATGTGGTGAAACACAGAATGCTTTACTGCAAGAAGAGCTGGCTTTAGCATGAAAAGGCCTAGTGTATGTCAGGTTCTACACTGAACAAGTGAGTTTGGGGAAATAGTTTAAATTTTCTGAGGCTCCATTTATGATCTACGCAATCAAAGTTAAACTGTGTTACTTTTCTTACCTCTTACTTGATGTAATGTGAAAAATTAGATTAACAAAATAATGAGCATGTAAACTGAAATGTACAGTAATAGGAACCAAAGGTTAGTGTTACAAAGCCCATGGTTTTGGGATAGAAACACAGGGCTCCTGATGTTTTTATTGATTAGTTGGATGGCCTTAAGCTGGTTACTTCAAGCATGCAGCCTATTGTGACCTCATTTATAAAATAGGGAAAGAGTTTGCAATGCAGTATTGTTTAGAGAAGTGTGTGAAGTGACATTTTTACAGTGCCTGTGATGAAGTGTTAACCCGCTCCCCGCTAAGCCCATTGCTATATAGCAAATCTTTGTTTTACCTGGGCCACTCTGAGTAAAGAGGGAAAATAAATCTCCCAAGTGAAGCCAATTATCTTGGGCCACTTATAAAATATACATTTAATGTATGTAAGTAGCAAAAGACACCATTTGTTAGGGTTGATACATTGTGTCAACTTGAGGAGTCAAGAAGCATAACTAAGTGACTCAGCAGTTCTACATCCTGGGGTGAAAAGGACATGCCCTTCCTGCTCTAGGATGTTGTTCAAATGTGTCATCTTGAGACGTTTAGAAGGTTAACTAAGTGACTCAGCAAGGGGCAAGGTTCCTTACTTGGTATCCTGAGCCTGTGCAAGAGGAAGGCAGGGGACAGAAGGTGTGGGTGTGAGCAGATAGCTGATATACAATATAAGAAGGGAAAAGAGACTTGCTTCCCCCCTTGTAATCTTGTTGCTTTTTTGGTCTTAGGCTGCCTTGGACTGCTGCCCCTGTGCCATGCCAGCGGTGCCTTGGAGCCAGCTGATTGCAGACTGAGACCTCCACAAACTGTAAGCTAAATAAACCTTTCCTTCCTTGATTTGCTGTGTTGTGTATTTTGTCTCAGCAAGGAGAAAAGAGTAACCAAGACACGGTTTTGTAAAAGAGGGCTACAAACCAGCTATATGAAGGGTGTGGGAGGCAGAGTCAGCATGGCGCAGTCCCTTCTCCTACTCGGTTGTCACCAAAGCACCCACTACTCAAGCATTGCACAGCTGAGCCATGAAAAATGCCACCTAAGTCTCATAATGTTAAAGGTTCACAATCTTATAGGGCAGCATTACGAGCTCTCAGGACCTCACATGGGCCTCAAGCAGTGAGATGGACATGGCTGCTTTCAACCCAAACAAATCCAGTGTCAGTTTTTTTCTGGAAAAACTAGTTGTTTCTGTGCTGTTTTTGTTTTTGTCTTCATTGTTGTTGTTTTTTAAAGAGAAAAAAAATAGTTGAATGCATTCCTACTTGTAGTACATGTGCTTCGCTTTTGATCATGGTTAGAATAGTTGTTTTGGCTTTGTTGTTTTTCAAAAAAAGAGATACTTATGCCACAACTTGATAGACTGTGGACTGCCTCTCTTACTAATTCTTCCTCTTTTCACATGGACTTGGCAAATGAATGGGGGTGAGGTGATGGCCTCCCCCAAATCTCACACTAATATATTTTCCCAGAACATGCAAATAGGAAAAGCAAAGCCAAGGATATTTTACTTTTTTGTTGTTGTTGTTTTATTTCTGTTATATTTAGGCAGAGTTGAAGGCTACAAGATGTAATAAAACAAGAGACATGATAGAACGTTTTCAGTGTTCTTTTATTACACATTTTCTCTGTATTCTTTGTTGACAAGCACAAAGTAATAGTTTCACCTGCAGAGGAATGAAAATATCTTCAGAGTCTGCTCTTATTTCTTTTCATCTTGTACACAGAAATACTGTTTTATGTCAATTGAGTGGAATTAGTCCCCTTTCTACCGTTTCTTCATCTTCTGTATTATTCTATTTTCCCTTAAACCCTCCAGTGTTTGCACACATTATGTAGGTACATAGGTAAAATACATATGTGTTTATACACACATAAATGTATATAAACGAATGTGTATATATGTGCTCATAATGATTCATGGTCTCACACACAATTCTAGAGTTTTAGACTTGGCAGGGACTGTTGGTGGTTGGCATTTCCTTCTTTCATAAATATCCTTTTCAAAATTTGCTATAAAACAGTCCCTTGGCAGGTACAAACCCTCCTTTATTCCCAATAAGCTTGGCAAATGACAGTGTTATATATGATGTGTTATGGAATTTCTTAATTTCTCCTTGTTTGAAAAATGCAAGATATTGGACCCATGCTTTCCATTGAGAGGTGCAGCACAGACATGCAAGAGTCCAGAGCCAGAGTGATGCTGAGGGTTTCTTCATTTAAGTGCTCTTCACATTTATCCGGAGGCACTGGAAATAGAGACACTAGAGATATTCATGGATGTGGTTGATGTACAATATGCAGAATCTCAGAATCTTTCTTTCTAAAGCTTTTTGTGTTGTAGTTTTGCTAATTGTAGGTATTAAGATGATTTCATAACATATTTTCAGAAGAGGCAATTGCCAATAAGAATATCTAATCTTCTTTTTTTTTTTTTTTTTTTTTTTTTTTTTTTTTTCTCTGGTACCGGGAACCGATAAATTGCT
>NW_004955480.1:5611468-5663231 GCF_000276665.1 Chinchilla lanigera | reverse complement strand
TGCAGTTCAGGCTGGCCTTGAGCTCACTTTGTAGCCTAGGCTGGTCTCGAACTTGCAACAATCATCCTGCCTCAGCCTCCTGAGTGCTGGGATTACAGGCGTGCGCCACCACACACAGCTCTAATCAATTCTTGTCCTAAATGTCATAAATCATATGCTTTAGTAGGAAGATTAGCATATTAGTTATGTGAGCCCATGATCATCAAGGCATCCATTCATTCATCCATCCACCCACCCAGTAAACACTTAGTGAACCTTTACTGGACTACAGCTCTGCTAGCACTGGGAAAGAATAAAATGCTGAAGACATCATTCATGCCATTAGGGTAGTTACAGTTTACCAGAGACTGACAGGCAATCATAGAATGGATTGTAGTGAAATAAAGTAAGTGTACTGATAGAGGTAGGAGAGGAGCATGGTGAATTACCACTGAATGAAGGAAAAGGGAAACTTCCTTCTAAATGGTACTCACCCTGAAGAGACAAGAGACTCATAGAGAAGAGAGTTCACTCAGAGAACAAAGTGAACAAGTAGAGTTTGGACCAAATAAGAAGATAGAGAACCAAATCTGTTGGAGGCTTTCCTGCATGGAGAAGTTCATGAGAGGTAAAACTAGAGACAAGTTATGAGACTTGATCTCGAAAGGCACTGCACCTAGGACTAGAGTTTAGAAGAAGCACTGGGATGTCCCGGAATGTTCCTGAATAAAGTCTTGGGGAGGAAAATGAGTCAATGAAAACCACTTCCCAGGTGGAAAAAATTATTACTGAGCCAAGTAGAGGGGAATTTTTAACAAAAAATGGTAAGCAAAGATTTTGAATATGGTTTGTATGATGAGAACACATATGTACACTCATAACAACATTGTAGTAAGGGACAAGAATGTGACCTTTTGAGAATGTGGTTAATTTGTTGATAATAATAAAAGCCTGTTTGAGTAAAGTAAAGCAATGGCTAAGAGGGCTGTAAGTGGCAGACTCAGAAAACCCAATGAACATTTTGAAGAATTTTCTAATTTTTTTGTCAACGTCTATGGTGGTGCTTACCACATGGTAAACATTCAGTCAATACTTGTGGAATGAATAAGGGAAATATATGTAAACTTGATAAGCCACACATTTTCTCTGTGTGAAATCAGTTATAGCTATGCCTACCACATGCATAGAACCAGCCATCTGGTTTGCTTCGAACAAAATCTGCATGTCTGACAATTTGAAAATTTATATCTAAATTTGCAAATATTTATAGAAATCACAGAAAATAAATATAGCCCGGGTTAAAAAAAAAAAAAAAAGTCAGACTGCCTGAGTTGTATTTTCTCTGCCTTAGGCAAGTTCATTCTCCTCTCTGTGTCTTGGTTTGCTCCATTCTCTAGACTGACAATAATAAAGTAGGTAGTTCAGAGCAAAGCAGTGAAGTTTGTGCATTAATAAATTCAAAGTACTTAGAACAGGATTTGACACATGGTACATAACACATACTGTTTGGGGATTATCATTGTTATTCAAGGACCTATTTTGAAGAGTTGTATGATCCCTTTAAAATTTGTATTCTCTCTTAAATGTTTACTTACCGTATTCACATATAGTATCTTAATTTATTTCTACATCACAACCCTAGTCCTGCTATGTTGTGAATAAGTTAACTTAGAATCTGGTAGGTCACTTCACTTGCTTATAATGGTATAAAATGAGTCTCAAAATCACATCTTCTGCTGAATATTCACCAATATCCTAATAGTTTTTGTTGTGCAGATATTATTTTAATTGTTTGTGAAACAATCTCATCTAACTGCCCTTAAGCAAGACTAAGAAATGGACAACAAAGTGGCTATATGCTTTACCTGAAGTCACACATCTAGTATGTTAGAGGGGAGAATTGAAAGCCAGGTTGCCTGCCTTCAAAGCTCCTGATCTCAGTTATTAGGCTGTAATTGTCCCAACGTGAAATGGGAGGAAGAGAGAGTAGTCACTAGATAAAGTTAACATTTATAAGTGACTGAGTGGACTAAGTGTTCTTGTGCAGAATGTCGGTTCAAGGTCTCTGCTGCATGCTGATGTCTTTCCATGTTCTTAAATGACACATGACTACTAAGTTCTTCCCTTTCCATTCATTACCAGGGCCCTTTCCTTTGAATCCAATGGAACCTCCTCTGCCTTTGTTCTGAGAAAACATTTATGGCCATAAATCCTTCATGAAGGTGCACAGAAGAGCTGCTTTTCATCAGCCAGTGTTGCCAACTTCCCATCAAAGCCTCATAAACTCTTTTATGAGTCCCGTAAAATGCTGCCTGCTCCTATTAGGGGAGAGGGGCACACCCATCGGATCCAACTCATATTGGTTTCAATGGCTTCATTTCCATCCACCAGAGTCATTGGAAATCCAGAAGCAGGTCACAGCCAAATAATGGAGCAGTCTGTTTGTTTCTGTGGTGTCCCTTGATCACGTCCCCTATACCCAGTGGCGCACAGTAGTGTTGAATAGCTCTAGAGAGCAGTTCTGGAAGGTGAAGAAAGCAGCAGAGTGGACTCTGATTTTTCCTCATGGATACTGAAAGAGAAGGGAAGGATCATTTCTGACAGCTTCTCATCATGTCTGCATTGCAGCTGGATGTGGAATCTGCTCCTGTTTGCACTCATGTTCCTGGAATGGATTATCATTGCCAGAAGAAAAGGTAACTGACTTATTAATTAGTTTTGTGAACTTTCTCAGCCTCCCAGGTTCTCATCTAACAGTCATACATTATTCATCCTCTATGCTTTGTTTTACACAGCTAGACAAATTTAGAATTCAAGAGATGGGAATTCTAGAGACTGGAGGGAAATGTGAAAGTAATATAGTCTTCCAGTTAATAAGACTTTTAATCCTTTACACTGTAGTGAGTAAGTGCCAGTAGGACAGATGTTGCCTTTATTTATTTATCTACCAGTGTCTACTTTTGAGCTTGAGTTCAATAAGGAATGACTATTAATCACTATAATTACAAGTATTGAATGTCAGTATATGTCAAGTTGCGCTGTAGTAACAAATACAGAGTTAGAGGATCATTTCTCATTCTTGGCAACAGTGCATCTCCAATGGTTCACTGCATCCCATCTTTCCTCTGATATCCACACTAATGGAGCAGTTTCTATGCGGAACATTGCCAATCTTTTAGCAGAGAGAAAAGAAAACTGATTTGATTTTCCGGTACCGGGAACCGAACTCACGACCTCGCGCATGCCAGGCAGGCGCTTTTGCCGCTGAGCTAAATCCCCAGCCCCTAAGAAAACTGATTTGAATCACATGCTGATTCAAAGGTTTTGTTTTTTTTTTTATTTTGAGACTGAGACACTGCGTGTCTTATGTAGTGTTTCATTCAAACATTAAAATCAAGACCTGGTCAAAGGGATGGGGAATTATAATTCTCCTCCACAACACAAAGTTATTAATCTCTTCTATGTTTTGTCAAAATTCAAATTTATTTGCTTTGATACTCATAAGATAATTTTAGGGAGCACCTCTGTGCTATTTCAAACATGCATGATTAATTTCAAATGGATATATTTTGGACACTTGGAAGTGAAGCCAGTGGGACAAGACAACAACCAATATCAATTATTTACAAGGAAAAAGCATCATTGAAATTGTTTTGTGCTCAGCATTCCAAACCTGTAGAAGAAGAAACAATGTTCAGAAAATCAATGGCTCTAACAGTGGAAAGATGTTAAATCATTAAAGATAGATCTGTTATTGCTAAAGCTTGTAGTTGCTAAAGCAAAGCAAAAGCATGATCATTTTATATTTTCTGTAAAAAGTAATTGAAACAAACTAATGCAAAGGTTAACCAACATTATGGAAAATTATTGATGAATATACAAGATACATCAAAGAGGTAAATTGTAAACTGGTGACATAAAGTGTGGAGGAAAAGAGATAAAAGTGTAGGGTTTTTGAGTTTAATTTAATTGAAATTATTTTCAGTTTAAATTAGAATGCTATAAAATGTTTCATGTAAAACCCAGGTGGCAATTACAAAGCAAAAAGTATCTGTAGTAGATAAAAGAGAAAGGCATCAAAGAACACCATTCTAAAAATTCAACACCTCATAAAGGAAAGCAACAAGATGGGACAAAAGAGCAAAGGAACCACAAACAGCCAGTCATTAATGAAATAATTCTAATTTTCCCTCTTAATAATTACTTTAATCAGGGATATAGCTCAGTGGCACAAGCACCTGCCTGGCCAGCACAAGGTCCTGAGTTGAATTCCCTTTACCAAATAATTACTTTACATGTACATGGACTATATTCTCCAATCAAATGATGCAAGATGCGTGCATGGATTAAAATTATTCAACACTATGCAGCTGCTATGGTTTGAATGATGGTGCTTCTATAACACTATTAAAGAGATATGGTATTTGGAAAGTGAGTAAGCCATGAGGACTCTGACCATTTGAGTGATATTAGTGCTTTTATAGAAAGTTCATGGTTGAAGGCAGTGCTTTTGTGCTCTTAATCCCCCTTGCCAAGTGAAGACAGAATGCTTGAGGATGCAGCAATACAGCATTAGTTTGGAAGTATAGTTCTGCTCTGATCAACTTTGGCAGCACCTTGATCTTAGACTTTTGAATCTCTACAACCATGAAATAATTCTATTGTTTATAAATTACTCAGTCTGTGGTATTGTTTATAAATTACTCAGTCTGTGGTATTTTTTTTGTAGCCGTAAAAATGAACTATTCACAGTCTACTTTAACATTAAGGATACCTGTAGACTGAAAATGGAGGAATGGAAAAAGTACATATTTAACACAAATGATAATGAAGAGAGACTAAGAATGCCTATAATTACACCAGAAAAAAATAAGTAAAATCTGTTACAAGAGAAAAATAATATAATTGTATGAAGATAAAAGGAATGATTCACCATATAACTAGTGATTGTGAATATATATGCACTTAACCTCAAACACTAAATATATAAAGCAAACATCAACAGAACTGAAGAAGAAACAGCACCAAAATAATAGCAGGTGATTCAATACCCTGATTTCAACAATGGACAGATCATTTGAACTTAAATTCAAGACGCAAACATTAGGATTGGAATGACACTTTACCAAAGGGACCCAACAAATATATGAAAAAGATTTTCTTATTTTTCTAAATCGACATACATTGGTGATACAAAAATTTTATATTTATTATTATTGGCTTGAAGAGTAAAGCTGCTACAGTAGATAGAGTCCCCATGGTCATATGGAACTAAAACTGGCCTTGCTTATGAATCAGCAAGGAAAAGACTTCAGTGCTACAACCCATGAGAGCAAATGCTTCTCATAACAGGAAGGAAGACAAATGAGCTTGCAATGGAATTATTTCCTGAGCACTTAGACAGGAGCCCAGTTTGGCCAATGTTTTCATGTGAAGCCCTGAGCATAGATCTCAATGACCACTCAAAATTATGAATAATGAATGGGTATAAACCATTCAATTTATGGAATTTCCACTGCTGGTCAGCAATAAAAAAAATCAATGAGAAGTTTCTGCATTTATAAAGCTTATAATAGAAAACAAATGATATAAAATGATTGTTTCATTATTTTTCTACTTTTTAAGTGAGTAAATAGATGACCACTCACTTACTTATTGACTTCCTTATTATCACTAATAAATAATATATAACTTTATGTTCAGGCATTGTTAAAAGTGCTTTTTATGCATTGAGTCATTAATCTTCAGAACAGCATAGTGTAGTAGGTAACTATTACTATCTCCATGTTTTTTTATTTGTCTTTTTTTTTTTTTTTTTGATACAGGGTCTTGCTCTGTAATTCTGGCTGGCTTTGAACTTGCTGTGTAGCCCAGACTGACCTTGAACTTGTGGTGATCCTCTCGACTCAGCCTTCCAAGTGCTGAGATTACCAGCATGCACCACCACACCCAGCTACCACCTCCATTTTAAAGATGAGACTCAGGCACAGAGAGATGAACAACTTGTCAGAAGTTGCAGCAGTATAAAATTCATAGCTGATCTTCATGTCTACAGAGGCCGGCTCTAGATTCCAGGGTATAATGTTTGCCAATGCTTATAAGTGCATAAAGGAGATACTGGAGTTAGGCAAAGGTCATCAGCAAAGGCTTCTGTAAAGATGTGAATTTTAAAATATGCTTCGAAGGGGTGGATAATAATAATCTGGGGGGAAAGGCTGGAAAATATTTTAAAAGAAAGAACTTGGAGAAATTCTAGTAAACCTTCTAGAAGACTGCAATTTCTGTTGATCTACACATGCTACAAAATGATATCATGCTTATCAAACTTTAATATTTAGAAGAGTTTAAGGGCACCCCCTGATATGATTGTCCCTGATTAGGGATGATCATTAAATGATGACCACAGTGGAAAGGGTAAAACAAAATTAATCAGAATGTTTGATCAGGGACTGGGGATTTAGCTCAGCGGCACAGTGCCCGCCTGGCAAGCGCAAAGTTGTGAGTTCGATTCCCAGTATTGGAGAAAAACCAAATAAATAAATAAATAAATTAAAACAAAAACAAAAAACCAGAATGCTTGATCATTCTCCTAGAACTGAATTTGAAAAAGCAGTAGCTTATGGGTCAAACTTGGTCCTTCGGAGGTATTTGTAAATAAAGTTTTGTTCCAACAGAACCACACTCATGTGTTTACGTATTGTGTTTGGCTACCTCAGCTGTACAGAAATAGACTATTTTCACAGAGACTGCATAGCCTGCAAAGCCTAAGTATTTATTATCTGGGTATTTTCTGAAAGTATTTGTTGACTTAAATAGAGCAAAGATGCCAATAACTGAAAAATAACATTTTGAGTCAGTTACATGGTACAGAATTATTTTCTTTCCAGGAATAATGTCTAGACCTGGATTTGTTGGCCTTGGAATTACAAAAGAGTTGGCAGTTGCATTCTTGTCTGCACAGAGATTATGTGAATGGCAGCAGCCTATGGCCTATGACTTGCTAAGAGCACTGCTTTACTGAGTAAGTGGAAGGTTTTTGGAAGCAAAATAGCATGACTATGTAATTTTAAATGGAAATGCTTAAAATTTGTAGATTTAATTTCTTCCAAAATTCCTGTGACAAAATAAACCAATGTATGTATAAAGCAGCATGCACACAAACTTGAAAGAATTCTACAATTAGTTGCTAGTGTATATGAATTTCAGTATAAATTAGTAGAAAGATATCAATTTATAATACAAGATTATATTCACTGTGACAATTTCTTTCCAAAGCCCATATTTTTGCTTTTAACTTTTTAGATAATTTTTAAAACATTTCACATTATTTAAATTCTCTTAGTGAATTAAGTTCTCAACTTGGAATTCTTTAAAATCTAACTCCCACAGCTCTGTCACATGATGTTTTAGGGTTGAATAGAGAAACACAGGGAACATAACAACCATTTAAATACTTTATTCAAAGTAAGACATTGTCTTGGTTACTTTTTTTCTCCTTGCTGAGACAAAATGCCTGACCCCCAAAATTAAGGAAGGAAAGGTTTATTTAGCTCACAGTCTGTGGATGTTTCAGTCCATGCTTGGCTGACTCCAAGGCAGAGTGGCACATGGCAGAGGGCAACCGTTCATGGAGGCAGAAGATGACAAAGCCACAAGACCAAAAAGGGAGAAGTGGCTGCAAGCAGCCTCTTTCTCTCTCTTACATATGCAAACTATCCTCCCCAGGGCAGTTGTAGCACTCATACCCCTAATCCCAGCATTGGACTATGGATCAATCAAATATCTAGAAGCCTGCCCCATGACTGCATGAGGATTTGGGGGGACATGCAAACACAAACCATAACAGACATATGTACAGAAAAATGTACTGAACTATTGTCCAGCTCAGTGTATTCTCAGAAATTAAACATTTCTTATCAAAGAATATAAAAGGCTTTAATTCTCCTTTCAAGTTTAAACTCACCTACAAGGCTGACATCTATCTCCACCTCTAACATCCAATAATAATTTTATCTGATTTTATTTATTTATTTGTGCCTTTTGGTTAATTTGATGCTTGTGCAGTTCATCCACATTGTCACATATAGTGATAATCTGTTAATTCTCATGTCTGGAAAGTATTCCATTGGGTAGATATATAATTATTATTTATTATACTATTATGGGAATTTTGGATAGTTTTCACATTGGGACTATTATGAATAATATACTAATGAATGAGAATACTGTTTTATGGTTGTTATTGAATATACCTAAATAGTACTCATATTTTGGAATAGTTATTGTATAAGAGTGCATTTTTGAGCCTCTATAAAACAAATTATCTTCTTTGAATATTTTATTCTTGCCTATAGTAAAACACAATCATTTATTTGAAATTATTCTCAATAATGAATTTTATTTTATCCTATTTTATTTAGAGACAGGGTCTCATTATGTAGTTCAGATTGCTCCTGACCTCACTGTGAAGCTCAGGCTGGCCTCAATCTCACAGTGATCCTCCCTCCTCAGTCTCCTGAGTACTGGGATTATAGGCGTGCATCATTATGCCCAGCTCAATAGTGAATTTTAAAATCAATTGTCATGGAATCATTGACTGTCATATTTGGGAGTACTTGAGGGGTCATCTTTAGGATTAACTTTATAGATGCATCACTTCTCTGATATTATCAATAAGCAGGGAAAAGTGGATAGCTAGCATTTAATTAGTTTTATGTAAAATAAATGAACTTTGATTTTTACAAAGCTTTAGTTTTTATAATGTTATTTCTTAAGAGAAATGTAACAGAAAATGTCACCCCCAGCAGTATACTTCAGTTTCTTAGTTGCCCAGGTGATAGTTCTTTTTCCAGTTCCAGTTGCTTCTGTCTCTTAGAAACAGCTGGTCACTGTAATGCAAAGCTGGTCATTATGATGCACATTATATAAACCAATCCCCAGTTGACAAGCCTTTCTGCATCTGTACTTCCTTCTTGCTTATCCCATAAGGCCTAGACCACTAGAGGTCAGGTCCTGATATTCTGGGAATGATACCAATCAGTGCCTGTCCATGTAAATAAATCTGCCTCCAAATCCTGGGTGTTGTTTCGATATCTTTGCTGTCCGTTGCAGAAATACTGCTCATCATTATGTGAATATTACATTGATATAGCCTAACCCATATCATTGGTTTTTTAAAGTGAAACATCAATTTATTATACACAAATTATATAGAATGCTTTTTATCTGCAAAGAAAAATGGCCTTTCCTACCTCCCAGTCAACGCTAGTCATGATATTATGTCAAGATGCAAGTGCATTCAAAGGAAAGCAAAAAGGTCATCTTCTTACCACAGCTTTTAAATGCTGGCGCTCATTAAATTTTAAAAAGAGCTAGAAAATAGACACCGACTATCAAAAAGTATTTCTTACAGATACTAGGAAAGTACATATTTTAAATAATTCTTTGGGTTATATATTTTCCTAAGATTTCTTAAGTGAATATAGCAATTTTTGAAAAAAAAGAGAAAGTCATTAAACTATATGGTATCCAAAACACAGCAAAATCCCCTACAGAATCACTAGTATAATGTAGACTAGAGCAGAGTCATTTTCTCATGGTATAGTGAACGTGACTCTGTTACGAGGAGGACTTATTTATTTTAGTTATCTTTTGAAACCACATTTAATCGAGATATGGTCATAGATTAGTGACAACTTTTTGTTATTCAGTGTTTCATAAGGGTTGCACACCGATTGACCAAATAACATGCATGCTTCAATTCTGACTATCAAGGTGGTGAGGGAGATACTTTTGTAGATGCCAAGTATGAAATACAGAATAATAGCTGTAACATGGATGACCATAGAGAGATATGTAAAAGAAGCATCTGATACACTTCAGAGATTTTGTGTGTGTGTGTGTGTGTGTGTGTGTGTGTGTGTGTGTGTATAATATCAAGTCCTATACTAAAGAGGCACAAGAAGGTGGAGAAGAGTTTGGAAAGCAGTCTGAATAATCAACCAAAGACTGCATTTTTTTTTTTGTCTTCTTGAGACAGAGTCTCACTATGCAGTTCAGAGTGGTCTTGAGCTCACTTTGTAGCCCAGACTGGTGTTGAACTCACAATGATCCTCCTGCCCCAGCCTCCTGAGTGCTGAGATTACAGGAATGCACCACCGTGCCTGGTTTTGAAGACTGTTAACGCAGTCCTGAAAAATAGCCTGAACTCCACAGGATATCAGTAAAATGTTTAGGTAGGAGACTGATTTGATCAAGATGCAGCCATTTTTACAGGACTGTATATTTGTCCTTAAAAATATCAATAAAATGGAAGTTTCATGATCAAATACATGGATTTCTGGGAGTTAATATATAGCTAATCTTTAATGGTCAGGGAAATTTTGAAATTTTCATTTTTTCCTGGCTCTCTCTCCTATATGTTAACTTCAGACTTCAAATATTTATTTAATTTTGCTGGTGTTGGTGGATTTACTATCTTTGAAAAACAAGTATGACATAACTTTTTCATATTAATAATGGTGCCTGAACTCTGTTTTTGACTTTTGGATATTCTTTAGGATATAAAGACGGCTTCCTGGAAGTTGGACAAGACCTTCACAGCTGTGCTTGTGTTAAGTGATTTCAGTCCAAAAATAATCCTGTTCTTGCATTACCAGAGGGCACTGAGCTTTCTTTTGTACTCAGTATTGATTTGGGTCTACAAAATTGAATATGCCAGGTTTGTCATCAAAGTCTTAGAACTCAGGAGGGACAATGGAGTTTGAAGTTACTTTTGGAGAAATAGAACTTCTTATTAATATTGGAAAATAGCCACATTGATTCAGAGCAGCAAGGAAAGCGGTACTGTGTCTCTTTTAGTTTGACATAACATGCAATTTCTTGCTAAGTGCTTTACTTCAAAGAATTGAAAATGTGTGGAACTGGGCATCCTGAAAATCAGAGCTGTAGCGTGAAGAGTAATTGAATGATGTCTTTCCTCCCCAAATGCCAGGCTGCTTGCCTGAGCAGGTTCATTTGTCCACTGCTCTTTGACATCCATCCAACCCAGCTCTTTCATGTCAGTCAAATTGACCAGGTGATACATGCAGAACTAGACTGTGGGCCTGTGTTTTCATATTAGCTCACTGGCCTGCATTCTATAGTTCAGCTCAGCACACTGGCACTACAGTGAAGGGAGAGACTGAGCCCTCAAGAAACTGAGTTCAAAATTACCTTCAGCCTCTGAGTCAGCTCAGCCTACCAGTACCATATAGGCTGTTAGTGCAGGGGATGAAAGAACCTTGAGTTACCATGTCATCCCACCAGATTCCTGCCTGACTGCCTCTTTTCTTTAATTAATTTTTGTACTCTGTGTTGCCAGTTAAATTGTGTGCTCCCCCTAATGACAGTGAAATCTTAACTGCCACTCCTTCAAAGTGGGAGCCCTATGCCCTGCTGCCTCAGACCGTCATAGATGTAACTACTGAAGATAAAGTCGCACCAAAGTAGTGTGGGCCCTTAATCAGAATGTGATTTCCTGAATGCAACTATGTCTCCATAAAAAAGGGGAAATTTTGAGCACAGAGGCACATATACAGGGGGAAATCCACACAGATTCTTCTCCAATGCCTTCCTTGATGTTGAAATTCAAACTTGAATAACCAATAAATCTTGGTTATTTAAGACACTCAGTTTGTGACACTGTGCTGCAACAATCCTAACCTAATATACTATGTTTCCTCAGATAACTCCTTAACTATTTTTTTAAAGTTTGTTTCATTAGAATGGGCACAGGTTAAGGTAAATTTGATACCTTAGTATCCTGGCTTGGGGAGCAGTCTGGGTTTTTTCTCGAGATTGCTCTGCCTTGAGCTGTTCTATTATAATTGCTTCATTTAATCAAATCCAAGACTGGCATATAGGCTTGGTGTCAGCTAGTTTAGTAACACACTTGCTATTTGTTCTGGAAGCCTTGGGAGAGTGATTATGTACTCTCTGAAGTCCATCAGTGGCTCATGTAGTAACATTTCCCTAAGCCAAAGTACATGGATCATATTAAAAAGACTCTTGGCTAGCCTCAAAATTAGGTCCAGTCTACAAACTAGTTTTACAATTCATTTTTGTATACAGGTTCTTTATACTATTTGCAACTCTCTGGAAACAAAACTTATACCAACCTGGAATGTTAGAATTATGTTAGAAATACCTTTAGAATCATCAAGGTAATTTAAATTGAGGTTAACCATAACTCTCTTAAGAAAAAGTCAGGTTACTAGCTTATAATCTTCCAAAACTCTTTAAACTGTATAATCAGTAGACATGCGTGGACACTAATCATTTGCAGAACATGGTATGGGAGATATAAAAGTGAGTTTTAAATAGTGAGCTCTTCTGAATGTCCAGCTTAATACATATTTGCCAAATGAGGGTAAGTTAATTGTTAATTATATGGCACTCACTGTGTGACCAAGAACACACAATGCCTTGGAAATTGGAGTAGTCCGCTGTGAGAAATGGTCCACTGTGGGAGAGCACCTCACTACAGTTTTCTTGGACTCTGTACTCTGGAAGAGAGAGAAAACAAACGCTGAAAGGAGTATATTAAAATCAGCTGTGACTAAAATGACTTAAGGCTAGTAATTTCAGCAACGCTACTAATGAGAGGAAGGGGGGATACACAACACAAAAGGAGGCAAACTCATTTCCAAATCAATGCTAGTAGGTCATTCTTGATGATGCGCCTTCAGGATGTAAATACTTCTGGAAGCTTCCAAGACCACCACAATGACAACTAAATTTCAACATGATTAGAGGAGACAGTCAAGACATAGCCAGAATCTTGCCTTAGTCCTGAATGTTATTAGCACTGAACTGGTGCTGTAACTGAGTCTCTGAAAGGCTGTTTAATCAAGCAGTGTTTGAGGATGGTGGGAACATAGGGATGCCAATGAAATAAAAAAAAAGTTCTCATGTGCACTTCTTTCCCTATAAAGTGAGTGTCTTTGTCAGAATCAATGGTGTGAGTAGCACTGCAATTGTACATCCACTGATGGTACTTTTGGCACAGGTGCGATGTGTGAGGAAGGCTAATCTGTATCCAGAGTAAATGTCTCTTCCAGGAAGAAGATGCTATTCCTTCAATGATTTAATTGCACCGGTGTAATGAACCTGTTGATTATTGCCAGGTAGCTGGCTGATCACCCTGAGGAATGGTGCTGCATTGCAAACTCAGTATTGGTCTATTCTGCTGGAAGAATGGGCACTCAGCAGTATGTACAGAAAATTTGATCTTGGTTACCCGGAGTCCCTATTGCTGAACCCATCTATATCCTATACTCCTGTTACCATAGTCCTTTTGCTCATGAGCTCACTAGATGATGTGAGGGACGGCCAGGAAATGAGGCTGCTGGTATTGCTAGAATGAAACATTTTAAAATCCCCCTCTGCTCGGGTCACACTTGGGTGAGCATTCACTTGCTGCATGCTCCATCATCAAGAATGAACTAATAGCATTGCTTTGGAAATGAGCCTGCCTCCTTTTGCATTGTATATTGTTTTCTGTCTGTGTATCTCTTTCTGTCTCTCTGTCTATTTCTCTTTCTCTCGCTCTAATCTTTAGCCCTATTGAAATTACTAGCCTTTAAGTCACTTTATTCACATCTGATTATTCACAAATTTCTTATTTTCTCCATTAAGAGAGATCTATTTGCTGGACTTGATAAGTGCAGGCCTGTAATCTCAGCACTCCGGAGGCTGAGGCAGGAGGATCAGCACAAGTTTGAGGTCAACCTGGGCTACATAGAGAGTTCAAGGCCAGCCTGGATTACACAATGAAACCTTGTCTCAACCCTTCCCCCCAAAAATAAAAAAGTAAAAACAAGAGAGATATACTTACACCTTTTCCAAGCATGTTCTTTCCAACTTCTTGATCCTTTAGCTATGGCTCACAATTGATATATTATTACTTCTGTTTATTCATCTTTCCAAACAAAGAAGGTAACAATGTAGACTGTTCAACTTTCCTCCCATTAGGAAATTCACTACTGACTTTCAGGGCTGTTCAAATAAAGGTTTGCAGCATTGCAGCTGCCCACATTTTGTGATACCTACATACCTGTACACAAGCATCCATAAATCAGAACTCATATTTCTCTTTTTATTTATTTATTATAAAGTCTCTTTATGAAGCCATCAGTGAAGGCTTCAAGAGAATATACCAAGCCGGGCGTGGTGGCTCATGCCTGTAATCCCAGCACTCGGGAGGCTGAGGCAGGAGGATTGTTGGGAGTTCAAGACCAGCCTGGGCTACAAAGTGGGCTCAAGGCCAGCCTGAACTACATAGCGAGACTCTGTCTCAAAAAGACAAAAAAAAAAAAAAAAAAAAAAAAAAAAAAAAAAAAAAAGAATATACCATATCAGGCGGGGATGGGGAGCATGGGCATTCAGAATACATCTTCATGTAAATTATTTGTGCCTTTGGAGTTTGCTACCGATTGATCACGTGCATATCACTTCTGTTTGATGTGCACATACAAATGTGTGCCTCGATGGGTCAGGTAACACCCAATATATAATAGGAAGCTCAAGTCTCATGATCACTAGGTGAACCAGGGTAAATTGTTCAGTCTCTAAGGTCCCATAATAGGTCAAGTGGTACTTTTCAAAAAGCGAGGAGTTACCTTCAGATGATGGCAGAGTCTTGGTTCAAAATCATAAAGACCCATATTGTAGCTAAGTACAAGGGCTAGCAACAGCACAAAGTAGCATCCCTAACTGCCTCTGACTTTTTAAGCATTAGTTGGATCTGCCGGTCCAGGTGGCAGACCAGGCTGCACAGCAGCCAGGACCTGTTTTAGAGTGTTCTCCTAAAATGGGCCTTGCTAAAAAATGGTAGTTTTTAAAATCAATCCCGAAGTGATCTGGAGTTATATACCAAAATTAGGAGTATGTTACCTTCTAATCAAATGAGTTTTATGCTCCCTTTTTTGTTATAGAAATAGGACCAGATACAGCAATTTTTCCTTCATTTTAGGAGGTATATCTCTGTATGCTCCACAACACTGGTTCACTGGAAATGTCACTAATGTAGAAGACCCCTGAATTTTTAGAAACGTGTTTCCTTCCATCTGGCTTGCAATTTTATCACTAGTAGGTCTACTACAATGTTGCTCCTTTGTCCCTAGGTCCCCTAGGTCAAACAACATAATTTCATCAATGTAATGAACCAGTGCGATTGTCTCTAGGAGGGAAAGGTGCTATAAAACCCTGCAAACTATTATAACATATGACTAGAGAGCAGGACAGTGAAGGTATATTGCTACCCTTGCCAAGTGAAAGCAAACAGCTTCTGCTAGATGTTACAAACAGGGCTATAGAGAAAGATATTTGCCAGATCAGTGACTTCATATCAAATACCACAGGATCTTTTAATTCATCAAGTAATGAAGTCACATTTGGTGCAGCAGCTATTGATACAGTTGTCAACTTCCTAATTTTAACTTAATTTACATTCACTGTCATTCTTTGAAATCTATTTTCAATTTGTATGTGCTGTATACATAAGCTGAATGGAGCTGGAGTAGGAATCCCCACCACTGCATCCTTTGTGTTAGGTCTGTGTGAATATAATTATTTTAATTTTCACTTTGGCACTGGCATCTATCATTGCCAACCTTTGCCTTGGATAGTTGAGTGCTGGCACTTAGTCCCTAATGTGCTGAGATATAATTATTACCACTGAGTTTAGATTTCCCAGTTCAATGACTGTCTGACCTACACAGAAAAGTGATCATAAAGCTCTGTGTCACCCTTCAATGGCAGCATTCCTCTCATACTTCTCATAGAAAAGGTGAAAGTTGTATCACTAGGACCTTCCCAGTGTGAATGAATAGGTCTCAAATGACAATCCATTCTCATATTTCACTTTGACCAAGCCATCCTCTACATTAAACTAAAGACATTATTGCGTTGTTAATTTGATTGTTTTGGGGCCACTTTTTGGTCTATGCTTTAGCCAGTGCAAAAGAAACTGTTAAAATCCTTTCAAATCTCTATGGTGTAACACTACATGGAGAATTTCTTAGTAAGCCTATATCAATAAATTCAGACTGATCCAGTTTTCTGTTCCTTCCACTATTACTCTGCAGACCTAGTGTGTTTCCACACTTTTTCCCTGAGTTTCTGTATAAATAGATTAGAAAACTCAGGCAGTTCTTCTGGAGGATAATGCATCTTTCCATGAGTCATACTTTATAATTCATTTTAGGAGCCTGCTATGACTTCTGTCTAGTTGTAAGTTTAAAAAGAGGGATGGCAGAAATAGGGTCAGAAGAAAATCACATTGTCTTGTATAACAACTATCTAGGAAAAGCCACTAGAATGGCAAGGAACACAGTATTAAACCTACTTAGAGGAACAAGGAAAGTCATGTTTACAAACAATAAGGAGATTGAGATCACTAGATTGGAAAGGTCAATCCTGCTGTGGATGGTGTCATTTCTGGCTCTTGGTCAGGGAACCAAAGACTTCACATCAGGGAGACAATCGCCACCACTCTATTGTCCAAGCAGGCCATTTGGATCATAAACTCAGTCTCAATAAAAAATTAAAGGGAAGAAGTTTAACAAAATGAAGACATTTTATTTGTAAAGAAGAAAAGGAGAGGGAGGAAAGGAGAAGATAGATAGCTACATTTATAGGAAAGAATCAGAATAGGGGGCTCCGGAAAGATGGAGGACCTGTGCACTTTTCTTCTCTGCTGCTTTTATACGGATGAGCGAATGTCCCTGCCCCTCACCAACCCAAACTTCCCATGACTGGGTTGGTTTCTGGGCACCTTTATCTAACATCATTTTTACCAGTCTTCTACATGCAGCCCTTTTTTTTTTCCTAATGATTTACTTGTCCTTGACCAACCTGTTAAGGTCTTACCTTTGAGGCGGGTGGCTAGTTGACAAGTGGGTAACTTATTCATGGTTAGCATAGAGTTATTAAGGGAGTGAGTGTAGACATCCATTATACTGTATAATGACCCTAGAGTAAATAATACAGTGACTCTAGAGTGAGCACACACATATCTATGTCTATATCAATATCTGTATCTGTATCTACATCATCAATCTATCCCTATCTCTATCTCTATCTATATTTGTATACTTATGTATGTTAATGCATAGATGTGAGTGCATACTGCCTTAAAGTTAGTTAGCCCCCAACCACTTTCCTTCTCCTATATTCTATTGGAGGTGGCCTATTGTTTGTGTACTTGGCTTTCTCTCTGTGTCTTGCCTGTCAGCCCCTTTTGGTGCAAGTTCCAAAGCGATGTGGTGCCTTTCTTTCTCTGGTTTTTCTCTCTTTCTCTACTTACTCCTGACTTTGACTTGTTTCCCAAGAGAATTTGTCTAGTAAAGTTTGTTTTCAACTGTTTCTGGTCAGGATTAGCTATATTACCTAATTAGACCCTTGTTTTAATTTTTCTTTGTCTTCAGATGCCTGAGCATACAGTCGGGAAGCTACTTCTACTACAAAGGAGAATCATCAGACTCAGTGCCTCCAGTTTTACAAGCGACTTCCCACGTACTCCCTTGTTGGGGTCCCATTCTTTCCCAATCGATGCCCTCATTTGAACTGGGAATGCAAAGACATAAAATAGATTGCCACATAGAGTCTGTTTGAAAGAAACAATATAAAATGTAAAACAATTTTCATTAACTTTTAGTTCTTCTTTATATTGATGGAAATAGTTATGACTGAACATTTCTCTAACAGCATGCAGAGCTAGAATCTAATTAGGGAGCATAAAGCATTGAGTGCTAGCTTTTTTGTACCCCAACTTTCTGTATAGTTATAACATTCTCTATCTCTCTCCCTCTTCCTCCATCTCCTTCTCCCTCTCCCTCTCCTTCTCCTCCCTTGCTTTCTCTCCTTCTCTCTCCCTCTCTCTCTCCATCCCTCTCTTTCTCTCTCTACCCCATCTCTCTCTCTCCTTTCTGAATTATTTTCATCTTTTCAGGTGAGTTGGCCTGGATGGTTACTTATTTTCCTTTCAGCTCTCAACTTTGATCTTACAAAATTAGCTCAGTTAGAGCAAGAGGTCCATGATATACACATCTTCAACTTTTCCTGGCTGGATCCTGGCCTGCTGCTCTTGTCTACGTGAGACTTCACAATCTCCAATAATGTTAGCCCTTGAGGAAATTACAGGGAACATTTGTAGTGCATACTATGCCATGGGTTTCAATTTCCTATCATGATTTTCCCCCAAATCCAGGTCAGCAGTTACAATACTAATTCCCACATTTTGTAGATGAGAAAAGTGTTCTGGGTTGGTGAGTGAAAATCAGATTTCCACCCAAATGTATGTAATTATAGAACCTAGATTTTGAGCTCTAAACTACTGTAGGAGGTTGAGTGGTCGTCCCCAGAAAATAGTACATGCTGATCTCTTGTGAGTGTGCTTTTGAGAAAGGGTTTTCTTGGATGTAATTGGGTTAAAGATCTCAGGACGAAATCAAATTACACTTATGGTAGTCTCTGAATCAATTGCCACATGTCCTAATAATGAAAAGGGAACACACATAGAAACATGAGATGCGAGATGAAGTCAAGAAGGAGTCAAAATTGGAGGGAGACAGCCTCACGCATGGAACCACTAAAAACTAGAAGATAATAATTTCCAATTGTCTTTGGAAAAAGTGTGCCCTTTAAAATTCTTGATTTAAGTCATGAATTCTGTGTAATTTATTGTGGCAGGCATAGGAAACTGATACAGCTTCCAATCTGATAGGATCTTCAAAATCATAAGATCTTCCTAATGCTGACAGGATGGTTTGAACCAATATCCATTGAATGAGAATGTTATTTGTATCACAGGGCATTTTCTTCCCTCCAGCCTATAGGAAAATGCACTTTGAGAATGATTTTAATTGTAAAATAAAATTTTAAAGATCCAAAAGTAAAAAAAAATTAAAGATGGTTTTCATGTAGCATAAATTTGTGTTCATGTAGCATTTTTTTAAAAAATATAATGAAAAAGTTAAGGTAAAAAAAAGATATACTTTCTGATATCAAATATCAGAATTTTTATGTGCTTCTTGTTTGGTTTAACCAATGATATTTGCTTCAGAATGAAATAACACAATTTGGAAAATTTTTCTTACCTAAAGTGTAGTCTTGTTCTTTTCTCATATTAGAAGTCATCAAGTTTTGTTGAACATATAAATTAGAGAAAAATTTAATTTTGAGAATCTCCCCAAAGCTGGGGGTATGGTGAGAGTGATAAACTTACCTATATTTTAGCAAATGAAATAATCTGAATGACACAAGTATAGAGTCTGTAAAATTAGAATGGGAGTTACACATATCCTGCAGATATCTTTGCACGAAAACTTTGAGAACAAGAAAGCAGCTAGAACATTCTGCAGTATAGAGACGAGCACTGCATATGGCTTTTATTCTATTAGTATGTTTACATGAACTGGAGACGATTTATCTCTCTCAGTATCATTTGTTTTACATGTATCCCTAAGAACAATGCTTCTCATAAACAACTTTTCAAGCAAGAGATTATTCTGGAGTATTCTATATGTGTTAAAACACACACTGGGGAGGCACACACATGCCTTTGGCTGGCAGAGTAATCAGTGGGACCAGCAATGTGGAAGTGTCTGAATTGGCAGTGAGGAGCCAGCAGTTGGGCTCTGAAAAACTCCACCAACAGAGACCAGTCACAGCTCACCACTTCCAGAGGACAAGTTCAGCTCCATACCCAGCACAATTTCTGTGGCAGACTTGGCTGGAGTACACAGCACATTTCTGGGACACTGTCATAGAACTGTGAACTCCAGAGGTATTTTACTACTTTTATTCTCCCTTGTTGTACGCTTATGCTTGGCTATCCTAGTCCCGTCTGGTTGGATGTCCTCTTGGTTGTTTTTTTTTTTTTTTTTTTTGCATTTTGTGGTTATTATTTTTTTGTTGTTGTTGTTTTGACTCTCTTTTCTCTGGTCTCTTTCTTTTCTTGTTTTCTTTTTCATTCTCCTTCTGTCTTTTCTTTTCACCACTTAGGTTTCCTACCTTTCTTTTTTGTTTTTTTCTATTGACCTTCTTTCTCTCTTTCCTAAACTACTTCTTGAATTTCATTTCAAGTAAATATTTTCTCTTTCCTTTCTGATTAGTCCTTTGCATTCTATTTCATTCTTTCCCTCCTGTGCCCTCCAGTTTCCCCAAATGTGGGTGCACATCCTTTGATCTCCAACCTTGACTCTACTATAGTTAACCTCTTTCATCATATTATTCTATCTCCTACTCATTTTAACAACACCCCCATAGAAGGGTAAAAATCATTCCAATAAGGGGAAGAATCACTGCATACAGGTACATGGTACATGTTTGATTTTTTTTAATATAGTTTAGAGTTTGCTTCAGTCAGAGATAGTAGGTTAATAGTTACCATAGTTTGTCAGTAGTTATGCTATATTCAAAACTATTGCTATTACTAACTATACTACTTTAGCCAGCATGTCATACATGTTAAATCAGTTTTTCTTCCCTGTATGATAGCACTGTGATTATAGGAGGTCATAATCATCACTATAGCCCCTTATTAAAGGGTTAGATGGTGAGTCAAACAGTAATTTTGTATCCTTTACAAAATAGGAAGATAGCTTCTTGGGATAGTTATGAAGAACCACCTGCATCTAATGGAAATCCCTGAAGAAGAGAACACTCTTAGGAAGCCTCAATACTAGTGATAAAGTTATCTATGATAAGAAATCTGCAAGCATCAATGTAGAAAATAAAATAAAATAAAATAAAATAACTAGAACATAACAAGATGCAGAAGCAAAATGCAACCACAGACCTCCAGCCCACACAAGACCAGCCCAGAACACAATGAGATAGATGAAATTGGAAGTCAAACACTGAAACTTTCTGAAATGATAGCAACAGAAGTGAAAAAAACAAGTGGTTAAGTCTATATAGAAAATATTCTCTCAAGTGCAGAAAGAAAAGATGCATAAAATTGAAGATATTAAAGATGACAAAGATAAAAGAATAGATGAGCTTGGAAAAATGATGGAAACAAAAAATATCCAACATAGGAAAGAAGTGGAATCCAGGGAAGAGTTTCAAACAGAAATCTGAGAGATTAAAACCTCCATTGAAAGTGTATACAACAGATTGAGTGAAGGAGAGGATAGAATATCAGATCTTGAAGACAGAATTTCAGTTAGGGATCATGAAAGGAAAGCTATCTTAAAAATAACAGGAGACAATAAAAAGTGAATTCAACAGCTACAAGATGAAGTGGAGAATAGCAAAAGATTGATTGGGGTTATTGAGAAAGTCAGAGAGAGTGCAAATGCCATTAAAAAAACTCTTCACAGAAATAATGGCAGAATACCTCCCAGCATGGATAAAGAATTTGACATACAAATAAATGAAGCATATAGAACTCCAAACAGCCAGGACCAAAATAAAACTACACAAAAACATATAATAATTAAGATTCCAGAAATTTAGAACAAGAATAAAATATTAAAGCTGTTAGAGAAAAGAAACTGCTCATTTATAAAGGAAAACCCATTAGAATCACGACAGACTTCTTAGTACAAACCCTCATTCAAGAAGAGTTTGGAGTGAAGTATTTTAAGTCCCAAAAGAAAATAACTTCCAACCAAGATTAATGTACTCTGCAAAACTATCTTTAAAATTTAATGGAAAAATAGGATACTTCCATGACAAAGAACTGAAGAAATTCATGACTGCCAAACCAACCCCACAAAGAATACTGAATGTTATTCTACACAGAGATAAAAAGGCCCACAATTTCAAGAACAATAACAGAAAGTTCAAGCAATTAAACAGAAGGAAAATGCAGAGAACAAAAAGCAGGTAAATATCATGACAAAGATAAGCCAATACATATCAGTTATAACCATTTATATAAATGGCCTCAATTCAACAATCAAAAGAAATGATCTGGAAGAATGGATCAAGAAACAAGATCCTACATCTAACATTGTACTATATACATTAAACACATTTAACTCAAAAAATTTATAGACAGAAAGTCAAAAGATAGAGAACAATCTTCCATGTAATAGGAACTCAGATAAAAGCAGGGGTAGGTAGTCTGTTCATAGACTCAGAACTTCAAAACAAGAGGAACAAAAGAAATAAAGAAGGTCACTGCTTATTTTTTAGGGGAAAACTTCAAGAGGAAGAGTAACAATCATAAACATGTATGCAACAAATATAGGAGCACACTGGTTCCTGGGCTCCTGAGCTCCTGGTTCCTGGCCCTGTGCAAGCAGAAGTATGCAAGACAATTATTAATAGACATGAAAAATCAAATAAATGAGAACACTATTGTAATGGGAGACCTTCATACCCTATTGTAACAAAGAGATACATAAATTAGACAATAAAATCAGCAAAGAAATATCAGAACTGAAGCAAACCTGTGAACAAATGTACTTAGTAGATGTTGTTCAGAGTATTCCACCCAACATCATCAGAATACACATTCTTCCCAGCTGCATATAGGACATTCTCTAAAACAGACCACATACTAGCCCACAGAATATGCTTAAGTAAATGAAAAGGGATTGAAATTATCCCCTGCATATTACCACACCATAGCACAATGAAATCTGAAATTAATGGCAAAAGAAACTGCAAATACTCCATAAACATATGGAAATTAACACACTTCTAAACAATCAATAGGTAAAAGATGAACTTAGAAAAGAAATTAAAGTATATCTATAAGTAAATGAGACTACAGATACAACATATTGGAACTTTATGGGAGGCAATGACAGCACTCCTAAGAGGGAAATTTGTACTAGTGAATTCTCACATTAGGAAAATAGAACAAGTACAAGTATAAAACCTAATGTTGCACCTCAAGCTTCTAGATAGAAAAGAGCAAAACAAGCCCAAAGCTCATACAGGGAGGAAATTATAAAGATCAGGGCAGAAATTAATGCAATGGTAACTAAGAAGATATACAAAGAATTAATGAATAGAAGAGTTGATTCTTTGAAAGAATAAATAAAATTGATAAACTTTTAGCCATTCTTATCAAATAAAGGAAAGAAAAGTCTCAAATTCATGCAATGAGGAATGAAAAGGGTGAAATTATGACAGATCCTGTGGATATTCAGAAAACTGTGAATACCTATTTCAAAAATCTTATTCTCATAGTATGGAAATAGAAAAAATGGACAGATTCCCAGGTACATATGAATTACCAAAGCTGCATCAAGAAGATATCAAAATTCTTAATGACACAATATCAATTGATGAGATTGAAAGTACAATTAAAAACCTACCCACAAAGCAAAGCCCAGGACCTGATGGATTTATTTCTGAATTCCATGTGATATTTGTAGAAGATTTAGTGCAAATACTCCTCAAACTCTTTAATGAATTTGAAAGGGAGGCAATGCTTTCTTCCTCATTCTTGGAGGCAAGTATTACCCTGATACCAAAAAGAGAGAAAGAGCCAACCATAAAAGACAATTACAGGGCAATATCCCTAAAGAACATACATCAAAAATCTTCAATAAGATACTAGCAAACAGAATGCAGCAAATCATTAAAAGGATTATACGTCATGACCACGTGAGATTCATCCCAAGAATGCAGGGAGGGTTTGGCATATGCAAATCAATAAATATAATACATCATATCAACAGAGTCAAAGACAAAAATCATATGATCATCTAATAGCTGTGGAAAAGCTTTTCATAAATTCTAACACTCATTCATGATAAAAGCCTTAAAGAAAATCAGAATGCATGGTCTTTACCTCAATCTGATCAAAGCCATGTATGACAAACCAACAGCCAATATCATATTACATGGACAAAAGGAAAGCTTTCACTCTAAAATCAGGTACAAGACAAGTATGTCCACTATGACCACTCCTATTCAATATAGTTCTGGAAACATTAGATAGAGCAATTAGATAAGAGAGAAATGAAAGGAATAAGAACAGAAAAGGAAGTAGTAAAATTATCACTGTTCACAGATGACATAATACCCTACATAGAAGACCCCAAAATCTCCACCAAAAGACTTGTAGATTTAATAATCAAATAGAGTAGCATAGCTGGATACAAAGTCAACCCTGAAAAATAAATAGCATTCCTATACAGAAACAACAAACTCACTAAGAGAGAAATTAGGGAAACCACACCCTTAACAATAACATCCCAAAAAAGAAATACTTAGGAATCAATCTGAAAAAGAAAGTAAAAGATCTATACATTGAAGATAACGTATGCTCTTATAAGAAGGCATACCCATGTTAACATCAAAGCATGTTGTAAAGGGCAATTTAAGGTAGTTTGTGAATGATAACAAACAATCCCTAATGGTATTTAAGAATGGTATTTAAGAATACTCTCCTACTATCTTGTTTTGAAATTATTTGTCATTGTGTTTATTGATTTTCTCTTTAAAAGAAAATATAGAAAGCACTCAGGAATTTTTCTTAGGTTTTATTTTTTAAAAAACATACAATTGTTCTTTAATTAGGCATTCACATGTGCAGCACTCTAAACAAGGAAACATAATACACTCTGGTTAACCTATAACTTGCCCTTCCTACATGTTTAATTGAATCAGTAGTACTTTTATTTGGTGCCATAAGAAGAGAAATGGAGATTTTTCTTTAGAATTCCAAGGACTATATTCAATTGAAAATTATTCTTTATTTTAGTGATCTCTTCAATGTCTGTTTTGTTTGGATGTGAATACAGGGTTATTCTAGAAGAAAGATTCCTTTGACTTAGTATTTCACTTTAGTTTTGCAGGGACAAGATGATATATTTAATGAGATGAAGATTTGTAAGACCAGCTTTTTCATCCTTCTTTATATAGCTTCCTTTTCTAAGTATCACTGAAGATCCTTTGGTAACATTATGGAGTCTTTTTAATACCCTGAAATTATTTATTGATAAATTATAGAATTTTCCTATTTCATGAGAAGGCAGTGAATGGTATTCAAGAAATTCTATCAGAGCAATACAGTGGGAAAACATTCTGAGGATCACAACCTTAGACTATCTAGCAGTGCATATTAGTATACCAGGTAACCAGAATTCATTTTATAAATTTTACAATAGTAAGTATTAATGTTTAACTAAATGCTTTCTGTGGTTTGAAAATTATATTTAACCCTTCATATATTTTTATATAGTTCTCAGTCTATATTCATTTAAAGGATGACAAAATTGGAGCTCAGGGAAATTACATAATTTTTATAGTTGTTAATATTTTAGTCAACAGTTTTCAAACATATTTGTTCACGAAACTCATCTGTGAAAGAACACCTCTACTATTTCCTTTTGAACAATGTTTCCTATTTTAAAAACTCTTAGAAAAGAACACTAGCAGGACAAACAAAAGATAAAATGCTATGCTCTTGTAAGAAGGCATACCCATGTTAACAACAAAGCACGTTGGAAAGGGCAATTTGAGGTAGTTTGTGAACGATAACAAACAACCCCTAAATTTCAGTGAGTAAACACAGCTGAGTTCATATCTTGCTCACATCACAGTTGCAATGCTTCATAAAGTCAGTCTTATCTCAACCCTATTCTGAGCAACTGAAACTTTTATTTGATCCTGTTCAGCTAATGCAGATCATTTTAAAGTGGAACTCTAGAAATGGTAGATATGACTTCCTATATTTTATTTTCTGGAACCTGGTTTATGGTCCCGTGTGTAATATTATGTCAAAAATAGGAGAACACAGAAATCGGTAAACACTTGGAGTTTTCATCACAAATTTTAAAAGGTGTCTGGGAGTTTGATAGTGACATACAGTTGCCACAGTGAACCACAGGTATAAAAGCCACACATTTACAAAATGGGAGAAGGTTTTGAAGAACTGTGAGAAGTAGCAGACAAACTTGGAGAAATCTTTTGGGAATGGGTTGTAAAGAGACTTTTAAGCCCAGTTAAGGATTTGGACCACTTATTATAAGTTACTGGGAATCAAGAGAGATTTTCAATGTTAGTACATGAGAATTTTTATTTCTCATATGTAACTCTGACAAGAAAGACTTGTGAGAGAGAAAAAGGGAGAAAGGAGGCTTGGGTTTGGCCTGGAGGATGGGCTTTAGAATCATTTAGGGAATTGCTTTGGAGATGAAGAGGGCAAACTAAATTAGACAGCACATTCTTGGAAAAATCAGGAAGATGTGCTAGGTAGTCTGTTGTGGTGTAGAAATGCAAAGTAGAACAGATTAAAGCTTCTGGATCTGAACATAGAAAGGATGGGAGCATGATTTTGCAAATATTATTTTGGATCTAGGGTATATTTGGGAGTAAAAATAGTTGATATTTTTTCACATTGATTTTAGTACAGGTGCTGAAGTTTGTGTCTGGAATGCTAAAGAGAATGAATTATTGCCTGAAGCAAACTCAACCCATGTACTAAAATTGAAACTTTAGAAATAGAAGAAGTCACATATGGACCACAATTAGAGGAAAGAGAAGGAAGATGAATACAAGAAAAAGGAGGAAGATAGGTACAGGAGATGGAGGAAAAAAGGAAGAGGAGGAGGAAGAGGAAGAGGAAAGGTGAAAAGCAAAGAATTTTCTGCAAGGCTGAGAGTTCAATGACGGGTGGAGAAATAAAAGTACTATGAGATTGTCTTAATGATTGCTTTGGCTTATGTCTAGCTGTCCCACCAAAACTTCATATGGTCATAGGTGGGGCTTTTTAGAGGTGGCTGGATCTAGAGTGTGTGATGCTGGGATTGATTCATGGTACAATGCTACACTCAAGGACACTTCGATTAAAGGTGTGAGTGGTACCCACCCTAAGTAGTCTGGATAAAATAAAAGAGGCAGAAAGATACTGTTAAGGCCCCTCATTGCTTTTGCTGTCTTCTGCCTGCCATAAACTATTTCCCTCTGTGAAGCTACCGTACTTTGGAGTGAGCCAGTTATGGACTGAAACCTCCATAAACTATGAGCAAAATAAAACTTTCTGCCTTTAACTTTGGGTGTCAGGTATTTTCATCTCAGCAATGAGAGACTCACTATGACAGTGATGATAAATGAAAGTTTTTCTAGGGTACATCTTGTCTAGTAGGAAAAAAGTTGCTTTTCATCAAACATAGCATCTAAGAATTTTCCTTCTTTGAGCTGTAAAAGCATTTTGTGAACATCAAATAGAAAAATAAAATGTGTTGCTATCTGGAATAAAAACAGCAAAGCTCTACAACCATTTCTTAAAACACATTTGTGAACTTATTTGTTGACTAATGGGAAGCATTTGTGTTGAAAACACAGCAGCTGATACCACTTTTCTCCATAGTATTGATATTTTGTAAACACCAGCTTCTATCGGAAAAATAAAGGAAAGCAATTTCATTACTCAAAATCAGTGCAATACAGTAAGTGACCATATGGTTAACTCTTAGTGCTCCAACTTTGACTGCTGATGCTAGCAGGCTGGTTTTGTGGGAAGATGGAGGTAATTGTCACATTTTTATTTACTCAGAAGAAGAAATACGAAATGAGTTCCATGACAAATACATATCCAAGTAGTGTTTATGTGCAAGATAAAGGAAATAGCTTCTAAGTGGATCTTGGTTTGAGACATAATCAAAACTTGACAATTTCCATATTTATTTATTTGTGAACATTTCCTTTGTTGACTTTTAAGTGGACATTTATAAAGGGTTGAGTAATTTTGGCAGAGAGAAAATATAAAGAAACATGTTGCCATTTAGAAATGCATGTAAGGAAACAAAGAACTCTAGTTTACCAATGTTTTACTCTGTTTAAAGAAAAAGAAGACAATTGAGCTTTAGGTATGTTCTTAAGTTAAGGCTTCCTGTGGTCTGTGCATTATCCAACCAGATATATATGATTTTGTGCTGCTGGTCTAAGCATTGCTGTGTTTCTGTCTCTTTATTTTGTTTCTAAACATATAATAGACCTATGTTCCTCACAGAATGTATCTCATCCTAAGAAAATATCCTCATCCTATAAAACATTAGTAGTGTTCCAAATAGTTTGAAAGGGATATGGACTAGAGGAAAAATATGAGGAGAATTTTATCTCTGCCCTCTGTATAACTTAGCCAAGCTTATCAAAAATTTTGCTGTAGTCTTGGCTAACTTCTCTGCTAGCTGGCTTTTCTGTCCCTACTTTCTCATGAGCTAGCCCCAGCAAAACTGCCCAAGAGCTCTCCAAACAATGAACTTGGTACCAGTTGTCTCATGCATCCACTCCATGTTGTCTTTCTTGCTTTGCTCCCTTGGCTTCCATGAAATGATTCAGTCGTGATACCTTCCTTCCTCCTTGGCCACTCTACTCTTTCTGTTCCATTCTTTATTGAGTTCCATAAATTTGTCTTAGCCTAGATTCCTGTCATTAAGGTTCTTCTGTGCTGACCATGTGTTTCATATACTATATGTATGTGTCTTACTTACTTTTCTTTCATTGCTGAGACAAAACACTCAAAGCCAAAAATTAAGTAAGGAAAGGTTTATTTAGCTCAGAGTTTATGGAGATTTCAGTCCATAATCAGCTGTATCTGAGGTAGGGTGGCACATAGTAGAGGGATAATTCAAGGCAACAGAAGACGTCAAAAGCAACAAGAGCAAAGGGGTTGATGGAGCAAGCATCTTTTCTTCCCTTACAGTGTATGCATACTACCCACCCTCAGGTGGATGTAGCACTCACTCCATCTCCATGCTCTGGTCTTGCACAAGCTCAGGATGTTTACAAAGTGAAGACCTGGGCCCCTGCTGGGTCACTTAGTTAAACTTCTAAACTTCTCAAGTTGACACAATGAGTCACCATTACAACATCATGGAGCGTAAACGGCCACCCCAGGACATGTCCTCTATACCCTAGGATGTGGACCTTCTGAGTTACTCAGTTAAGCTTCTACACTTCTTAAGTTGACACAGTGTATCAACCAGTACAGTATTACATATATATTAAATTATGTATTTGGAGATGAAGATCATATTCAAATAGATAAAAGGACTAGAAAAACATTAAAAAGTCATTAGTAATTATGATGCAAATAAGCTAATATTTCATGATGCCAAAAAATCTAACCATTGCACTATTTGAATTGGATTCTTTAACATAGTTTAAATAAGGATATTGTTCCAACTGCATTCTAATTGTATTATACTTCTAACACATCTCACCAAGCCCCCAGTCACTGTTTAGCACTGGCTTGACATGATAATAGAATGATACTCTTCATGGTACATTGTACATCTCCTACAAGATATTATACAATATACCCACATAATGTTCTACCTCGTAGAATATCACACTGTAGCTAACTAGGTTTTACACAGACATGTGGTTGCAGAAACTTGTGAAGGTAGTTTTGGAATTCACCAGTGTCTTGGGACCCTGGCTAATTTTCATGCTCCTGCTAGTTGTATTCTCAGATGCCAAGCATTTACACATCTTTCTTAGTGTCAGTGCTCAAAGAGTATTTCAGTCTAGCTAGTTAGCATATCTAGATGGTAATTTTGCTTCTACATCCAGCAAAACTTAGATCTTTATTATTTCCTGATGTCACTTTGTAGCGCTGTCATTCAGCTAAGGAACTGAACTGTCAGTTTAATATTTTCCTATTCTTTAATATCACCTTATGTTGCTCCATCCCCTCTCTTTACTCTAGTAGCCTCTCTTTAATCATATATTAATTAATTGATCTTATTAGTTATAATCTATGAATAGTTCTTAATGTAATGCCCTGGTTTCTATATTCTCTATGTATTTTACAGTCAGCTAACAAAGTTGGTAGCCTAATTTATGAGATACATAGGAATAATATCTAGGAGCTCTCTTATTTTTCTCAGCCTTCCTTTATGGTTTGATTATAGGCATAGACCACAAAGAATATATCAGAATCCTGCTTACTTTCAGGATGAAGTGTGAGCTTGTGTCATGATGCAGAAGGCTCCATAATAACAAAACCATAATTAACCTCCTTGTCTGTCAATTAACAATTAACCTCTGGTTTGTGCTTTGCTTACTAACAAACCCTGTCTGCTGGAATTCCACATGCAGATTAACATGGTTCTCTTTCCCTTCCCTCCTTCTATACCCCTGATGCTTTTCCAGGACACAGCCAGTTCCTCTCTGGTGCAGCACTTTGTACATACTAATTCCTAAATCCAAAGGTTCAGTTTCACCATGAACTTTCCCTGGCCCCGAGAGTATGAGATTTACTCATTCTTGGTGCTCCTAAATACTCTCCGATTACTGCTATTATTGTACTCATTTGCAACTTTGTGATTTTAACAACTCATTTCTCTCACTTCCCATTAAGCTGTCATCTTAAAGGCAAGAACTAATTTTGTTCTTTATATATACCCAGGTTTATCCATATTTTTCCCTAATATTAGATACATACTAGTATTATTAACTAGTAATATTAACTAGTAATATTAGTATGTATCTAATATTAGGGAAAAATATGGATAAACCTGGGTATATATAAATAAGAAAACTAAAGAATAGATAAATGAAACAGAAGTTTAACTTTGTATCAGTTTAGAATTGCATTTACTATTAAGCAACAAATTCTGGTAGCCTAGAAAATAGTGGTTCTCAAATAGCATGATATTATAGATAGTCACACATTGGTATATGTATTCTACATGTGTCTTCAATTTCCCAGGTCCTCTTCATGTTTGTTCTTTGTCCTTAAAAATGACATCTTCCAGATCTTTTCATAGTCATAGGGAGATTGCATAGCTCTGCCACCATGTTGAGCCCTACAAAGGAAAAGGTAGGAAGAGTGAATACAGTTGAAACACTTTTCTAGCACTTTTCTCAAAGTTCTACGCCCTACTAGTAATTTCTGTTTGCATCTCATTAACTCAAATTTAGTCACATGACCATGTCTAACTGCAGGGGAATTTAGGAAATGTAACTTTTTAAAGCTGATACATTGTCACATCCAATAAATCAGTGTTCTGTTTCAAAGGGGACAAAGCAAGGTTATGTTAGGACAGACAAAGGGGAAACAGACAACAGAGAGTGTTTTTATGTCTAATCCTGTGGGTTGATTTAGATGAAAGCTGTAATTCCAATTTGGATTGGATTATCAAAAATCTTTATTTGGCTGCTTTATGAATTAAGGTCTCCAATGGGAAACATATACTGTGACTCATTCTTACTTAGTCCAGTGGATTTTGAAAAAGTGAAAGACAGAATAGGGGATTAAGGAGTAACCCAAAGGGAGAGAAAAGAAGAGGAGAGAAGAGAGAAAAAGAGGGGAGGGGAGCTGAGTGGAGGGAAGGAGAGGAAAGGAGCGGAGAGGAAGAGAAATATCAAATTAATATTATTGCTCAGTTATTGTGGACTGATTAGGCCTGCAATCTCCCAAACGAGCCAACTGTGAAGGCTTAAATAAATGAGTCAAGTGGAACAATTTTAGGGTTCCAGGAGGATCAAAAACCCTCTCAAAGTATTTGAGATTCTCTGGGGTTTAAGACCAAGATCATCTCTGGGTGGCCATATTTATTTAGTTATCAAAACAAGGGGGGTATACTGAAGAAAGGCAGAACTCTGTCTTCCAAGGACCTTAGACGTCTCCTCAAGGGCTTCTCCAAGTAAGACTTTGTGTTAATTTAGGAAAACTGTTATCTCCAGGAAGGTCTCCGCCCAAGAGTGAGATGCCTGCAGCTACAGTCTTAAACATTTAAATCCTACTCTAAGGCCCTTTGTAGTGGTCTCCATCAAAGAGAAAAGGAGGTGTCCCATCACAGGAAGTGTAACAGCTCCCCACCCAGAAGATAGTGTTACTAGGCCTTGGAGCCAAGGGTGTACCTCAGAGTTTGGACATCAGGATTGGGAGTTAACTGAAATAAGAGCCTGATATTAAAGAGGAGATGCAGCTACTACTAGCTGTGAGAGACACAAGTCTAGATTCTCCCTCCCACTTTCAGTCTCCCATCCATACATAACTCCTGCTCATTGCACATAACCAGAAACCTACTGACAAAAGAGCTCAAAAAACCTTTGCGGAATCAGCCCACTGTGTTCAAGGAATGGACTTGCGAGAAAATGGGAAATGTCTAGCAGGGATGCATAGTAGTGGGGAAATGAGAACACCTTCTGTCGAAAGTGCAACTTTTTATATATCTATAGGAAAGTAAGTACCATGTATTAGGCCATACACTACCTTTTATTCAAAGGTTGACTTAGGTATTAATTCCTGCACTAATAAGCTATAAGACTTTTAACAAGCTAAATTCCCTGAGCCTCAATGTCTTAATTAATGTAATACATATATTAAAATCTCATCTACTTTTCTCAAGGGGTGCCTATGAAGGTTGAAGATAAATATCTACATACACACATTTTAAAAGATGATTTATTAAGCACCTGTGTGTGGTTTGTCTCTGTCATTTTATTTAGTTTTCCCAGCAGTATATATGCATAAGGACTCATAAAGCCATTTATAGTTGAAGAGCACGGTAGGAATTAAAGCTAGAGAGGTTGGTAAGGAATCTAAAATGTAATCTAAGACCTGGATCCTAAAAACGTGGTAGATGTTGTAAAAAAAAAATTAAGTTTTTAAAACATTGTGAGGTGTTTTAAACAAATGAGATTCAGTAGGCTTTAAATTTTAGAAAGATCAAGTTGGATTGCTGATGAGATTTTTTAATATTGTTCTTCCCACCCATTTTAAGTCCACAGTTCACATTATTAATTTTTTTATCATCTCAGAGGGATGCCTATAGGATTTGAAATAGATGTTTCACTGAGATTTTTGGGCCTTGATCAGGATTAAGGTTAGAATTTCCTTGGAATTTACATTGATTGATTTGTTTTTGCAGGTTAAGCTGCAATACTTTTATGTTCAGACAGTATGGATTTGGCTTAGAGCCATGCCCACCCTGATTAGTACAAAGTGTATCTACACTAAAAATCACCACGGCTATGTTGTACATCTTTTGCACATATCTTCTGCACCTGATTTGATGTGTTTGATGTTGTTTATATTTTACTTGAATTTCCAGAGATAGTTGCAAAGCAGAAGAGGAACATCTACTACCTCTGATAAACCTCTGTATTTGGCTGGATTTTTGTTGTTATAACAAAGTACTCAAGGCTGGTGTTTCATAAAAGGAAGAGATTTATTTAGTTTGCTATTGTAGAGGCTGGAAGTTCAGGATTAGGGAACTCCATTGATTTGGTCTTTTGTGAGGGCTCCCTTGGTGGCATCACATCCTTGTGGCTGGCATCACAGTGGGAATGCTGGCAAGAGAGGGATCATATGGTGAGATGGGACACCCAAAGGACCAGGAAGAGGTTAGCCTTACTTTTTTATAACAACCCTCCCATGAGAACTAGCTAGGGTCCCTGAAGAACTACCTTAAATCCTATCAATATCAGTACTCCTAATGGCTTGATGATGTCCTGCTAGTACCCACTTCTTAATGATTTTCTCACCTCTTAATGTCACCATACTGGGGCCAAGCTTCTAACACATAAATCTGGGGGGCAAATCACATCCAAGTCATATCAACCCAAATGTACTTCAGAGGAGTCAAATACTGACCTTTTAAGAATCATAAGAGCAAAAAACTAATAATTCCATTTTCATATGTTTACTGATATAAGACATTGAGTAATCTCTTACATTGGGAGCATCACATGCTAGATGGTCCTTAACACCATCCATAGGGTCTTTTTTGTGCTCTACTTGTACCTCAGAGGCTAGAAAATTGGGAATTACATTTCTTACTTTATTTACTGTACTTTCCCGGTTTGGCTTCATCTGGTGAATGACACTGGCTGAGAACTGGAAGGAGGAAAGGAGCAGAAGCCACGATACTTTGTTGTTCAGAATAGAAGGTGGAGGATCAGTCAGCATCAGCAGTGACTTGTGAGAAACTGAAAATCTTCTACCTCAATCTTCCACTTGACTGTGGTTTTCTGAAGTTCCTAATCTGGATAAAACTTCCTGATTCCCATAGGCTTGTCAGGAGAACCTGAGAGCTAATGTTGAACTTTCCTGATCTTGGTTCCTTGAATGCTTCCAACAATACTACTGGCACTCATCTGAATATTAAATTTTTTCCTGATTTAGAAACTTACAGTGGCTTCTGTTTTATTTTTCAAGCCTGACTAATATAACATATGGATCTCTGTATCCATGATAGAACCCAGAAATATAAGAGGAAAATGAATTGAAAATAATTATTGTTGATTATTCTTAGCAGACTGGAACACAAACTGGAGGACAAACCCAAGCAAACACACACATTTTTCATGTTCAACACTAATTCACATTTCTTGATTCAAGCCTTTGTAGATTAGTAGTCTTTTCTTTTGAATACATTTTTCCACATTTCAGAGGCCTTCTCACATATATTTAAAAAACTAATCTTTGCAACTAGGAAGGATCCAAGGAGGTTTGGGGGTGATAGAAGAATGGTAGGTCAATAAGATCAATGCATATTGTGTGCATGTATAGACATATCACAGTGGAAAAAGAAACAGTACAGTGAATGCTATTAATTTGTACAATTAATATATGTTAATAATAAGAAAAGTATAAAATAGAAAAAAGAAAAAAATTTTAAATAAAAAAACAGGTCTTGCTTATGACTCCTCCAGATAAACTTGTAAAAACTGCAGGGTGAATACAATTTTGATATCACCTGAGAACATGGTTACACGTGTGTGAGTTGTATATTAAATAAGCACAACTTGTAGCTTAATAAAAATACACATATTTTTTGGCTACATGTTGTGTGTGTTCTTAGGTAATATACAACCTGATAGTCATTGTAAAAAGCAAATACTAATTTAATTCAGAAATGTGAACACTGAGTCTAAGTTATCAGTGAAAACTTGGAAGATGGTGTATGTCATTATAGCTTAATATCATTGCTCTCTAATTTGCATTACATTATAAGCCTATAAATGGTTGACTTCTATACTATTCCTCTACTTCTCCTTCCTCATTCCCATGTATTTGTTTCCCAGGTTCTAAGAACTTCAAGAGCAGAGGTAGGCATGTTAACACACAAGCAAATACAGCTTTAATCAGTTCTTATGTAGTAATTGCTTCTCATGTAACTGGCTTTGCCTTTATGCTTTTTGGTTCTATTTTACAACAAAATTGCTCATATGTGTGTATATATATATATATATATATATATATATATATATATATATAATGTGTGTGTGTGTGTGTGTGTGTGTGTGTGTGTGGCTTCCTGGCTTCCTTAGAAGACTTCCACTGGCTCCTTCACTGGTAGTTCCCTTGAGCTGGGAGCAGATGTATCTCTATCCCAGTATTATTCCTCACAATCCTGATAAAGTCCCTAAAAATCTAGCTTTCATTCAGTATCCGGCTTCTTGATGCTAGGTTTCTTCTGTCCCACAAGTTGAACCTATTGAAAAGTATCATGAGGTTTACAAGTCTGCCATATTTCTAGATTTTCCCTTATCAGAACCAAGACAACAATCACAAATGTTTTCACTGATGAACTCAGGTAGGACAGCAAACTACCACTGCTCCCTCTGGTATCTCTGGACATATGTGATTCCCTCTTAATTTCTTCTTTTCACTAATACCTACAATTGCCTTTTCTCAATGGTCTTTTAAAATCCATTAATATTAAATGGTCTTTCAACATCCTCCATTGAAGTCTTATTACTTCAGTGACTTTATTTGATTATACTGCACTGAGTTATTTTCCACTGCTATAGAGTTATATTCCCTCTATAGAACTGCTACATCTTGCTTGTTGAAGCCAGATGAACATTTTGAAGTTCATGCACTTCACTGGCAACATAATCTTGGTCCAGTTAATCAACCTTCCTGTGCCATGCTTACCTCTTCTGTTAAAATGTGGATAAGAATAGGATCAAGGGCATAGGCTTATTATTTAAAATAAATTATATAACAGACATGAAGCCCTTAGCTCAATGCCTCATGCTCAATAATTGGTGATTATTTAACTATTATTATCTTCAATTACAATTTTTTTTCTCTTAAGAGGATGACAACTCTAAGAGTTGCCTTCTCAAGGTAATAATTAGAATAGGGGTGGGAGGCTCTAATCTTCTTCTAACTTTAGGGGTCCCTGGAAAATCAAGAACATTCAAATATTATTTGCACATAGGAAAGGTGCTATAGTTTGAATGTTAAATATCCCCTAATGGTTATTTGTGGAAAGCTGGTGCCGTTGAGAGGTGTGAGCTTTCTGTAAATAGGAATGTTAAGAGGTGGATCCAACTCTAAAATTCCAGGTCACTGGGATGTGCCCTTGAAAAGGAGAGTGGAATCTTGTCTCACCCACAGCTTCCTGTTCGCTTTCATGTCTTAGGCATTAGGTGCATGGTTTTTTATCCTGCCATGCACTCTCCACCATGATGTACTGCCTCTCCACAGGACCAAAAATACTATGACTAATTGACCATGGACTAAACCAATGAAACTATGATCCAAGATAAGCCTTGGATCATAGTTCAAGGAAATTTGGTATTCAGAGGAATTCAGAGGAAAAGAAAGAACTACCAAAGAAAAAAGAATCAATAATGTCAGATAAAAAATAGGAAAATCAAGTGACTGCACCCTCACCCAACCCCCACCTGGGTGGGAGCCATGCTGAGCCCCAGACAGCCTTGGGAGTCTGCATGACCATGCCCTGCCTCCCTCCACAACATCATGGAAGCCAGGCTGAACCCCAGAAAGCTTCAGGAGCTCTGGTGAGACACCCTCACCCCTCCACCACCAACATGGGAGTCACACTGAGCCCCAGAGAGCTTTGTGAGCCTCAGTGACCATGCCCTGCTCTCCCACACTATTATGGGAGCCTCACTGAAAACTGAGGGGCTTTGGGAGCCTTGTTGTACCACTCCCAAACCATTAGGAAGTGAGGCAGAGTCCGAGGAAACCTCTGGATCTTTGAAAATGACAAAATGAAGGAGCAAAATGAAATCTCAGACCTCCACCCCATACAGAACAAGCCCAGGAGACATTGATATAGAAGAGCTTGGAAGTCACACACCTGAAATTTCTGAAATGACAGCAACTGAAGTAAAGAAACAACTTCATTTGGCCATAGAAGACATCAGATCAGAAATAATCTCCCAGGTAAAAAAAGGAAATGACAACAGTAGTGAAAGAACTGCTGAGCACATGTAAAGAAGACATAGATTAAAAAATAGAGCACAGAGAAATGATGGAAACCTTGAATGACTTTGAATGCATGTAATAGATTCAAACAGATATCCAGGAAAATAAAAATTCCATCAAAAGTGGGCAAAACCACTGAGCAAGGCTGAAGGTAAACTTTCAGACTGTGAAAACAGCATTGCAGCTAAAGATCATGACAGGAAGGATCTCTTAAAAATAACAAGGAATCAGGAAGTAACAATTCAATCGGTGCAAGATGATGCAAAGTAGAACAATGTAAGATTCATAGATGTCAATGAAACAATGGGATTTCAGAAAGTGGAAATATATTCCTTGCTCATGGATAGGAAGAACATGAAAATGGACATACTCCAAAATTGTTATACAGATTCAATGCAATCCTGATCAAATTACCATTAGTATACCTCACAGATCTAGAGAAAAGGTTCCTTAAATTCATCTGGAGCCAGAAGAGGTCTAGAATAGCAAAATCAATCCTGGGCAACAAAGGAAAGGCAGGCGGCATCACAATCCCTGACTTGAAATTATACTAAAAAGCTGCTGTGATAAAATCAGCCTGGTACTGTGCAAAAAAAAAAAAAAAAAAAACAAAAAAAAAAACCTGAAGGTCAATGAAACAGACTAGAAGATGAGGACACAAGTACAATCACACTCAGCCACCTTATCTTTGACAAAGGGGCCAGATACGTTCACTGGAAGACAGGTAGTCTTTTTGTAAATGGTGCTGGAAAAAATGGCTTTCCACATGCCAAAGACTAAAACTATATCCATATCTATTACCATGTTATGGTTGATACATTGCGTCAACTTGGGGAGTCTAGAGGTTTGGCTAAGTGACTCAGCAGGAAGCCAGGGTGCTTACTTTGTATACATCCTGAGCCTGTGGAAGAGGAGGGCATGGAGATTATGTGAGAACTACATGCTCCTTAGGTGGGGGTAGCCTGTTTACAATGTAAGTGAGGGAAAGAGGCAGCTTGCCGCCATTCCTCCCTTTTGCTCTGGCTGCTTTGCTGTTCAGCTGCCATTCCTCCCTTTGCTGTTGTTGCTTTGTTATCTTCTGCCTCGGAGCCAGCCAAGTATGGACTGAAACCTCCACAAACTGTAAGCTAAATAAACCTTTCCTTCCTTCATTTTGGGCATTGGGTATTTGGACTCAGCAATGAGAGAAAAGTAACTAAGACAGAATTTGGAACCAGAGAAGTGGGGTCGTTGCTGTGACTATACCTGACCATGTGGTTCAAAAGCCTTTGGAAATGGCTTGTGGGAGGAGTTTGGAAAGGTTTGCAGATGTTGCCTAATACTGACTTTGTTGCTTGTCTTTTTAACTTTTAAATTGATTTCAATAGTCAGCCAAGGTTGAGAATCAAGCAATGGAGTGTGAGTCTCAAAGTGTAGCCCAGGCTAGAAGATTCAGCATCAGAATTCACTTTATTGGAAATCTAAACTCTCTGGTCATTCCCACACATACTTGTGAGTCTAGCACTTTATCAAGCTTTCAGATGATTCAGATGCATGTTAAAAACTGAGAAACACTTTGTAAGTATGGTTTCAGTAGTCTGGTGGGGGAATAAAAATGGCTAGAGAATCAGCCTCCATATAGAAAATCTGTGGTAAAAAGATGAAAATGGGATTTGCTTTCTCCATAGTTCAACAGTAGAGGGTGGCAGAGTTGCTTCTCTTCCACCTTCTGCTTCCATTTGTCTTTGTGTCTCCTGGTTTAGGCAACCTTGCTGTACTTAAATACAAAGTCTCTGACTAACGGTGGTTTGACTTAAGATTTTTCAACTCTCCAGTGGTTTAAAAGCATATCCATACAGACATTTTGTCCTTCACTTTCAGTACAGTACTTAATAAATTACACTAGAAAGTCAACACTTAATTATAAAATAGACTTTGTCTAAGATGATCTGGTCATCTGAATGTTCTGAGGATTTTTAAGGCAGGCAAGGATGAGCTATGATGTCCAGTAGGGTCAGTGTAGAAACACATTTTCAGTTTACAATATTTTCAACTTATGGTGGATGTATCAGCATATAGTTCCATAGTAAGTTTGGAGCATTTGTATGACCATCTTAGTTCTTAAACAGTGGCAGCTAAACTAAACTGCCACACCCACCTCACTCATCATTGGAAAGTGCTGTGAAATTTGATACAGAGGCTAGGAAGATTTAGAGGGAGAAGATAAGCACTTTAGTACTCAGAGTGGTAAGTTATTTGCCTCCTGCTTCTAAGCTGGTAGAAGGAAGAAGTGAGATGAGAATCTCATTTTGTTTCTTTGTGTTTCCATGCTGCTAGTACTTGATTTAAAATTCCCATTTGCTTCAGATACGTTGTTAAGCTCAATTTGGAGAGGAAAACTGAACACGACCAGCAATCAGATTTTTGGGCCCACCATGCATTCTTCAACAACAGAACTTTATAAGGTTTGCATTATTAGAAAGGAAATTCGGATGATCTTTCTATGTATTTTCAAATTCATTTTAAATAATTATAGCCTGATCCTACAACTGGTTCTGATTATGCACTAATTGCTTGCCAAATTTGATTCAGAAAAACAAAAAAATTCTGAGTTATTCAAGGACAAAATGTCTCAAATTCCAAAATATAAAGTTTTTACATTCTTATTACTCAGATTAAAAATAGCCAGCACATATTTCTTCCTAGTTGAAGGGAAAATCTCCCAGGCTAAGGAATTTGTTCCAAGTTTTGGCAAGGAAAGAACTTATGCTTTAATATTGTGTCTTAAAATAGAAACAGGTTGGAATAAGGCTATCGTCTGGGCTCTAAAATGACTTACTAGTATTTTTTTTAGCATGATGTTGACTTTCCCACAGTATTGTGATCCTTGGTAAACTCTGATACTTTTTAAAAAAACTAAGTACTTTTTGGAAACTTCCCATATTACTCACCTTCTTTGAAATTCACACTGTGACCAGACTATTAAAATTCTGGCAAACTTTTCTACAAAACACCTTCCACACTCCCAGGGTGTTTCATTAAAAACTTGTTTCCTAAATATGTTTAGCCACTGTGTGTTTCTGTATACTTTTCCCAGAAATTCCTTCAGTGGAAATGCACTGGTTATTCTCTTGCTAACTTCACCTTTTTCTCTCACAGAGCATCCATGTGTTTCTAACACATTTGAAGTCCTGTGATTTATGTTGTTTACTGTTTCCTTCACTAGCACAGTGCTGTTAAGTAAAGAAGAAACCAAAGAAAGTGAAGAGAATGTGCAAAATTTCTACTTTCTCTGGGTTGCAGGTTATCATCTTTTATGTATCCTCAGTTGGCAGAAAGACGTGAACTGTCTTTTATAAGGACATTAGTCAGGGTTCTCCAGAGAAACAGAAGCAATTTATCTCCATATGAATTTGCTCATTGAATTATGGAGCCCTAAAAAATGTCCCATCTGCAGTCTGCAAACTAGAAAGCCCGGAAACCTGGTTCATAATTCAGAGTGTGAAGGTCTGAGAACCAGGGTTGAGTTTTATTGTATATCTTGGATTTGGAGAACCTGAAGTTCATGTTCTAATTGGGAGTAGGAGAAGATGGGCTTCTAGCTCAAGAGGAGAGAGACAATTCCTCTTCTTTTTGTTTTTGCTCTGCCTTTTTGCAATATTCAGGCTCTGAGCAGGTTAAGTAATGCCTGTCTTCACTGGTGCGGGGATTTTTTACTCTACTGACTCAAATGTTTAACTTTTCGGGAAACTCCACCACAGCCTCATTCCGAAATCATGGTTGCCAGCTACATGGTCATTCCTTAGCCTAATCAAGTTGACACATAAAATTAGTCATCACAGATACTAATTCCATCCATGAAGGTTTGTGACCTAATTATCTCCCAAAGTCCTCCCCACTAATTCTACAACATTAGAATGTTATTGGTGCAGAGTTCAATGTATTAATTTTAGGGAGACACAAATATGCAGTCTATATGACTAAGATTATTAGAAGTAACTGACATCAATATTATTCATATAAGAATTATTAATTAATATTCTGCCTTTCTTAAACCAGTTTTACTAGGAATAAATTGGTGTGAATGCACCAAACTGACTAATAATTAATGATTAAACTCACATTCTTTTAACATTTGTTGGTCTTGTGTTTAGTAAGGGAAAACTGATTATGTATTTAAAATGTACATCCTGTAAAGTAGTTAAATATTAATTTGCATATTAAATTCATTTAGATTTAATTTTTAATTTCTATTTAAAAATTTTAAATTATATTTAAACATTCAATAATTTGGTTGATAATATTAAATAATCTCATGATAGACATTATTTAGCTTTAGAATTTCTGCTGAAGTCAATAATTCATGTAGGTAATAACAATGACAATAAAAAACTTGCAGATATAAATCTGTGTTTTAGTAAAAAATTTTCCTTTCAAGGACATTGAAGGAATTCCTATGACTATGACTTTTGCTAGCTCATCTCTTTAAAGGGAAATCAATCAAATACAAATTCCAGTGACACATATTTATTACAGTAATTCATTTCAAAACAAATCATTTTGACTTATACCTTTAAAATACTTGGTTAAATTCGTTTTAGGAAATGCACTGAAAAGTCACAGGAATTTTGAGACTTTTTTTGCTAATGTTTTCTTCTGACTACATCCGCTATTTCTAATGAACTTAGTAATTTTGTAATTCCTTGGACTGTCCACTTTCCAATTTTAAAACTCATCAAAAAATGAAATTTGACTATAGCAGTACTGAAGTTTTTAAATTTTCTAGTTCTTGAGATCACAGAAGGAAGCCATCTCATAAGAAGGCCCAAACTGTATTTACTTATGACTATTGCAAACATGTATTAATAAAAATTTTTCAAAAATGTGACTAGCAACACATTGTTGTGTCACTTTCCAAGCCTTCGAAGCAATTTCTGCAAGTGAGGACCTCTGAAGCTTCAGACCAATGACCTTCACAGTAAATATGCTTCGACAGGGTCAAGAACAAAGGAACTAATGCACAAAAAACAGCAAAAGAGAAGCACATCTAAAATATCATCTCTGATTATATTTAAGTGGGATAACTATGGGAGGTAATTTTTCTACTTTGTTGTCTGTATTATCAAAATTTCTTTAAATGGCCATCTTTTGTTTTAACATTATAGTAATTAAATTAGTTTAAGGAATATTTCTTCTGGCTTTTGGTGTGCCTTGGATTATAATCTTTTATTTATGTCCAGACAAGGATCATGAAACATATTTGAGTTCACAAGAAGTCTAAAACCTTTAAATAATGTTTCCAGTCTTGTGAGTTCTTTTTTTTTTTTTATAAGTAATAACTTCTCAATCAAGTCTTCTCTAAAGCACGATGTAGTTGCACATACAGTTGCAATGATTAAAACTCTATTGTTAACTAATAATAAACAGAATAAAGACAAAATTTCCTGAGTAAATTGTCATAATTTGGATTGACTTTGAAATAAGTATATGCTAAACTTTGTCTTTGGGCAAAGAAATGCAGGTACAGAAGTGGAAATAAAGTGAAGTTAAAACATTTGTCTTCTTGTGCTGCAGTAGTAGGAAAAGCATGGGTATTTAAACTTTGTTGTTTTTAAGAAATGCTCCATCTATTTCGTCTTTAAAACTGAGTAGAGTAATATCTATCTTTCCAACTTGAAAAGAGCCTGAGACAGTGCCTTTCAATGGCTAGGCATACTATGCACAGGTTTAACAAAGCAGCCTGTATTCTTCAACTATGAAGCTAGGCTTTTTACGTGTCTTGTTCAAAACTCCATATAATGTGTGATATTTACTTTGCTTTGAACTCTCTTCTCCACAATAAACCCTTTAATTGGAACCGTAAAGAAACATATATATCAGGTCTATTATACTCCACTAAATAACATAAGTTTACCAAAAAGTCAGTGAATTTCTTGAGGGCTGAAGATTTCTTCTTATATTCTGATTATATGATCTTGGTGGAAATTGGAGCAATGTGCTAAGTGATTTTGTAATCAGGAGGAAGATTATTGTACATCTTGAATGAATGGGAATGTTAGCTGTTTAAGGGGAAAGCATTATTGCCAAAGTACAAAAATAATAGTCTTCAGCATTGGCAGGCAGCAGGTGATACAATTTCTTAACTGTGCACATTGGCTTTTGTATCTACAACACTAATTAGATTAGTGTTCTTTCAGCATTTATAACACTTCATAGGTGGCTAAACATATGGGCTTTGGGAACTATGATTAGTTTTAATTATTTGAGGATTAAGAGATGCTAAATAGCCCAATAGCAGAGAGGCTTTTTAAAATTGCAGAATGTAAAAAGCAAAAATAAAATAAAATAAATAATAAATAAAATAAAATAAAATTACAGAATGCATATAAATGAAAGCCACTACTGTTGAATGTACAAAAATGTATCTGTGTGTGTGTTCCTGTACATGTGTGTGGATGAAAGTATGTGCGTGCATGTGTGTGGTGTCTCAATGTTGGTTCCCTTTTTTGGTTGTATTACTCTTCTCAGATACTCAAAGTATCCCTATTAAAAATAGGCTCAAACCAGAAACCTACCAAGTACATGTACTAAGTTAACATGTGTTAATGAAGATATAGGACATGCATGAAGAAATGGAAAATTATTTAGTAAATTATATAGGCACAATCAGCAAGTTATCTGAAAGAAGAACCAATTTATTTCCTCCTGTATAGGAAAGATTTGCCATTTTTGACAACCCAGTATTTTTTGAACAGTCACGTTTGGAGGATTTCCCACATTACAAATTCTGCTTCTCCAAAGTCAACCCTTGGAACTGTGTCAGTTTTTTAAGGCAGACTAAAGAATGTCACCTGGGCTTGAAGAGCCACACTGACCATTAGAAATCCAAGGTTAGAAGTTCCTAAGTGACCAGAGTGTGGCCTGAACTCCATCCTTTTCTCAGTGAAATGGTAAGAATGTCTGCCTTTTTCTGTACTTTCAGTCAAGATAATGTGTGACCAAGACATTATCTTATGCCTCATACTAAAAGAAAATTTTAGTTGAATTAAAGAATCATTTGAATAAATTTAGATTTTAAAAACACATACATGCCATGAAATGAATTGTTATTGAATTAGGTAAGGAAAGCGATCTGAACTTTAAAAAAAATAGAAGAAATCACAAATGTAAATCAACATTTGAGAATAAAATTGTTTTCTAAGTTCTCTATCAAAACAAATATAGATTAAGGTTTAAACTTTTCATTCATGCATATTAATTATACGGAAAATTTGTTGCATTGTTATGTTTTCATACATATGTATAAAATAACATGATATTACAGAATTGCTAACATGTTTCTGAAGACTTTTTAATTATATGAAAATACTTATGCTTGAGTGAGAATTGAGGTAAGATGATGTCTTATGTAGGAACTTGTATGTAAAATGCACAAAAAGTTGGAAAAGATGTAAGCATTAAATTCTTCTAGAGGTGATTTGTTATAATTTTGTTGTTTTTAGATATCTATTATTCAAAATTAAAACTTTTGCAATTAAAAGAAAAGTTCTCTATAGTTAATTATATACACAGAGGAAGTGGTTTGACTAAATTGGTTCAAAAACAAAATGCTATACAGTTCTTGTTGTGAACAACTTGTTTGATGGAAAAATTTGTTTTTACTTTACTTCTGCCAAAATGATTTATTTCAAACAACGTTTTTATCTCATTCCCTGCTATCTCATTCGCTGCTTTTTTCTTAAGCTTTCATGTGTAAATCCCTTTAACAGTTTTTCAAAGTTTTTTATAATTTTGTCCAATCCAAAATTATATTCCTTTACTCTTACTTGGTCTTCTACTTGCCTAGATTCTAAAATACACTGAAATCACACTTTAAACTTTGTATTTGCTAATAAAACACAACTCTCTCTCTCTCTCTCTCTCTCTCTCTCTCTGTCACACACACACACACACACACATACACACACACATACACATACACAGAGGCTTACACACATACCCTTTCTCCAATCTGAGAGAAATTATACTATTCATTACTTATTCAGTCCACAAATATTTGCCTGTCTGCTATAGACTATGCATTGTTTTTGCTGCCAGGGAAACAGAGTTACAAGGATTAAGGGACCTGCTCAGAGGTCCTCTTTTGTCTAGAGGAAAATTTATTTAGCTATAATCCTGGAAGGTCAGGAGGTGGATAGCCTATTGACATATTTAAAGTCTACCCTTAGAACTTAACTTCAGCATAAATACTGCCTGTTTATCCGATACCTTGGAAGAGAGAAAAACTCTGTCATGTTCCTTTGTTGAGTGCCTAGTTCTATCTTTCGTTACCATCCTCCCCTAAATATTTGTAAGAAATATCTACAGAAAATGTGTTGTATTTGCTCTAAAGAAAGTGCTTTTGAGGGCACTGTTTGTCACTCAGTTCCACTTTAGGAAGGCATGTGCAAATTTTATTTTATACCTTACTACTAAAGATAATCTTATTACCTTGGAGACATCAGTTTCCTTCACTTTCTTCTTAAGGATGAGACTGTAATGTATGTTTCCCTTTCTGCTGTGACTATCAAGAAGATCAGTGCCATGTTGCTTAATTATCCTGATGTCCATAAATAATGATATACTTGCATTCACACTCTATTTAGATCTTGATTTATAAACTTTAATCATACTATATTGCCCTTTTTATTTCCTGTATCTCCCTGTATGGAACCTCAAATTCCTTCTGGGAAGAGAATAGAATATTGTGAAAAGTGCCATCCAGATGCCTCCCATTGAACTGAGGTACTGCTTTTTCAACTGCTTGGAGTGGTGGTGGCCATCAGCTCTAAGCTGAGACCACTTGTAATTGCCCTTAACCAAAAAGAGCCTCCTTGGCCAAAGCTGTGACCCACCCTAGAACAGTCCATATCCAATGGACTAGGTGGCTGAGGCAGGGATGTAAAAGACCAGCGCTTTTTTCTCAAGAGAAGATGAAGCTCAAATCTACCCTACTCAACTTCACTGCAGTCCAAACTCAGTCCAGCCTCAGTCTAAACCATGTCATTCACCCAGCAGTATCATTCCCAAAGTACCTACCGTATATTTTGTCCATCGATTTCAGTCTCAGTATTTGTTCCCTAGGCAATTTTACTTACACTAAGAAAGATTGAGAGACTAACTGGACTGATAAAAAAAACTGAAATTGATAGTATTTCCCATTAGCTCTCAGTAGGTGCCCTCTGTTAGGTCAGATCAATAATTTTGCTAGCTCCAACCTCATGGGTCACATTATATCTATGAAGACAGAATTGTTTTTCATCTCTCTTCATTTGTTTTTATTTCAACTTTTTAAAAAAAGTTCAATTTCAGTTTTAGTTTATAGTAAATACTTGTATATATTTATGGGTGTATTTAACGTTTTCTGTCACTATAACTAACTACTGGAGTAAACTATCAATAGTAAAGTTTTGATTTAGCTTAAGGTTCTGAAGGCTCCAGTCCAAAATCGACTAGTTTCACTGTTTTGGCCTCTAGTGAGAGCAACACATCATAACAGAAGCATATGGTGAAACAATCCACTTAATCCATGAGCAATGAGATAAACAAATACAAAAAAAAACTGCTGGGGTCCCACGGTCCCTTCTGAGACACATCCGCTATGACTGAAGGACTTGCCATATGGTCTTATCTTCTGAAGGTCTGTGGCCCCTTTTGATTGAGCCATTCTGGAGGCCAAGCCTTTAAACATTTAACAAATTATAACAATGGATTATGGTGTTGTTTTGTTTTTTTGGTTTTTTTTTTGTTTTGTTTTTTTTTCTCCGGTACCGGGAACCGAACTCACGACTTTGCGCTTGCCAGGCAGGCGCTTTTGCCGCTGAGCTAAATCCCCAGCCCCTAACAATGGATTATGGTGATCTCTGTTTTGTCCTGGATTTCTGCCGGTATTAGCATTAGAACCATACATCTTAGCTCTTCATTCTTTACCAAATTTTGCTCACTGTTGTTTTGGAAGGTTAGACTGATATATTTTATCCCTTTCCAACTTTACACATGTATAAGCACAGTACACATTAAAAACATGGGAAACTTTGGCAATGACTTTGGAGCCATTGATTTGCCCTTATAACTATTATACCACTTAATTGCTCATTCTTTGTCCTGTAACACTACTGCACACAAAATACAATTTGGTTGTGCACTTGTCACTGTTTAGAGTAGGACATCTCCCAAACATCTCATATGCTCAGAAGTTAGAGTTTGTGGAATAATTTAGATCTTTGGGTTGTTCTCCTTACCTGTGGACTGATCCTTTGAGGAGTTTACAGCTGAACATGCTGTTAGGAGTTTGGGCCTGGTTGGGAGTACTGTCCCTGGAGGCATGACTTTAGAGGACATATCTCCCTCCTTGGCTCCTCCATCTCCGTTTTCTGCCTTCCACGGGTTGAGCAACTTTCCTGTGCCATGCTGTTCTACCCTATCATTTCTGCCTCTGAATCAGTCAAGCATAGACTGAACCAATTGAAAACTCAGTCAAATAAATTTCTTGGTTTCCAAGTTGTGTGTTGCAAGTATTTTGTTCCTGCAATATGTCACTCTAAAATAGTAGACATAACAATCTTCTGTTTATAAGAAACAACATTCTACAGCTAGTCCATACATGGTGATATCATGTCCTACTTGAGAAATATGAGCAGTACAATATTCCTATAATTTATGCCTATAACTAGAGTCAGGGTTGTATTAGACTTTAGGGACAACCTTAAGAAATTACCACACAGTAACATAGAATGCAGGAATTTTATTGTACAATTCTGTGATAGAAGTTGAAAATCAAGATGTTGGTGGAGCCATGCTTTCTCTAGGGCTGGATTCTCCCTTTCTCCACTTAACTTCTGGTGATCATGACAATCTGTAGTATTACTTTGTTTATAAGGGCATCATTATACTGTCTGCCTCCAACATCACATGGCTTTTACTCTGTGTGTTTATGTGTTCCATTGTACCTTTTCCTATAAAGACATCAATTAGAATGGATCAGGACCCACCTTAATCCAGCATGACCTCATTTTCTTGATTAATTCTTGAAAGTCCTACTTGGAAATTAAATCAAATTCAGATGCATAGAAGTTAGAATTTAAACATGTCTTTTTGAGGAACACTATTCAACCTACCATAAAGGTATACCTTCCTCTGCTCTTAGCATCCTAATCCAAAAACATAATAAAACATGTTAGGATAATAGTAAGTATCCTCAGTTGAGTAAAATTGTTTCTATTGATTGACTGAAATGTGGCACCACATCTAGGAAAAGCTTACAGTACATTTTATTAAATATCAATACAACCACCTTATGGGCATTGGCTATGACTTCCCTGTTTTGATGCTTTCCTAATCCCCTTTTCTGCCTCTTCTTTTCCGAGAGAAGTATGTCAGGCTGTTTTTGCCTTGCTATAACAAAATACCTGAGTCTGACTACTTTGTAAAAAAGAGATTAGCTTTGGCAGCTAAAAGTCTAAGATTTTTCTGCCTCAATGTTTCACCCTCTTTTGAGATCCTAATCCTAATGCAGAGAGAGGGTTAGAGAGAGAGATTAAAAATGTGTGTTCCAGTGGAACTAACCAGGGTGTCATGAGAACACCTTAGTCTTTTCTGAGGACAGTGGCCCCTAGTGACCTAGATACTTTGCAGCAGGCCCAGCTTCTTAAATGGTCCAGATCACCCTTCACATCATGATACTGGGGAGTAAGATTCCAGCTCATGAACCGCTGGGGCTGAGCGACAAACCACATACAAACCATGCCACCTACAGAGAGTACAGAGTAGTTTCCTAACAGAATTCTGTCATCTCCTCTCACTGGTGGTGCCCCTTGCTTCAAATCTCTTTTTTTCCACCTTTCCCTACTTTTTCCCTGTTAATTTTAATGTCCCGTGCCTTAATCTTTAGGACTGTGTAAGATGATGGGGTCATCTCAGGTGTTCATTTTCTAAACTTCATAAATGAACTTCTAAAGTTAAATCAGGACAGAGTACTAATTCAGGAAGAGGCTGGTTGATATTTTAAAAAGTGTGAGAAGTAGTACTCCATGAGCAAATAATCTTGGGACATGTGTATTAAATCCCCTCCTCCTGATTCACACGTTCTTTGGATTACTTAAGTATGAGAATTCTTACAAACAGAAGCAAACCAACAAAACATGTTTAGCTTGGTTTTAGTAAGCAGTTCCCAAATGTGTTTAATCAGAAGATACACTGAGTTGGGGCTGGGGATTTAGCTCAGCGGCAAAAGCGCCTGCCTGGCAAGCGCAAGGTCGTGAGTTCGGTTCCCGGTACCGGAGAAAAACCAAAAAAAAAAAAAAAAAAAAAAAGAAGATACACTGAGCAGACCCATATTGTGGAGCTTTTCCACAGTGTCTGTCTGAGGAAAAACATGAAACTGTCATCATCTCTGTCTCTCCAGAGCAGGTTTTGCTAGGTTAGTCTGTGATCCAACAGATTAGAACCAATAACAAAAGCTTAAGTTAATAGCACTCGTTTCGGAGGAAAGGGCTCATCACCTCTTAGGATATGTTTTTGCATAAATGTTAAAAATGTGGGTTTTGCTCATGCTTTTATTAATGAATGATATTATATTTTTAGGTTTGAAATATATTAAGAAAAAAAGTGATGCAAATTTGAATAGAACATTTAAGAATAGCATTTGTGGTATGAGGAAGAAATTGAAACAAACTAATTTCAGAATTAACATAATATACGGCAAAATTTAGAATATACATAACAATAATGGAGAATAAAGCTTTGTAATGAAATAATTTCAGATAATAATGTCAGCACATTGATGTCCATTTATCTTTATATCTAGGAGCAAAACAAAAAATCCTCATGTTTTGAGGCAAATTCTTGAAAGTTGAATATGAGAAAGAAAATTGAAAGCATTTCTAAATTACACAGAATCACATATGTTCTGTTAATTTCTTTAATGAATTTTCTAACATTTCATACTTATGCTGTTTTGTTTCTTCTTTTTTCTAAAATTTCTTTTTGTGTTTTTGCAACCAATTTCAAATCATTCATTGAATTTTTTAATAAATCACATTATAAAAGTATAAAATGTGGACATGTAAAATCTATTGTATTTATACATAACCTTCATTCTAAAAGTTGCACAAAGCCTGAATTGGACACTTCAAGTGTGTACAAAATTTCCTATGTTTTTAGTATATGCTATCAATTTAACTTTACTTGACTATCAAAATTGGCCAATTACTGTGGTCTAGAATTATGTTGCCAGAATTTAAGTCACTTCTCAAAAATTACAAGCTATGTGTCACCGGAAAAAGTCACTCAGTATTCTCTCTTAGGCTCAGTTGCCTAGATTCCTCATTTATAAAATTATTAGAGTGGCAATAATACGTACTCATGGGACAGCTGTAGAGATGGACCCATGTTTATAAAATGCCTAGCACAGTACCCAGCATCCAGTTCACTCTCAATTTAAAAATTTATCTCTAAAGCTTTTATCTACCTTTTTTGTGCACTTGTTAAAACATATACACACTATCATTTATGCTAACGTCATATTGGATATGGACTCCCTCTATTATTGCTCTGTTTCTGAGTTGAAATCTGCTCTTTGGTTTGGAAATGACACTGTTTTGGGAGCCATGCTATCTGAACTCTAGACCTAATTTTGGGATGACTCATCTGAGGCATCTTGGTTAAATCAATTCTACTGTCCAGGTTGCAGTTTTTTTACTTGTAAAATGAGCATAAAATGTAAAAGGTCTTTTTGTGGTATTCAAATTTAAAACTCAGGTTTTAAAAAATAATTTAACAATGACATACCAGTACACTTGCATCTTGTTGCCATGAACAAACAGTTTTTATTTTCCTGTGCTGTGTAACACTTCCCTATATTGAAATAGTTTATGTTGCTGCAGCTCAATGTGTTAGAATCACATTAAGGTGGTCTTATAGAATACCTAAAATATTCCAACAGAAACACTGACATTAAAAGTAAGTTTACTACAGATTCATAGACTATGTTTATTTCACTGGGGAATTTTATCAGGTAGTCTAGTGTAGGGTAAGAACATGCAACTGGAACCACAAGACTCTAATACATATGTTTGTTCAACTGCTTTTCATTTGCTCAAATTCCCTTGGCTTCAGTTCTCTTGCATGTAAGGTAGAATCTCTACTTCCATGTTGTTATTTTAGAATGCTATGTGTAACACATTTATATCCAATTGTTTTATATAGTAAGTAGTCAATGTATATGTGTTATTATTATTGCTAGGTAATCTAATACTTTTACAGATGAGAAAATTGAGACTCAGATTATAATGCTTCAGCTGGAAGTCACAGAAATAATGATAGAGCTGTGAATGGATTTAGGTTTTGAGTTTAATTATACCTCCCTTTCCTTAGCAATTGCATTCCAACTAGAATGGCTGTAAAACCACTCATGGTTGCTTTAGTCATTCAATTTAATTAATCCTTGAAAAGCCCTAAATCATATTGGTTTAGTTTTTAAAGTAAGTAAATATTTTGCAGTAAAATATTTTGACTTGGTGATTTTTCTGGTAGCTAAGATTTAACAAAAGATTTCTATGGAGATACAATGCAAAAATCCCCATTAGTTTAATTCTAAATATTAATTAT